>NC_081521.1:20607135-20914790 GCF_030273125.1 Centropristis striata
CTGAGATGAACGGTCACGTGACAAATATTCACTGAAAATCTGTTTACACGGAGCAGAGAGGAGAGGACAGGAGAGGCTGGAAACATGCAAATAGTTTAATATGTATAGCATGTGGAGTTTCTTTTTTCAATATTCATGAGACTTGTGGGCAATTGGAAAAATGTAAAAAGAGCAATATAAACTCCCTTCAGAGGGTTTGTTTAATGAGCATTATTTGAAAATCAAATCAAGACATTATACCCATCTGACAGATTTTAGCTAGAACACGACGTCACCATCCGACCAATATTTTCTGGGTGGTTGCATGCCATTAAACCCAGTCTGCTTCAATTTGTCAGTTTCCAGTACCAGCTTGCCTTTTACTGTTTGCCGCACTTCTGTGACTGTGAATAAACTCCATGGATAAAAGTTTCTGTGTCTGTAGGAAGGGCACGGTGTTCTCTGGGAGTCATTGTTCAGCCAAAAGAGTGAATCCATGGGAAGATATTTGAAATAATGAATACATTCATGCAAAAGAGTGAATCCATGGGAAGATATTTGAAATAATGAATACATTCATGTAATTTGCAACTGACCTATTCACAGTGAATAAATGCATGCCATTATTTAAGGAAATAATCTTCATTAAGTAAGCATTTTTGCAAATTAATGTCAGTGACTTGTAGCATCAAGTTACAACCTGCCTCTGTAAGCAAGGCTCTGTTTTGCATCAGTTAACATTTTTGATCAACCTACCCTCATTTGTAGGACACGAAGAGGCCTGTAGTATATGTCATAAGATATACAGTCATGGAAAAATTATGAGACCATTGTTTTCTTCAATTTCTTGTTCATTTTAATGCCTGGTGCAACTAAAGATACATTTGTTTGAACAAATATAATGATAACAACAAAACTAGCTCATAAGAGTTTAATTTAAGAGCTGATATTTAGCCATTTCCCATGGTTTACTTGATGATGATTTTGGTTATTATCAAGAAAACCATGGAAAATCATTTTTTCCATGACTGTATATGTGATTGTTTGCCTCTGTAGTTTAAAGGGGAACATTTACACATGGTTGTGTACACTGTAAGTTCAGTGTGCAGAGCAGGATTGAGGGAGCTCTGAGGTTAAACCTTGATAGTAACTAGTGTTAGGTCCTGCAGCTAGTGGATAAGCTTACTGTCTTTTATTACAGCTTAAAGTTGGCAGGCTGAAAAGATCGGACACACTCACTTAGGTTTTAATCTACTGTTAGCATTAAGGAATAATCCCACGAGCAGCACCCAGGATCCTGCTATTCTATGCCTGTGATTTAAACTGTTTTCATTGTCAATCGTCGTGAGAGGCATTAAGAGCCACAGAGCTGATGTGAGGATCTCCACATCTGGAGTTAATGTTCGATTGTCAGCACCTTCTCCCCTTTATCTCCTCTAGTCTGCCTGCCTGTTAGCCTACCAACTTCCTTAGCAGAGAAGACACTGAAACAACCACTTGAAACAGCTAGAAGATCATTTAAAATCTAAATTCAACTCTCCATATGACCAAAGACCTGCTTCCATGCCCCCAGACTGCATGCCTGCATGGCGTGGAAAGTTCAGGTTTCACAGTTCCCAGTGTCACATGTCCGTCTCCAGATTAGCAACATGCATGGACGTGACCAGAGACCTTCTGACACTACAGGCTCATGCCAGTAGTGTATGAGAAAGTCCATGTGTATTGTGTGTGGGATTGATGTGTTCCAGCGCGCTTAAAGAGTTTGTTCGGCCGGCTTTTTTTGTAGTTCCTGTCAAGTCAGAGGTGATGATCGGCAGCATATAGGCAAAGTGAAAAGAGTTTCTCTGTAAATGCAACAATCATAGAATCATGAGACATGACTTTGTGTTTGCAGACACATTTTTCTGTAGCTTCAAAGAGGAAAATGCAATACAATTACAAAGAAAAGGAAGCAGCCGTATGTTTTTCAAACACTCGCCCACGTCTGAAGTGTGAAACGATTCATCATCCTGTGAAGTCTGTGAGTGTCTTATCACTTCAGAGCGGTAAATCTGATGTGTCTGTTAAGTTTTGTGAATGACCTCTGTGGTGTGTGTGTGTGTGTGTGTGTGTGTGTGTGCTGCGTCAGTATCTTTGAGCGCTGTCAGTGTGTGGAGCCATGCCACAGGGTTTAACCCCTCTGCATTGATCCCCAGGTTGCTCAGAGCTGCCTCCTAATTCTCCAATTTTCAGCTGTTAGAGATAGAATTGGAATAATAAACAGCTGAACCTCCCACTAATAATCCTGCTGACCCCCCCCCCTCCCCAGTCCGTCTTTCTTATACACACACACTTTGTCCCTTCCTCCACCGCTCGGCCAGCCCTCTTCAGGGCAACTGGGGCTGGGGTAGAGTTTCTCACTCTGCCCTAATCTCGGCCAAAGCCCCTGCACTCGCTCCTCTGCTCTAATGAAATGATATCGGCCAACCTTTGGAGCCTGGAACTTATTATCACATCCGTCACACACACACACACATTCACATTTGTAGATTCGTAAAAGCTTCCTTAAACACTCCTCAGCACAGGCAGTGTGCACGCTCAACTTTTATATCTGTGAATTATTTGTCATCATCTCATTGTTTCTCAAGCTTTCAGATGTTGTCGCAGTAGGGGGGATACAGGAAATTACATGTAATGTGTGTTTTGTAAAACAAAATGTCAAAAAATTTGTCTGGCATCTTTTTCTGGTTGCGTTTGAATTTGGATGTTTAGTTTTCCTGAGGTAATGCTTTGGTCTGGCCAGTCCAACACAGTCCTGGGAACAATTAGTTTCCGGGGGTCAGATCTGAAGTCTCATACCTGAGAGTTCATAAAGCCCTGAGATCCCCAACGCTCCAATCTCAGTAGTTATCTGCAATGTCAATGTCAATATCTATAGACTTTTTAAATAACACAGATGCATTGGTTTTTATGTGTGTTTGCAAGACCGATAATTGCCATTCCACTGATAAACCATTAATAATCTTGTTCTTTACAGAACATTTTTGAGGGTTTTTGCAAATATGTCACACTGACGAAACTCACTAATTTCAATTAAAAGACACTTTTCTGGTTAAAGTGGGCAGCTTCTGAATATTTCAGACAATACTGCGGATTAGAGTGTTAGTAGTCAAAAGACTGACAATGTAATCAGCTTTTACTGTCATAAACTTGCTGATTGACAAATATGTTTAAACTTTGAGAGTAAATATTTATTGACCCCAACTGTTTGATATATTAGTATTTTTCTAGAAAGAAAATGTTTTTTTATAGGTTAATTATTGACATACATTCTTTGGGCTGTGAGACATTTATTGTGACTGGCAACAACCATTCAATTTATATCCATATTTTACCTGACCTGACTGCGTGCATATGACCTTCTACACCCGGCCTAGCACTTTGCATTAGCCTTAGCGATTTTGCAGTTAAAGGTAACTTTGCCTTTTCTCATTTTTGGTGTGAAAGATTGCAGGAGGTCGATTCTATTATATTTTTATAAGTAAATACAACTTTGCCGTCCTCCCTCTCACATGAGGAACCGTATCTACCCAGCCATTAAGCAGGATATTTTGCTTAGCTAATCACCCAGTGGGGCTGTGCTGCATGCAGATTTTCATTTAACCCAATTAAATATAAGCCTGATTCATCAGTTTTGCTCGATGAAACCAGCTGACCCGCTCGCATAGTTCATCGTTGGGCGAACAACCTGCTGAATGGAGGTGTTGAGTTGACATGCCCCGGAGTATGAGGTCAAACACTAGCGTGTTGACCTGTACCCTCTGCCCATTCAGGAGACATTTTCAGCCTGCCATGGCTCTTTTGTCTGCTTCTCATATCTCTCCATTAACCTCCAACCACCAGGCACCTATGCAACCTCTCAGCCCTGACAGTAACCGATGTCCCACATGAATGTCCTCTGAGCGTTTTGGGAGCCTGAGCTGTCACAAGTGTGCAGAAATATCTTAATGCATGTCGGAGAAGGGGGCGGGATCTTCAAGACTGACACCTGTCAAAATCACTCCCATGACTGGAGAACTAGTCTGTGCAGGCTAACCTGCTCATTCAAACTCCCTTTTCAGTCTTATTTCTTCTCAGTTTTTGGCTCGTCTCATGTCCTGGGGCCCTGAAGTCTTTGTGCTTCAGTAGTGCTGGGCTCAGCAGGCTGCCTGTGTCCACACACTGCTGCCTCAGCACTAATAAGGCAATAGAGTGATAGAGAGAGCGCCAGAGTTGTCTGCTTTCAACATCCCTACTCAACCGTACCCTCACCTCACCCCCCGCAGAGACACCATTAGCAAATCTATTGAGGATCCCATATTAGGGAAAACATTAAGGAGTCTAATTGTGGTTCTGAACTGGGACTCACTGGGTGCGTTAAGTTTTGTAACCACTCTAATGAGTTGCAGAGTTTCCTCCAATGGGTTTATTGCCCTACATTCCAATTTGAGCCATGTCACTGACCACTGGGGCATCTACTAAAATAGCTCAACTCCCATGTCTTAGAATTCACAGAAGCTGTGTGTTTAAAGGATAATTACAGCTGATTACAGCTTAGATTTTTATTTGTGTGCAGTTTCAGTTCTATCTGATAACATTGTACTCACAGGAGTACCCGGGAACACGCCGACACTGATATAAGAGGCTCTGACAAGCAAGAAACACGAGCTGTCAGAGGATCACATGGGTTGAAAAACGAGCCAACATTGCACAGGAAACTGCACAGTAAAATGAATTGCTACGTCAAAGTAAAAGCAGGAAGGAGGCCTGTCACAATAATCACAATATCAACTTCAGCCAAAGTTATCTGCAACCAGATGGTATTCATTCATAAGGGACAGTTTGGGTCACTACTTTGCAGTTTGCTTCCACTTTATGTTCCATATGTTGGACTCACATTTGTGTAAAACAGATATGTGTTTCCTTTGATGATAAATGTGAGGAATTTATATCACAAAATCATATGAACTAGCGTGGCTACATTACAGGGTGGTTCATTTCATGTTAGCTGGCCTCCAGGCAAACACTTGTCATATGATGAGGTGCATGGGATGCTCTGGACACCAAGCATATGATCACAATGTCCCTCTCTATTTTCAGCTGGTCTCCATACTCCCTGTGCTCACTTGTGTAGAATTATTTGTGTTTGGCTCCCCGTGTGTGTGTGTGTGTGTGTGTGTGTGTGTGTGTGTGTGCGTGTGCGTGTGAGTACCGGCTCCGTGTAACAGGAGGAGATGACTTGGCCATGTGGCCCTCAGTGTGGCGCTAAAAACAGCCTGACAGCTGTGTGTGGAGAGCGAGTACACGAAACTGGAACAGCACCTTACCACGAGATAGAGGGAGCTCGGAAACATTTCTGAGTGACACGAATATTGGATCATAAACACATATAGATATATTTAACACTATTTATTGTCGCATGTTTAGCTTTTGGATTTCTTTGAAAAGTTTTATGGGGAATGCCAGAAAACCTACTTGGCTTCAAAGGAAAATCATAATCTGTAAGGGCTTTCTTATATGTTAGATATTAATTGTTAACATCATCAGTGTTAGAGTAGTGTGGTTACGTAAGAATGCAGACATCCAAATGGGTAAAGAAGAAGGGTCATTTACCCAAAGACAGCAATGAAAATGTTTAAACTGAAGAGAAGATGAGATTCAGGAGCTTCTGTCAGACAAATTCAACCAAGGGCAAGAGACTGGGTTGTTATTTATCACCACCTACTTGAACGCCCTGATACAACCATACACTACCTCAAAACCGTTGCACTCTTCCAATGAACGGCGCCTGGCTCTGCCACTCTTTCGTCCAAGGCAATCCAAACTCTTTGCGTTTGTTGTTACCCATTGGTGGAATGCGCTACCAGTTCCTACCAGAGCAGGGGCGTCCCTCTCTACCTCTAAAAAACCCTGAAGACCCAGCTCTTCAGAGAGTACTTTCTCTCCTAGAACCACGCAACATTTCTGCTGCTTAAAGAATCGTCATTAGCACTTATTGCTGCACTAACGCCTCTTGTCCCACCTATCACACTATACTTTGATTGTGCCTATTGATTGAGCTACAACTACTACACAGAGTATTTCCAGTTGGCGAGGAAGCTTCTGACATGGACAATCACCTGCTCTGTGCAGTCAAAGTGACAGTATCGACATTGACCGTGGTGCGATCATATCTCTGTCACAAGCATTCGACTTCAGTCTTCAACTGCAGTGTCTTTTTGGCCACCGGTGGCAGCACTGAGCACATGCTTAGCCGTTACGTGATGACTTTAATCGACGATCGTGATCGAAGTACTGCACGTTTTGTTGTAACGTTGCACCCGTCTGATGCAGCTTTTTCCCGACCTTCATAAGAAGATTGCCTATTCCTTGTCGGAGTTAGTATTTCAACATCTTTCTTGCTATAAATTTTATGAGCTGCTGAGTAACTCAAAAAACACCATGGATCATGATTCGTCATGTGGTCCTGGATCGGGACTTGTTGAGTACTAGTGACACGGGGTTCAGCTGGCTGTTAATCAGTAAATACCTCCACACCGTAGGCTGACTGCTGGCTAATCCACATTGTCTTGTTTTCCCTTTCTCAATGTGTGGATGTGATGTGTGGGTGTGGCAGCTGTGGAATTGTTTAAAGGCATCTTTGAAGGAGCTGAACTGAGAAGAAGTTTTGTAAGAAAAAAAAAAAAAAAAAAAAAGTACATTTCTTCTGCTGCTGAGTTATTAGTTAAGCTGTGTAATTAATGATAATTAGAAACATTATTACATTTTTGAGGTAACCTGATCAGTGTCTGAGTCAGTCAGGGTAGAAATAAGAGATTGTTCCTTGTTGTCTTTTCACCACAATCTCACCACTGTTCCTTCAGCTCTGTGTTAATCCTCCTGGGGCAAACCAAACTTACCCTGGCCATTTCCCTCCAACCAAAAACTCTCTCTCTCTCTCCCCTGTCCTCTGTGTCCAAGTTTCAGTATGATCGGCCTCTCTCTCCTCCAGAGCACGATTGGTCAGTCCCCCACCCTCTCCACTGCCCTCCCCTCATTCTCTCTCTCTGTCTCTCTCTGTCTCTCTCTCTCTCTCTCTCTCTCTCTCTCTCTCTCTCTCTCTCTCTCTCTCTCTCCCTACTTAAATACTTTTAGCATAAAGAGAGAGAAGGAGGGGAGGGAGAGGGGGATGGGAGATCCATGGGGGAGGGGAGCTGAGTGCTCAGTCTGTTGTCACTGGCTAGAGAGAGAGGGAGCGAGAGAGGGAGCGAGAGAGAGAGCGAGAGAGAGAGAGAGAGAGAGAGGGAGGGAGAGAGAGAGAGGGGAGTTGTGTCCCATATGTGGAAAAAAAGCATAGCAGTGCACACACGAGTCTGGTCTGCTCCAGGGATTATCGTAGCGCTTTCAGATCTGATGGAGGACATGCAGGCATGAATAGGTAAGGCTGCCTGTCTTCTCTGCATCTCTGTGTTGACCTGCTGTCATAGCGCTCCGCTCTTCGCGCTGTTTGACTTGGCTCCGCCGCTGGCTGGCTTAAGTTTACAGAAGACCGGAGCTCAGCGTGTTTGTAGCCGATCCCCTCTCCTCTCCTCTCCTCTCCTCTCTGGCCACTGACCATGAGACATTTCACTGAGCAAACCAACCAAAACCTCTGAAACTCCTCTCAGCCTCCCTCTGAACTGTGCTGTGTTTGTTTAAAGTGGAAGCTGTGGTTTTGCTGCTGTAGTGCAGTCAGTTATTCTGGGCTGAGTGTTAAAAGTTGACTGTCAGTTGGAGCAGAAGGGGTCGTAAACGGAGGCAGTGTTGTACGTGAAGCCTGTTGGCGTCCAGGGACAGCCGTGTGGTCATTGTGTAATTAGCCTGCCAGATGAAACGGGAGATGAGTGAATGTAAACTGGTAACTTGGTGGTTTTTGTGCTAAGAAATATAGAGTCTCTGTAACAACTGTGATCATGTACAAAAGCAATAAATGTCATAATGTTGCACAACTACTGTTAAGTTGTTTTTCTGTATTTGGTTTTTGTGTTATGTTATGTTGTAGCTTGACAATTTACAATTAATGGACTGTTTATTTACAGGCTTATTTCTTTATTTCTTCCTCCCTTTTTATTTAAACTGGAAGATAATCTCAGTCATCTCTCTATTGTTTTTTTACACTGTATTTTCTGAAACTACCTAATACCATTGTGGATAAAAAAGGAGCTTTGGTGTCCACAGAATTAAGAAAGAATTCAAATGGCTTTTATGGGGGGGAAAGGCATTTTCAGAGTTGTTTTAATCTCCTCGGTTTGCTCAGAGAGGTGCCTCATATCAGAATAAAATGATAGAAACTGAAGGATTAAACTGTCTTTAATCCGTGCATGATTAAAATATGACATTTACAACCCAAACCAGAGCAGAGAAAGACCATATTGACTCTTTAAAAACAGACAAACATATTTCCTTGAATTATTTTTTGATGATTTAAATGTTCACCACACCTCAAACAGGGATTCGTATTTTTAGAAAACTTAAAAGTAAAACTTTCTCATTAAAAGGAGCATGTTTTTCTTCTTCTGCATTTTTCTTCTGCAACTCTAAAAGTGTTTGGTGTCCTAAGAATGCAGTCTTTATTGCCCCAGTGCACAGAGCAATGGTATGCATGAGTCTTTTTGTGAGGCAGATTTAGAAAGCCCTCTTTAGAGGCAGAACGCAGCTTCACAATCAGCTTAATGCCTGCCTATAATGAATACCCTTGTGTGTGTGTGTGTGTGTGTGTGTGTGTGTGTGTGTGTCCGTGTGCGTGTGTGTGTATGTGTGTATGTATATGGGTGTGTGTGTGTGTGTGTGTGTGAACACTGTTTGTGTTACACTGATAGGGCTCTCAGGTTGGTCAGTAATTCTATCATACTGTGGGTGAATTCTGGCCTGTGTGTTTGTGTGTGTGTTTAGGTTTGTGTTGCTGTGTGAGCTTGTGTGAAAGGGTTGGTTGACATGTGAGTGTTTGTCCAGACATTGTGCAGCAGCCTGTAACTCTCTCTCTCCCTCTCTCTCTCTCCCTCTCTCTCTCAGGGCTGTTCTGTTGTCAGTGCGAGCTCATGCTAGTGATGGACTACAGCCGGACGGACGCTAACCTTAGCTGGTATTCACGAAACAGCATTCCTCCTTACTGAGACCAGCTCCACAGAATGCTGAGTCCTATTGTCCCCTATAGTGAGTACACTTCTTTCTCTCTACCATACTGTGCATGTCTCACATAAACAGCCCCACTTGACTTTGTTGGACTTTGCCTGAATCAATGAGCCCCCGCTGCAAAAATAAGCGAGCAGGAGTGGACGCTGTGTTCTGTGGTTTACAAACAGAAGGGAAAAGGCACAGGTAGCTGTGAAAATGTGCAAGGCTCGCTGCAGAAACCTGACTTTTTCCTTGACGTGCACTGTGGAAACGCTAAACCCTGGTCACCGGCCCTGTCTGAATGTTTCATCACCAGGCGGAAGACACCGATGGGGGGAAGGAAGAGGGACAGAGGGAGGTTTGAGGGCTGATGGTTTCAGCAGCAGAAACCCCTCGGTTCTGCCAGTGTCATTTTACCAATACAGCTCAGGACTTACCACCACACACGCTGCCCCCTGCTCTCTCCCCTTCTTCCCCTCTCTTCAATGCTGACCTAATAACTGACGTGTCCAGTTTTGGCCTCCCCCCCTCCTCTTTGCACCCTCCCACCAGGTTTCATTTGAGTCCAGTGCTCCGGCTCTCCAAAACAGCATTGTTTCCCGGCCAGCATGGGGCTGCCTCCGTGGCCTCGGCCTCAAGAGCCCCTTTTTCCCAGCTCTTTAACTCGCCTCAAAGGAGCATTATCGGCATGACAGTTACAAGAAAAGAGGGAGAAATCAAACAGAATGGTTAATTTAGAAAGTATTACTTCATAATTGATGATAAAAAAAATGTCGGCTTTGCTTTCTCAGCATCCAAAAAATGCATTGTAGAGGTTGTGCGGGGCAAGTGTGTGGGTGTGAGAAATCAGAGCGGACAGAACAGTCTGATTAAAGCGTCATGAGCGATGCTTGACAGTAACCATGATGCTTTGTTTGCCTTTTTTGTAAATTTCCCTCTTGAAACAGCCAATGTTTTTATTCGGCCGCTCATAAGATGAGTGGAAATTGGAATTGTTGGCAGCAGAATAAGTCATTGACCTTATGTGTTGTTATGAGACTTGTCCTCTCTCAAGTGGCTCTTGATGATCTTGATTTACTGCCTAAACATGCTATGTGTTTTTTTTCCATTAAAAGATGTTTATAGCTGTAAATCCAATTAGGCTTATTAGCTCCAATAAAACTGTTGGGCCAGCATTTTGCAACAAACATGCATGCTTATATTCTGCTTCCCATCAAGACCTGTTAAAGTGGTCGTCCCATCAGCTCCCTGCACCCTGCTAGTCCACGCTGAGTGAACACACTCTAAAGTAGACAGCACGTCCAAGAATGTCACAAACTGCTGGTGGAATAGTTAGCATGCCTTCAGAGCCGGCACACTGCTCGTCCTTTATGGGAATCTCCCAGTGCACGAAGTACTTGCCTTTGTGTGCGGTTTGCCTTTTTTTACGATGGGGATGCACAATGCTGGTTTTCATCTGCTCTGTCCAGAAGCTTTGTGGTTCTTCATGTACAGAGTCACTCTGTTCTGCAAAGCTTCAGCACAGCCCCCTAGTGTGCGTGTACACGGACGAAGGGAACGTATGAGAACACACGGCGGTGTTAGGTAGTCATGTTGTTTACTCTCAGACTGGTGACACACAAACACACCCCTGTGCTCGTGACACTGCAGCTCACTGTCTTTTTGCTTAAAGACTGTAGTCATGATTCTGCTGAGCAACAGTCTGACTGTGAGGGACTTTACATATGTGCAGGACATGTGAAGACTCTCACCTCTATGTTGGAATCCCCTTTGTGAGAATGTGGAGCATTCCCGCTTCCCAATGTTACTTCTGACTCCTGCATATCTCCCCCTGCACATGCACACACATGCATGGTGACTCATGGTTAGGACAGGTACACCTTAAAACACACTTTGTTATCTGGACTGCTCTAACAAAACCACTCTCAATGATTTGGATCCAGTGTCTCCTTCTCCCCGGGTGTGTCCGGCCTTGGCCCTCGTCTCCGGCCAGTCCATTGTACTTCAAGCTGGGGCGAGCAGCCTCGGCCGGACCTGAGAAGAAACCTGAGAGAGATTCCAGGGGCCATGGATACTCCTGGAGGGATTTGGTGCAAAGAATCTGTAATCTGCACTTCAAACACACTCTTAAATCAGTCCCAGGCCGCCAACCCAGGAGTGCCCTAACTCTTGTTGCTGGGGCCCCCGCTGGTGTAGCGATACCTTTTCTTTTAAAACAGCACACACACTCTCACACACACACACACACACACACACACAAAACAGCCACACACAGGAGTCTAGATCTGGCAGTTTTTATAGCTCTCCTCTGACTGACCCCTATCCCTCCGCTTTCTCTCCCCGGCTCTGTTTTTATGTTTTGTGCAAGTGTCTTTGTGAATGACTCGGCTAAGTCATGGAGTAGTTTGTATAGAAAAAGAATGAGTAGATCTCATCCCGGCCCGTGAAGGAGCAGGTTGGAGGGCTCAGACGGCGTCTATCCCTTTTGTAGGCAGAGTGGTATGAGTGCTGCAGTGGAGGGGCCTGTGAGGTCCTTTAGTACACACACAGGCCACTAAAGTGTGTGTGAATAAGAGCTGGGATCATTAGTGCGGGGTGTGAATGGGCTCTAATTAGCCCCCAGTGTGTGTGGTTGTGTGTATGTGTGTCTGTGTGTATGTTTGCATGCATTTGTGTCCACAAGAAAAGAAGGTAAGGGGACCCGGGGCCCTGTGAGTCCACTGGCCCTGGCCTCTGTCTCTCTGAGGGTTCATCAGCTCATTAAGGAGACCTCCGCTCCCGTTAAGGGCCCAATTAAGAAGCAAGGTGGTGAGTCTCATTTGGATGGCAACACTTCATCGGATTCCTGAGGCAGCAGAATTCAAAGCTCGACAAAGAGACACAACTTCTTTCACACCAGCACAGCTAATTAGTAAATGAGCGTGCTTGAGAAATAACATACTTTAATCGTTGTGCCATTAGGTGTTTGTAGCTCCGCGATCATAAAATGCACTCCCACAGACGGAAATGTTGCTGTTGATTTATCGAGCTTCCTCTAATTTGTGTGTGTACTAACAGAAAACAACAAATCCCAGAGCTGTCCATGTGCTGAGAGCATAAGCTGGGAGCACAGAGGGGCCAGGGGATTTGGACAGAAAAGAAGGGAATGCAACATGCACACTGGGAATAGAGGGGAGGGAGGTGGAAAATCAGAGAATCAGGGAAAGAAGGAGATTGCAAGGAAAAAGATAGAGCCGCGGAGGGGGAGATAGAGCAGAGATTGGGCGAGTGAGACAGATGGAGGGGGTGATTGGTCATCACAGAGCCTTAGGACAGCTGTTCTTTGATATATTAGTGGACACAATGAGCTAAAGCCAGCCTGCAGTCACAGAAAATAGGGACCCTGTTTTTCTTAAAAGGGGGGGGGGGGGGGGGGTTCTGCCATTTGTGGACGTGCGTTAGCAGGCACGGGGGATGGGAGAGTTGTTTCTAAAATTACGAGCATGAAGTGACGCATCCAGCAATTATTCCGGAGGCTTTCTAGTTTTGGAGAGTGCTGAGGAAAAAAAGGGCTGTAAAATGAGCACGCTCTCAGCTGGGAGTTTGCTTTTTGCTGCACTATCATTAGCAATTCTAAACACGTTTGTCAATTAATCAATGTTTAACAAATGCCATCAAGTGGTTTGGCTGCTGCTCCTCTCCATCCACTCTGCAAAACAACAACTTTTAATGACACTGGATATTCGTTCGCCACTAATGAATTGGAGATTTACCAAATGGAAGCTTTTGAACACTAGTTGTTTTATCCAAAGTGTATTTTTAGTACGGACAAGGGCAGAATAAGTTTGTCATTCGCTTCAAAATACTCAAAAGAACATTGTCACCGTGTCCTTCTCTTCTAATAAAACCATATTAGCGGCACACACTGACAAAAACTATTCTGACAGCTGGCCTGAAACATCCCCAGAGGAGGCTGAAACAAAAAATAGAGTAAGTCAAAGTGTCATTCTGATACATGGAGTACAGATCTATCCGCAGAGAGAGGAAGGCACAGAGATAGAGACACACACACACACACACACAGAGGACATCCCTCAATGCCACTGCAGGAGATGGGCTCCTTCCTCCTGGGACTCGGCTGGTGAGGCGTGTTTGAAAAGAGCTGTGTCTGCTCGTGCACTGGGCAGCAGGTGTGAAAACTCCCCAGCAGAGCTCCCGCACTCTTCTGTTATTACATCTTTTTAGGGCCATGAAAGAGGGAGCAGATGAGCCAGAGGGAGGGAGAGGCAGAGCGGGAGTGTGGGATTGTGTTTCTTTTGATTGATAGCAGCCCTGTGACTAATGCATAGATTTATAATAATTTTCCCGAGCAATGCCCAATTATGCATGTCTGATAAATTATGATCCCTGTTGTCCGGTGTGCGCATTATCCCTGACTTAAGGCGCTTTGGGAAGGGCCTCCAGGACTGACCCCAAACTTCCTTTAACAGCTTTTTGACAATACCACCCACAAGATGAGGTTATTCAGCATTATCATCCAGCTGATGTGGGATCTTTGGGACCAATAAAGATTTTAGAGGGGAAAAAATCTCCAATGTGACAGCTGTTATAGTGAATTTTTAAGATGGAGTGAAAAAAAGACCTTATCTCTATGGATTGGGTCACCAATACTTTACTGATATGACAATTGTCTAAATTGTTAATACTTTTTTTTGTTTTGTTAATATTACCTTTTTCTATTTATTGTTATTTTATTGATATTTCTTTCTATTTTTGCTCTACACTTTTTGCTGCTGTCAAAATGTACCTGTTGTGGGACTAATAGAACAAAAGTACTCATAATTCTGCCTTTTTGTACAAATTACTTTATCGAAGAATATTTAAGATTATTATACAGCGCCAATTCCAACAAAGTTGAAACACTATGTAAAAATGTTTTAAATGCGCAAAAAATCTGAAAAATAGTTTATATTGACAAAATGAAACAAAATTCCCATTTTGAGTATTAGATATCCTGTCTTAGTACTATATACAGTTGATTTTTTTTTGTTTTTCACAGTGTCCTAACTGGGTTGTACGTTATAAATAAAATGTAATAATTAAAAACTGAGAAAACAGAGTATAAATATGAGTAAAATAAATATCTAAATACACATCAGTACTGTATTTTAGGTATCAGCCTAATACTGACCAATTAAATACATATGTGAATATTAAATAAGTCGCTAACAATTTCTAAATCACCCCAAGCATCGTTGTCTGCAATATTAAGTTTTCAAATTGCACAAAATATACACTGATACCAATTTATTACGATATATGTCTGTTATATGGCGATATTCAACATCTGAAGGGTAAAATTATATAAGAGGTAACATGAGAATACTACAAGATACATAATCCAGAATATATGTGAGGAATTCATCATGTTTTCTCAGTGTGTTGGTACAAACTGCAGGAGGTGATAAAATGTGTATTTCGTACCAAAGTGAGAGAACATCCAGAGACAATTTTCCACTGTCTCCACCTGCCACGATGTGAAATGTGGCCGGCCTCTCAGATTGGTGTTTTTATGACGGGCCAGGTAGTACGCAGCGGCAGGACGGCAGCAGCCGAGTGAGAATGTCCTGCTTGATATTAGTGTCATAAATCAACGTGAACTTGAGAACAGCCGACTTAAGGGGCTTCAAGAGTGAACAACAAATCAAGATAACAAACCCTGATAAATAACAGATTCTGAGTGCTTTTCCCCAGGCGCGAAAAACTGCACTTTATTACACGTGTTTATTTAAATGCACAGAAGTGTTTAAAGATTCCTGAAGAAAGACATAATTTCTTCTCCATATTTATGTGCAGTGTGCAGGACTTTATATCCAATAACTCATTGATCAGCTTGCGCTTTCTGAATACATAAGTGATGCCGCCATTTGTGAACACTCAGCAAAAAAACAGTTTTTGTCACCCTCTGCCCTTCCCTTCACTTTGGGTTTTATATTCCAACCGCATTCATTTGAAGCTTTTTACTTTTTAAAGTGTTTCTGAGATCTGAATTAAATCGCTGACATACTTCCGTGACAGCCGGAGCAGCATTCTCAAAACAATTTGACACTGCCCTCTCTGTAGCTTTCAGTCGAGAAGCATTGAAAGAATTTAGTTTTCAGCCATGAATTGGATCTTTTTCAACATATTTTACCTCCTTGCCCTTTTATTGTGGAGGTCTTTGGGGCAATCAGATTCATTTAGAGTGAGTTTGCTGCACAATTTCTCCACAGAAAACGTGTATTTCATGACTTCCTGGACAACTTTTTAACTCTGCAGTGTATTCTCGTGGTATAGTATATTTCTGCAGGTTTGCATTCTGTTATTTATTTAATAAGAAATGAGGATGACAGGATTTATAGATCCATGTGTGTGTAACCGCATTGCTCTTCCTAACTCGTGCCTGTGTGCCGAGGTGTGGGCAGTTTTCTCTCGGTGTGTGGGGGTAGAGCTCAGCCCTGAATAGAGCCCTGATTGGATTGATCTTCGACGCTCTTGTTTACAAGCGGCCTCTTCACAATCGGCACAGTTTAATAGCACACTGTCCCAGAAGGGTTGTTGCATCCGTGTCCGTTTTGTTCCTCGGGGCAGAGAAAACAAAAGTGCCGGGAAGGGAGAAGGAGAAAGAAAACCTCAGGGGAGCTGTGATACAGCACTGGAGCCCTCCGTCTTCAGGCTTCCTGCCAAGATAACGTTTCACCTCACCCACTTATACTTCTTTTATAGGAAACCACAACACAGTGTAGACACTACCAGCGTTTATAGGCTGAAAACTACTTTGGTTTCACCCAGTCAACATGAGATTCAGAGACTTTCTAGAGCGCAAAAATCACAAATGAACCTATCACACTCCCTCTGAGCCATAAGTGGTCTAATTTTAATTTCAGGGCCTCCTCAAAGTAAAGCTGGCTTCTGCTGAAGAGAGCCGTGCCACTGTCTTCATCACGCACTCCTTCAATAGGATGCAGCTCACACAGGTCCCTCAATAAATCCCAGGCTGACACAAAAGCTGTCAGTGGACTGCTGCTGAATAGATTAATAAGATTTCCATAATTAGACAGGCCCCTGACAATAGGATCCTTCAGGCTTTGTCTCAGGGCCAACTGGATTGTCCGAGCCACGCACGTCTGCTGGACGGACGTCCGCCACAATGGCCGCACAGACAGTAAGGCGGTCAGCAGAGGAACATCTGTCTCTCCTGGGGCCACGAGCACACACCCACACCCAGTGGGAACTTTCATGTGCATACACACAAGGTTCTTATCAGCCTCCTCGCAGCCAAATAAGGCCATCGGTCAGGAGAAAAACAGGTTCCTTACACATTTATGTCAACTTAGAGCGATTTCTGTTCACCAGAAATTTAACAGCACAACTTATAAATGATAAAATTAGGGCTGAATGATTTTGATGATGATTATTTTTGATTGATATTGCAATATGATTCAAGATATTAGAGGGAATTATACTTTTTTTGCATTGCTGTTCTCGTTTTCGTTTAAAAATACATCTTTTTTGCAAGGATTTCTACCAAACAAAGCTTATTTTAAAGTCTGTAGAATACAATTTGTAGGCCAGCATAACATAACTTTATTCAGAAGGGCATTGTAATATTAAATCTTTCTGCAGTTTGGATACTAAAACAGTCCATATTAAGTTTTCACACAAAATTAGATAAATTGCGCAGCCATAGATATAGATAGATAGATAACTATATTAAATATTCTTCCAATCGCTCTGTGACTGGATCTCAGAGCAGCTTTACTTATAATAATAACAGCAACCAAAGCCTCCGAAATAATTGATTGAGGACAGGATTTTCAAACATACTGTTCTTGTCCTTGTCCATTCTTAATAAATATGTTTTGTTAAACCCATAATCCCCCTTTAATATGGGTAAGATAGAGTGGAGGGGGTGTGGCAGGAGAGAGAAAAGTATATAAATAAAAGATGCAACATGACTAGTTGCATCTGGATACAAAAATCAAAATATGTTTTTCCTGTGTTGTTCAGGATCATTTGAACCTAGAATCGCACTGAAAGATATATTGAAGTTAATCTAATGATTGCAGTCCACATTGTCCTGATTTCCTGCTTCTAATCTTAGCTTTCTTCCTGCCTCTCCAGTGAATTAATCTACATGATTGCTCTGATTTAAGCAGAAGTGTAGATTAGAGCTTGCTCAGTTTATTGTGGAGCACCACTGCTCTAAAAACCACAATCCAGCAGAGGCCAAGATCTAATTACATGGAAAGGGCTAAACTGCTCTGCAACCCTGCTGTGTTCATCAGGGAAGTGAATGGCGGCCTATCACTCATCTAACTCACCGCGTGCATGCAGGAAGAATTACGGAGTGTAAAGCACTTTTTTAGAGTGTAATTACTCTCAGATTTAACAGTGAATTCAGGTACGGGCAGCTGGTCATTACGTTGGCGAGAGAGAAGTCCATTCTGAATTGGTGCAACTGTGATGATGGAGTGGACAGCAGTTAGCCCGCCTCACTGAGTCCTCTAATGTCCGCTCCAGTCCGCTTAGAGAGGACGAAGCGCCTGCTGTCCACTCCTTCCCCTCCCTCTTCCATCCCTCCCTCCCCGCTGCAGGTTTTATGAGCTCCCCTGGGCTCTCATCCATCTCTGTCACACACAGGCCCCATTATTGGGGCTGCTTACAAACTGGTTGGGCTGCAGATGGGAAGGGCCTGCAGGACATATATGGTTTCTGCAGCCCGGACAAAGACCTGCAAGTCAGACCACAAAAATATGTGGTCATCTGGGTGTGGACAAGACAATGTCTTCAGCATGTTTGTGAAAAAGTGCATAGAGTCAGTGTGAGAATGTTCCTTTGCATCTTGCTGTGGTGGGTGTGTGGGCTGACTGAAGCTTAGGGAAGTACTTGAACTGGTTTGGCCATTGGGAACTTAAGGCAGTGGATTTGAATATGAAGGACATGATAATCCAACGGCCATCTGGTCTGCCGGTCTCATCTGACTGAATAAATAACGGGCGTAATCTGAAAACACACATGGGGAGGTTTGGAAAGCGGGTGAAGAAAGAGGGCAAAGTTAAGGAGCGAGCTAGAGAGAGCAGCAGCAGAATCGCAGGCTGTGGATATTGAGATTTGATTTAAATGGCAATAAGAAGCCTGGCTCCACACACGCAGACGGCCATGAATAATGAATCATCAGGCGTCCGCTGTAGGAAAGGCAGAGAGGCCAGTAATGACGGCTTTTGCCATATTCCTTTTTTACCTCCGTTTCTGGCTGGAGCAGTCCTCACCTCAGGGTAAATCGTGACAGTTCAATAATGCCAAGCTATGTGTGGAATGTCAGGCTAATGCCTCAGCAAGAGGTAGCGCGAGTCTTCGTGATATAGATGATGCTAAAACTGTGCACTTGGGATATAATAGGCACATAAACAAGCTCTTTAGATGTGAGAATTCACATAGAGACGCTATGAAATGTGCTCGAGAAGCACGCTGGCATTCAAAATTAGCAGATGTAATGAACATTGGTGCAAAGGAGTTGTTGGACTGCCAAACATACATACAACATTCCAGATGCAATGACAGGCAAATGTTTTTACTGGAAAATACTTTGTAGATGTGAAAATCTGATTGGTTGTCAGGTCGAGAAGTGGATCGACAATAAGAACGATAATAATTCATTGTTAAAATAATTTATGCAAAAATGACAAAAAAAAATTGTTTTCAGCCTCTCAGTTACAGACACTAACTGCTTTTTTCTGTTTTATATCACATTAAACTGGATGTTAAGACATTTAAGGACACCACCTTGGTGCATTTTTACATTTGTTGAACTGCCGAGCATGTGCAAGTTCCCACATTTCAGATGCAATGCCAGTTGAATGTTTTTACTGGAAAATACTTGTTTATCCATGATTGGTTGTCAGGTCGATTAGTGGATCAACAGGACCACTAATTCATTCTTAAAGTCATTTTTTATGACTTTACATACCAAACTTTCCGTAGAGTGCATCCATATGTTATATATTTATATTTTTCTTATTAGACTTATAGTCCATATTCTGAGCTAATACCTTTGTATATTTTTTATATTTTATATTTATTCTTGTTTGGATTGTGGTCTGTTCACGAATAGCAATTAAAAAACCTTGAACCCTTATGCGCAAAATGGCAGAAAATATTGTTTTCAGCCCCTCAATTATAGACACCAACTGCTTTTTTTTTGTTTTATATCATATTAAACTGAATATCTTTGGGTTTTTGGACCAAACAAGACATTTAATGACACCACCTTGGACTTTTCACTGTTTTCTGACATTTTGTGATAATGAAAAAAATCACTAGTTGCATGCATAGTGCAAATTCACAGCTGAACATAGATACATACTATGAAATGGTTAATAACAGAATTATGCAGATGCATTTTGCATTTGTTGGACTGCAGAGCATGTGCAAGTTCCACACATTTCAGATGCAATGCCAGTTGAATGCTTTCCTGGAAAAGTAAGACCTTTGCATGAGGGGACATGGAGGAAAAACAATTCATGGAACAAAGCTCTTTTTCTTTTTTTGACCGCCCTCTCGGCTGTTAGCTGGGCGATGTGCTCGGTGCGTAGCAGCCATGATCAATCAGAGCTGGGCCTGTGCTGAAGTCAGCCAGAGGAACAGACATTCCACTTTCCCAATGTTCCATGGGAGACTGTGCTGATGAATAGTACACTATGCTGCAATTCCAAACCCAACCCCCTCTTTCTCTCTTTCTTTCTCACTCTCTCCACACCACTGTCCACACACACACACACACACACACACACACACACACACACACACACACACACACCCTCCTTCTCCTCTCCCTCCCTGTGTCCAGCCGGCCACTGGGCCTTTGGAGCTCTGGTGTGCGGTGGGTGGGTGTGTTGGTGGGTGGTAGGTGGGGGTGCAGGGCGGAGAGAGCAGGCATTCAGAGCAACATGCACGGGGAGATAACAATAGGTCCTCTGGGAGACCTGCAGATGTTAGCAGTACAGGGAATAGTAGTGGGATCTTATCACTACTCCAACATAAGCTGGGAAACTGCAAAACAACACATCCAGCCTCCCCGATCTGCTTTCATTCTCTTTCTTTCTGCAGCTTTCTCTTTCTCCTTTCCTCTCTCCATCTGGGAAATGTGAGCCCCGTCTGCTAACATGCATGATGGCAACACTGAAAAAGACTTCTTTTCAAACAGAAAGGCCATTTCTTGTCAATGACCGCTCTGAGAGGAGAGGCTCGGACCATGTGGCACTGTGCACAACCCCTGTACTAATCAATACCAAACTGAATGTAAACTACTGTTTTTTGTTTGAAATAAATGTTTCTTACAGCCGTAAAGAAGATAGAACAGTTTGCCTTGTGCCCTGTGAGAAATAAACAGGGAGTACAATCCATAAAACTCCTCACATGTGGGAACTTTATTTGGTCACTTTTTAGCTATTTTTATAGAGATAAAGATGCAATTTGATCCCAAATACAGTCATGGAAATTATTGTTAAACGATCCTTGTTTTCTCCTTGCTTTCTTGTTCATTTAATGCCTGGTACAACAAAATTACATTTGTTTGGACAAATATAATGATAACAACAAAAATAGCTCGTAAGAGTTTAATTTAAAAGCTGATATCTAGCCATTATCCATGGTTTTCTTGATAATGATTTTGGTTATTAAAATGAACAAGAAATTGAAGAAAACAATGGTCTAATAATTTTTTCATGACTGTAGATTTACATCAAGACTACAAAATGCACAGCAGAATTTTCTACCAAAGTTCTTAAAGAAATATTCATCCTACACCCTACCAATATCTAATTATGTATCCAAAATTTGACCTTGTTTTCCCTGTGTTTCTATTGTCAGGCCTGTTAAAGATGCACTGGAACCCAGAGCATGCCCAGCCTCTCAGCCAGTGGCCTGAGCAGCACCTGGACGTCTCCTCCACCACCTCCTCTCCGGCCCACAAGTCGGAATTCTACTCGGGCCGCGGCCGCAGCGGCTCCAACTACGCCTGGGCCAACGACGACATCTCCGCTCTCACAGCCTCCAACCTGTTGAAGCGCTATGCGGAGAAGTATTCTGGCGTGCTGGACTCACCGTACGACCGGCCGCCCGCCGTGGGCTCCTACCCGGAGCCGGGGGCCTTTGGGGGCCTCAGCGTCCCGAAGACTGAGCTGGAGCCCTGGCCACTGACACATAGCACTGATGCCTCCTATTCCCTGGTGCCCCCCGGAGGCCACGACAGCCTCTCAGGTTCCAAGGCTGCAGCCACGTCGGCCGGCCCTCCAGGGGTCGGCAGTGTTTCTGTGGTGAACAGTAACCTCTCGGACTCGGGCTACAGCGGCAGCAGCTCCTGCAGCGGCTCCAGCGAGTACCCCTCCACCTACAACGGCACCTATCTTTCCTCAGGTTACTGTCCCCAACCCGGTGCAGCACTTCCCCCTGCCTCCCTCCACACTCTCCAATCCACCCCCACCCTAGTGCCCAGCTACAGCCCCACCGCACCTGTCTATAACTACCCCCCTAGCACGTACCCTCCCCAGACCAGCTACAGCCACCCCTCTGCAACTTACCTGCCCTCAGGTCTACCAGCCCCTACACCTGTTCCCTCCAGGCCCACAGTGGTAGGAGGCAGCTACACTTACCAGAGCACCAACCTCGGGACGACTGAGTCTGGAGGGACATTAAAAAGAAAAGCATTTGAGATGAGTGTAGACGAGGACGACAGCGGGGACGGGTCTCGTTACAGGAAATATAGCTATGACCCGTTGAAGGCCGGAGGAAACTCACCTTACAGTGTGAATGACAAAACAGAGTGCAGAGGAAATGGCTTCAGCAGCTCAGGCAGCACAGACCCTCAAACCTTTAAGCCCAGTAAGCCCTCCTCCCAGCCCCTGGTGTCTCCTCAGTACGGGGCAGCAGGGGAGTACAGCCCTCCAGCGGGCATGACGGGGGAGAACGGCGTGGCGGAACAGGGCTTCATCCAGCAGCAGCAGCGCTCCCAAGCCCACAAACGGCCTCCACTGTGTGGCGCTCCAACTATTGAGACTATGAAGAGCCCAGACCCCCGACTGTTGGACCTTGTCAATGGGGAGTTACTGGACTGCAGCCCGGCTCTGGGCTGGGGGGAGCTGGCTGGGATCACCCACGTCAAGGCTGCCCTGGAGGAGGACCTGCTGTGGCCCGTGTTGAGGCCCAGTCCGGTGATGCGGCCACCAAGAACCGTCCTGCTGTTCGGCCCCCGGGGAGGGGGTAAGACCACGTTGACTCGTTCTTTGGCTTCACAGTTGGGGGCTTCCTTCTACCGGTTGAGTGGAGCCATGCTGGCCTCTAAAGGGAAGGCAGAGGCGGAGCACATTCTGGGGTCTCTATTGCAGGTGGCGGGTGCGCGGCAGCCCTCAGTGGTGCTGCTCAGCCAGGTGGAGGCCATGGAAGAGGAGGGGCTGAGGCAGACACTGCTGACAACCCTGGAGAATGCCCAGGTGGGGAGCACAGGTCTGGTGATTCTTGTATGTGCCACGGGAAGGCCAGACCTGCTGCAGGACGCGGTCCATCGGAGCTTTGCCAAGCGGTATCACGTGGGCCTGCCAGATGTGGGAATGCGCAGGCAGGTGCTGCTGCAGGCGATGTCGCCTCAGGTCTGCAGCCTGAGCGACAGGGAGCTGAGCGCCGTGCTGCAGCGCACAGAGGGGTTCTCCGTGTGGGAGCTGCTGCAGCTCAGCCACCAGGCGCTCTCCTCGGCGGCGTCCCCCACCGGGTCCCTGCACGGCTCCAAACCCCCAGCCTTCACAGACTTTGAGAATGCCTTCTGCAAGGTGCGCCCACACACCACCAGAAAAGAACTGGACACTTGTATAGAGTGGAGCAAGATGTATAACCACTGAGAAAGCAGCCGGTCGGTCGCTGTACTAGAACTGCATCACGACCCTGTCTCTGCTTTGACATGGAAAGCCTTGGGAATGTTTTGTTGTTGTTTTGTAATTACAGATTATGCAGCCAAAAGAGCCAGAGAAGCTCGACGGTACGGGAGAGCTGACAGAGGAGTTTTACTGGCAGAAGCATGCCATGGTGTGCTGTTTTTGTTTTCGTATGAATATCCGCAATATTTTATTTTTCCCAAAGAAAAGAAAGATGAATAGGCCTTGTTGAGTGAGTATTAGTCTTTTGGCCAATGGGAAAATCAGATTATATACTATTTGGATACTCTCAGAGATCCTGATTAGCCTTGGTCCGGGACAAAATCAATTATTTGTTGCGAGGTGACGTGGTCCAAGATGATGGATAATCAGGGTTTGGAAAATCCCCCCTTTGACTGCTACTCTCAGGATCCTATTTATTGCCAGTCCACTTCCATGTTACCCTCATGTTGATTTAGTCTCTAATTATCCAACACGAAGGGCTCGGGATCATTTCAGCAAACAAACAGTTTTTGACCAAAAAGACGTCAAACCAAATGCATAATCAGCAGCAACAGACTGCTCCTCAAAATCACAATAAGTGAATCATTCTTAATTGCTTCTCACCAAATCAAAATCTTTATTGTTCTGAAAAAGAAAGAAAATCAAATGACTGTAATTAAATCCGCTGCTGTTCTTCCTAAATTTTTCAAGTTAAATCCCCGCAGTTACACTCGACAGGTTTGGTTGTACAAATACTTCCCACGTATCTTCATTTTATACTTCACAGACAGCTCACTTTATCACTGTTGGGTCATTGTCCTCAACTTCCACATGCATTTGTTTCACATTCCTCATCGTCTGCAGTTTTTTCCTGAGAATCTCACATACAGAGCAAAACACCTGCACAGCCAGCTTCTCCTACAGCGCGTCTGTTTTCTCTTTCACTTACTCCTTTTTGTTTTCTTAGTGTGTAGTCTTGTTTGAAATGCTCAGGAAGAATTTCTTTACCTCAGAAATATGAAATAAAGAATGTATGTAATCTTAGGGTCTTAGTAGAGAGCGGCGGAGCAAGAGAAAGGAGCGAGGAGAAACCTGACAGTCTTGTAATACCCACTACAGCTGGGCTTTTACCTCGGGGGAGAAACTTGAATATGCTACAAAGAGTAACATTGAATGTAATTCAGGTATTTCAAAGGATATTTGATGCCATAAATCCCTGTATTATTATATATGAATATATAAATACGTTTTCTTTGTTTTCCTTGTTCTTTTCCCTTTATTTTTATTGTAGTTTATGGTGGAGTGATGATTGTCTTCAAGAAATGCTATGTAGAATACAGAAAATATTCCTTTTTTTTGTTGGACAAACTTGCAGATCCCCGTGTTACTTACATATTATGCATGTCTGCAGAATATCATTTTTAAAAATGTAAATACAACGCACACAATCACAAGTGCACTCACGGGGAACATCTGAGCACAAAATACTTTCCAAAAAAAAAAAAAAGCTGTGATGTGTAGCTTTCAGTAAATCCCAAAGTAAGTCGAAGAATTCACAGTTGATGTGTACATATTGTGGACAATCCAGACAAATCCACCAGTTTCCACTGTTTTAACAAGCTGGAAAAACCTGGTCACCGGCCTGCCGGTCCAGAGGTCGAACGTATTCGACTGTTGCCATGGTCCTGAGGAGGTATACACAGAATGATGTAATATTTCCCACTGCCCTTTCTCCCTCTGTCTCCCTCGCCCTCCCTCCCTCATCATTATTTTTCTCTTTTTCTCTCTCCCCAGTGCAATCTCATTAGATTGGATTGCCCCCTGGCCACGAGCCCCAGTGGCCATGTGGCGTTGTATCCTCTCCCCACCCCCCTCCCTCCCTCTTCTCCCTCTTCTCCCTCCCTTTCTCTTATTCCGATTCCTCCAGAGTGGAAGTGGTCTGATTGATGTCCAGCAACCCTATATCACAGTGCAGCCGTCCCTCTCCAGCTGGTGGCTTCAGTCATGCCATAAAGCCAGATCAATCAGAGTGCCCCCCGCTGTGCATACTGATCACTGTCTCAGAAACTGAAAACACATTCACAACTTATAAACCAACCCCCAGCCTCAAGCGGCACCATCTCATCATAATAATGCTACCAATTATTCACACATAATTACAGAAATTAAATAATGACTCAAGCAGCTCCAACATTTTCATGTCTTGTTCCCACTTCTCCCGTCAGTTTGTCCAACAAAACAAGCTTTTATTTTTTACATTTTTTGATCTGTTATGGCGGTAACTTTGTTCTTGGTTATTGTACATTTTCTGTAACCATTTCTACCTCATTTTTGCGGCATATTGTACATGAAAGTATTTATTTCATGTCTTTTTTAATGTCTGTTTTGAAAATGATAATAATGTTCTTGAACTGTAATGGTCTACCTCAGAAAAGACTGTATTTTAAGAGAAGAGTATCACACAATATTAAACAGAATTTGTCAAAATTGCGCTGCGGCTATCTCTATTTCTTGTTGGTTTTGTTGCAGAGGTCAGCGTGGCTGGTATACCTGTGTATATACTCTCCACTACACCGCTGTTTGCAATTGCCCAGAGTGCAAAAAAGACATGATGGTGGTGCTTATGTGTCTGAATCTGTAGCCTGGCTTGACCCCAATGTTAAGGTCAACACAGATACTTAAACTGATTGCTAAATCGGTTAAAGCAACTACAAGGTACTTTAATTTTGTGCTGATTTTGGTGCCCATGTGGACAAAAGCGGTAGTGTTTCCACAAGCACCCCCACCTTGTGTCATAAAAAACATAATCTGGCTGTGTCTGCATTTGTTTGTTTTGACACAACTTATTTTTAATAAAGTCTGTCAGCCATAACCACAAAATATAAGACAAGATGAAAGTTCTCCAAAGGAAATCTCTCCTGCTTCCTTTTAGCTGGCTGTCATGCTACGTGCAGTGAGACTTTGACTGGGGAAATGTAAACATAGACTCTTCTTCTCTGTTACTTAAATTATTCCATCATGATTTGAAGTCTGACCCAAGGTCAGTCATTCAGAGTATAGATACTGCCAATCTTCTCCCCGATGCTCTCATTTACTAATGCGGGTCATATGAAGGCATCAGTATTAATGTGAGAAAGTTAAAAACTCCTTGTAGCTGCTTTAAAGTAGAAACACAAAATTACAGTATGATATCATCAGCATATAAAGTCAATAAGAGAAAAGACAGTGGGTTTTTATGAAGTTGTGTTGGAAAGAGCATTTATTCCATGTCCCTGGTGTCAGGCACCAGTTTCCTCCACTAGTGAACTAATGCAAGCCAAAATGGTAACTAGTTAACTAGTTGAAGGTCTTGACTAGTTACATGTATTTCTCCCACTAGTTAAATAGCTAGACTTTTTAACCTCACTAGTTAACTAGTAAACATGTTTAGACTCACTAGTTAACTAGTCGAAGGTCTTGACTTTACTAGTTGACTAGTAACATGTTTCCTTCAACTGGTTAACAAGCGAAGGCAAAAATTTTCACTGGTTAACTAGTTAAAGCCCTATTCACCCCACTAGGTAACTATTAAACCAATTGAGCCTCACTGGTGTAACTAATGAGGATTGAACACTATTGACTAGTAAACTCACAATGTCTCTCACTAGTGTACCTTGTAAACATTGTGAGCCTTACTAATGTAACTCGTAGAGAGGCTTTAACAAGTCAACTAGTCAGCTTTTATCTTGACTGGTTACTTAGTGACCATTCTGACTTTCACTAGTTCAACTAGTAAACATGTTGAACCTCACTAGTTGACTGGTTAAGTCAAAATGTTTCTCACTAGTGTTACTTGTGGACATTTTGGACCTTACTACTTAACAAGTCCAAGGTCTTTTGCCTTTACTAGTTGACTAGTTACACATTTTCTTCAACTAGTTAACTAGTCTAGTCCAAAATGTTCACTAGATAGCTAGTAAAGGCCGCATTGCCCTCACTAATGACTAATAACTAATGAACCAGTTGAAGATCTTTTGACTTTACTAGTTGAGTAGTTACACACATTTCTTCAATTAGTTAACTACTTAAAGCCTTTTTGACCTCACTAATTAACCCGTAAACAGATTGAGCCTCATCAGTGTAACTAGTGAGCATTTTGGCTACCATTAATTCAAGAGTAAACATTTTGAGCTTTACAAGTTAACTAATAAGCTCCAAACTAGCTTTTTGGAGATTTTGGACCTCACTAGTACTAGTTAAGTCAAAATGTCTCTCACTAGTGTTACTTGTGGACATTTTTGGATCTCCCTAGTTAAGTAGTTGCTGAAAAAGAGTGACTAGTAAGAGTTTTTGTTCAACTAGTTAGACAAAGACGGAACTAGTGAAATGAACTGACGTCTGATACTGAGGATTCGGAATAAATGTTTAAATGGCTTTCGGTAACTGTGCTGTTGTTAAAGTTGAAACAAGCTTTTTCTGCAGTTGTTGAGGCTGTGTCATGAGGGTGAAAGATTAGAGCGAAGCAAAGGCGTGTGTGCACTAAAGATAAAAACAAAGACAGAGAAGAGTGTGTTTTTGTGCACATATAGGTTTGCCTGCCTGCACGTGTGTGTGTGTGTGTGTGTGTGTGTGTGTGTGTTTTCTTTATGTGTGTAGCAGTGTCCAGAACAGCAACAGAAGCAATGCTAGCACACCCCCGAGGCTTCATGCCCGGCACCAGAGCACAGAGGTCCTTCATCCCTGTCACTGTCTGTAAACAACTGCTCGTCCCAGCGGCCCGCCTGCTGCTATTTCTGGCCTTTCCTGACATCTTTCAAAGACTCAAAACTAACCAAGAGAAGAAGTAAATCTGAACAAACTCTGTGCAAAGATTGTCAAAGTTTTAGTGGAGCCCTGAAACACGATCCGCTGCTCCTCAGTTATGGATAGTGGTGTCAGAGAGTCCTGAGTCCGAAACATCTGCGTCTGAGTCCCAGTAGAACCGTGCTGCTGCTGGTGTTGATGACAGAGTAATTAATTGTCTAATAATGATGCATAGCTCTGTTATAAGCACAACCTTGTGCTGCGGCTGCCCTTCATCCTCTGATGAAGGATAATCGTTTCTGCAGCTGTTTAAAAATTATTTCCTATCTTTTGCTGTCACAAACTCAATCGCATCATCCACAGAACAACATAACCTTGCAAAGGTAAAACAGATCATGTGGAAATGTGACATTGGAGGCTCATTTACAGCTTGCATACTTATTTCACACTACAGGAAAGACACATTTCATCAAGTAAGAGATCAATAAAACCACATTTATGTACCTGTAACAGTCACAAATAAAGTCATAAAGGCTTTACCTCTACAGTGTGGTGATATATTGCTGCAAGAGAACTTGTGATAATGATCTGAATTGCTGTTTTTTACTCACTATGACCATTGTATATATATATATATATATATATATATATATATATATATATATATATACATATATATATATATATATATACATATATATATACATATATATATATATACATATATACACTATCCCAAGTGCCCACTAGTGTCATGCATATTGGTGGAAAAAAATGGGTCTCCACATGTTATACATATTAAACTATTTGCATTTTTACGGCCTCTCCTGTCCTCTCCTCTCGGCTCTGTGTAAACAGATTTCCAGTGAACATTTGTCACGTGACTGTTCGTCTCAGCAGAATCAATCATGGCTTCACAGTGTCGCTGAGGAGCAGAATTTAATGTTTTTAACAGGATCTGGTTAGTGCAAACGGTTTATTTTTGGCAATGTTTTGAATGAGACATGTAGAATTAAGTGATTTTGACAGGAATATCACAATTTATAGCTTGTGAACCTACGATGACCCGTTCGAGGACTGTCGGAAAGTTCAGATTCTTTCTCTAATAAGCTCTGTTTTTCTGCAATTACTTAATACACTTTAACAGCAGCTCCTGCCCTTAGATATCTTTCAACAGTATGTGCGTCACTCTCCATCCAGTCAGCAGCTGAAAAGCAGTTTGTCCTTTTCGTCCTGAGTGATTTCTGTCCTCCAGGAAGTCAATCATTTTCTTCTCCCTGCTGATTGGAGGTAATTAGGCGAGCAGAGTTTGTAATTGGATAATAAAAGATGCTAATGAGCTGCTGTCCTATTTACTCATACTGTGGCAATGAATAGGACGCGGCTCTGCCACACTCTCCTCACTGCCATTATAAAAACTGATGGTGATTCTGTTGTAATTAAAAGATATACATGTTAATTATAAGAATAATTAGCTTTATACAGTGTTAGATAGTTAGAGGAATAACTGGCCTGATAGTACATTTTATTTAAGCTGACGACATCAAAGTTGTTTATTACAATATATAACATTATATTGTTTTTTTAACAGTATTATTAAATTGTTAAATGGTCTTGCATGTTAAATTACAGTGAATTCGATCATAAATAAAAATAAATGCATAAAATAAAATATAATAATAATAATAATAATGTAAAATGTAAAAATTAAAACAAAACAGTAAAAAGCTCTGGCACTAAGTAAAAAAAGCAGCAACAAAAAAAGATAATTACTGTATATTATCTGTATTTTTAAAGAAAATTATCTGCAAAATAACTTACGGCTGTTATTTGACGTTAGGTGCAACTTTTGCTGCTAGACTTTTTACAGTGTCGTTGCTTATCAGCATACATATGAGTTGCATATGTGCTCTTCATTAGTCATTATAAAGCACTTATTAGTGCCTTAATCTGCATGACTATAGTGTAAATGGTGTGTCTTTATCCAACACCAAACTACAACTGTTAACAGCGTCAGAATCCCTCCAAATTAAGTTTTTCTAACTCAGAATATGTTCCTCATTTCTCACTGTACTCAGATTTGACATTAGTTAATGCTTCAAAAAAAGGGACAACTTCAATATAAGGAGCCTACCGTATATTGAAGTTGTCCCTTTTTTTTAGTAACTCTTGCTTGTACACAACACGTGTTACTGGAGGTTTTCACCAGAGGGCGCACATGAGAATTCAGACCGAACAGAACTACCTGGTTTATAGGATGTAAATAACAACCATTGCAACACTGCAGGTAGGTAAAAGCTTCTAAAGTGTGTGACAGTGGCGCTACTGTCAATGTTATTAAAGGCCCTGAAATCAGGTTTGTAGTGAGAATGGTGAGTTCTCCTTCTACACTAACCTGACTGTTCATGTTTGTATTAAAGCATGGAGTTTATTTCTGCACAACAAACAGATACAGAACACGTGGGATCGTTCACAGCAAGTATGTCTCCGGCCTGACCCTTTGATTTGCACAGGTATCCATTTAAAATAGTACCATATCTATGTTTACAGTTAGTGATCTGCTACTAATATTATTGTTATTGTTGTTACAATCAACTAGTTAATGGTGAATGCATGTACCTTCACCTTTATGTTGTCTGAAGGGTAAAAAATGACTTAAACAAAAAACAAACAAACCCTAAATGATCTTTATTTATGTCAAAATTTGATGGCTTTTCCTAAAGTTTTTATCCTTATTTTTTGGGTAATAAGGTTTATACACTTTGAAGGATGGGGAAATGGTTAGTATTTTGTTGCTAATCTGTATAACTATAATGCCAAAGTAGTTCAAGACGGTCATTTTTTCCCTTCAGTTTTTCTGAAATGTGAAGAGGGAAAATCCAGATATTCATCAGGTTTTTGATGAAAGACAGGTTGTTTTTTAACAGTAAAACTTGTGAAATAAATAAATAACTAAAATGTGTTTTACTAAAACTTTTACTATTAAAGTAAATGAAATAAAAATAAAAATAAACCCTTCAGTTATTCTATAGATATATTTTATGTACTGTATTATTTCTTTGTGGTTAATAGATTTGGGGTTTTACATACAATAATGCTGCTTTATTTTAGGAGTAAATTTAGTAATGGCGGGTCATTTTTTACCCTTAGGACAAGGGGAGTACATAGAATATTACAACTACACAGGTTAATGGTTTGTGTTTATCTTGTGAAGTTTTGTAGTGAGGCTCGAAAGCTATCAGCCCCCAACAGATTTAAATTGTCATTTTTCTTTGACTGGTTAGAATTGTAATGGTTCTTCTATCTGGCACCCAACTTATTTATAAAATATTCTGGGGATAAACCTACTCTACACAATTACTTTAAATTCAGATTTGGAAAAATATGATCTGCTTTGAAAAATATTTTGATACCAAGACCACATTCCAACAATATCGAATAATAATTGATCTTCAGTGGATTCTATCTCTAAACTTGAGCTTAATGATTAAACCTTTTCTAGAACTTTAATAAAGATATTTTAAATTCAAAGGTCTGAAAGAGTTTATTAGAAATGTATAACCAAACTCCCACAGCATAGGACAAATGCAGAAGTGTTCAACGTGGTGAATCAAACACACAAGCTTCAAAGCATCGTTCTAGTGTATTTGATTAACAATAGCACAGGATTTCTGTCCTCACCTCAGTATGCATATCGTTAGCCTCATAGCATAATTGCCTAAGTCATTTTTTGGCCAAATTGTGATATCTGCCTAACTTTACTCTCCTACCACTGCTGCATCTTTCTGCCTTATTGCCTATGTTCTCAACCTATCAGAACACTTGTTAGAGTCCAAAATCACTTTCTGCCTCAGTCATGTCCTTGACTTAGGCATTTTTGCCGCTACATACAAACCAAACTACATTATTTATACGTAAGAGAAAAATTGCCTTAGTCAGGGCATATTCTGCCTAAGTCACTTTTATCTTTTATGAAATCGATGTGTTTAATTTTTTATGCAAACTTGTTCACACTTCTATTTGAACTTACTGTTACAATATCAATTAAAAATACCAATGGGCTTACTAAAAATTGTGGGGGTTTTTTGTTCCCCGAAAATGTTCAAATATGACTTAGGCAAATATGCTATGAGGCTAACGATATGGAAGTGTTGAAAGGGTTCATATAAAGTGTAACTGAATCAACCTACATATCTAAATCATTTCTGCAGTCTTCATATACATCTCTAGCTTCCTTGACCAAATCTAAGAAAGTTATTTATGGTAACAACCTTCATAGAAAAAAGGTAATTCTCTGAATCTCATTCCACTCGGACACAGTCCACCTCTGCTGGGCTGCAGGTCTTCCATTGTCCGGGCCTTGATACTGACAAGGTTGACATCAGAGGAGAGCTCTGACACCGGGTGAGTTAGGACTGCCAGCTGTTTGCAATCAAGTCTATTTTGAAGTCAGGGACACATGGACCCCCAGGGCCAAAGCAGCAACTAGCCCAACCCCTAACCCCCCACCCCTCCCCGAACCCAGCCCACAACCTCCTGGTCCCACAGATAGCCAGCACCACTGTATTGGTTCCAGATGTTGCAAAGCTGCAGTAAGAGCCCTTTACCTAAGAGGACCCCGAAAATGACCTGCAGAGAGGAACAGTAACACTAACAGCAAACCTGCAGCCAGCACACGCACAAAAAGATCTCATTTTATTTACAAGATGTTCTCAAACTCTTGTCCTTGATAGATGAGGTACTGCATTTTGCTGCAGACTACTTTTAGGAAATGGGATCAATGTCACCTAACATTAGATATTGGCTCCTTCCTGCACAGCGTCGCTGTCATCACAAATATTGGCCTGAATGCTAAACAGTCTAATCTTTATGGTGACTGCCCTGCAACATTAGTATCACAACCTGAAGAGAGAACTCTTGTCTGCAGCCTGAAGACGGATAAATAAACTAATCTGAAGTCTGGATCTGGTGAGGAAATAACGCCACAATGGAAACTGCTCAGGTTGTTTAAAAGGAAATGATCAAATCTTTGCAGCTGCATTGTTTCAGGTCAATCAAAACTCTCAGGAAATTGGGTTTGACAGGTGGAATGTCCTGGTGAAATATCACTGGCCTGCCCCCTCTCACATGACTAAAATGTGATTACTGAATAAATAAATAGTATATAGTTATATCGTAGAATAAAAAGGGTGCTGTTTAAAGAATGAATGGAACAGAAGTGTCAGTGTGGGAGCAGCAGCAGGATCTGATACTGACGGAAACAGATGAAGATGAAATTCTTCATGTAAAGTGAGTTTTCTTTGTGTCGGCTCGTCTGCAGATCATCATGTGTGTGATCTCGCTGCGATGGCTCCTAATTTCAAACAGATCACTGAACATGTGGAATAAGAGCCAGGTTTAATGCAGGTTTATTCTGCCCTCATGTGGCCATTCCAGGGAAATATAAGCAGATAAATGACCAGATTTTAATAACACATTCGTCAAAGTATGATAAGTAAAGGTACTAATTGTGCAGTAAAATGTTCCCTGTCAGCGTGTTAGTATTATATGTGATGGTTTTTTTTTTTTTTACTAATATTACTGTTGCTGTAGATGTTTCTCTTTTATATTAGGGCTGTATATGAGTTACAATATTTATATATATCATATTTCTTTTAGAGATCACCAAAAATTCACAGTTTATCATAGAAATAAACTGTAAAAACAGGCATTATCATCTAAATTTAAACTTTATGACAATCCTTGAGTGGATCATAGGTTATGAAAGTTTTATTTAGAAAAATATCCAACACGAAGCCTAAAATTGTGATATTTCTGTCAAAATCACTTTAAGTTGCGTCTTATTAAAAAACGTCACCAAAAATAAACTGTTTGCACTAACAAGATCCTATTAAAAACATTAAATTCTGCTCCTCAGCGACACTGTAAAGCTATGATTGATTCTGCTGAGGCGAACGGTCACGTGACAAAAATTCACTGAAAATCTGTTTACACAGAGCTGAGAGGAGAGGACAGGGGAGGCTGGAAACATGACAGTACTTCAATATGTACAGAATGTAGAGACACAATTTTTTTCCAATATTCATGACACTTGTGAGCACTTGGAAAAGTGTTGTATATATAAATTCCACTTTATTCCAATTGAAAAAAAAGAATTGATCAGAGAAATATAATAATAATAATAATAACAACAACAACACGCCCTGAAACGAAAGAAGATAGAGTATTAAACATGTATTTAAACATATATCACATATTTAAATGGGCATAAAACATGCACAAATAGAACACTATTACAACAGCAAAACAGCAAAGCAGTAGCTGATCTACAACTTCTTTGACACATTAGCGCCCCCTGGTAGTTGTGCCTGGTAATCACATGGAAAGTTACATATATATCTCTTCCATATGAGGAAGGAAATTATACGTACAAAAAGTGCTGTTTATAGATACTTTAGAACAATTACTAACCACTGACAAAGTGTTAACTATCTAAATATTGTGTAATGTATTTATTATTCTTGATTTTATTTTTTATTATTGATTGTCGTGTGTTTTTTGTTTCTATGTATATCATCACAGTATCATCCATTGTTGTTTTTTGGAATAATGAATAACGTTAAAATAAATAAATATTAAAAGAACAATTTTTTTAAATTTTTTAAAATTGTTTTAATTTTAACAATTTAATCATCAGTTTCAACTTTTTAATAGCCATCAAAATCATGTTTACAGCTTAGCAAAAATGATTTCATTAACAAAAACATATAAAATGTTATAACGTGCAATAATTAACTGTTAAATAAGCATATAGCATTGCTGATCATTAGGAAACACTATTAATTAAACACTATTATACCACCTGATTGTTTATGGACAATAATATAACTATAAAGCAATTAACCGTGTAGTTGTGATAGTTATTATAAAGTGTTATTATAAACAATTGCTCGCAGGCCTGCAGGTGAACACGCTGCAACATAGTGTGAGTCTGTCAGAGGTGAAGTCCTGTGCTATTGAGCCGTTTTGGGCCCGAATATCTGTTAGACAATGCCGTTGGGAAGATGTCGGACTTGAAGGCACTGCCATCTGCAGATATGGTATCATGTGTCTTCCTGGAAGTTACAGCATCGAGTGAGATGACTCAACATTACTCCGCCTACGTCTCCTTTCTTTAGAAGTTCACCAAGCCCGCCAGACTCGATGGTACTTTCTGTTTCTGAATCCCTCAGTATTCATGCTCTATTTGTATCATGATTACCTCCCGATTTGACACGTTAGCGGAAGTAGGGTGTTTACTGGAATTACCAAACCAACCCTAAAAGTGTGTTATTCTGCTTCCTTCACACACAGCATGCGCGCACTCATATTACACTGTAAAAAAAAATAGAAGAAGAAAAAAAGTTAAAGAAAAAAAGAAGAAGAAGTTGCTCCCAGGGGTTTTCTTTTATCTTTTTTCTACATTGAGAAAAAATAATCCATGATAAATTAAATTGATTTAATTACAAATATTAACCATAAAATTGAAGTGGCTGCTTCTTGTGCAATATTTCTTTCTGATTTTTTTTCTTTTTTACTGTTTCTCATGATCTGTAAATATAATGGGACATTATAGATTTGTTTTTACAGTATTATTCAATTACCTACTGGTCTTGAATGCTAAATTACACTGAATTCTGTGTAAAAAATACATTAAATAAATAAATAAATAAATATACACATCATATCACTGAATGTAAACTTAAGGGAACTTTCTGTTTTTTTACAGTAAAACATTTAAAAATAAAATTGAAAAATAAGTCTTTTACTAAAACTTTTACTATTAAAGTAAAAACAACAACAACAACCTTCAGTTATTCTACAGATATATTTTTTATATACGGTATTATTTTTTACAGGGGTTTTCTTGTTTTTTTTTCTAAATTACTTTTATTACAAATACTAACCATAAAATTGATGTTGGAATCTGTAAATGATATCAATTCTTTGGACAGTATTATTAAATTGTTTAATTTGTCTTGAATGTAAAAATTACAGTAAATTCTATGTAAAAATACACATCCTATTTCTGAATGTAAAATAAAGGCAATTTTCAGAATTTACAGTAAAACGTCAAATTAAATTTAATGTAAAATAAAAAATGTTAAGTCTGGCAGCAAAACTTGCAAAACACTTATTGTCATATTAAAGTAACAACCTATTGTTATTGTACAGATGTATTTTTATTTATTGTAATTTTTTCAATTTTACTACATTAAGTGCAAATGCCATAAAAAATAATTACTTATGTTAAAAATATTTACCACAAAATGAAAGATGAAATCTGTAAATTATAATAAGCGGCATTATAGATTTTTTAAACAATATTATTCAATTGCTTGATGGTCTTGAATGTTAAATTGCAGTCTATTTTATGTAAAAAAATAAAAATAAATAAAAAAACATGTAAAATGAAGGCGACTGTCTGTTTTCATATAGTAAAACTTTAAATGTAATGTAAAAAATGAAAGGGGATGGGGACGTGTTGCACAATTTAGTTATTCTACATATATATTTTTTTTATACTGTATTATTTTACAGGGTTTTTAATAGGGTTTTTTTCTACAGTAAGTGAAAAATAAAATAAATTTAAAATAAGTCTGGCAGCAAAAGTTGCCAAACACTTACGGTCATATTGAAGTTAAAAAAAGTTACTTATTCTACATATATATTTAAATACTCATATTTACTGTATATTATCCATATTATATATCTGTATTAAATTATCTGTAAAATAACTTCACTGTTTTCTATTATTTGACGATAAATGTTTGTCAACTTTTGCTGCCACTGTTTACCTTTTTTTAATCTTTATTCTCTCGACTCTTTTTACAGTGTGCTCCACACTGCTACTCTCGGTCATGTGTGAACTTGAAACGTGACATGACAGGAAATAAAGCGCGCTCCTCTCTGACTGGCACGTCGCTGCGTAACAGGGAAGTGAGGCCGAGCCTACTTTCTGCTGCTTCAAAACTTCTCCGTGCCTGAACTGCTCGCTGCTCTAAGGTGCTCTCTTCTCGGGTAGAAAAAAGTGAAAAAGGACAGCGTTTCAGAGAGTGATGGAGGCAGGAAATGTGGAGTAGCAGATCTCTAGTGGCGGAGGACTTATGAGACAGAGGAGGAGGAAGAGGAGCGTTTCTTCAATGCTTTGAAACCTTTATCTAACTGAAGGTAAGAGTCGCTGCTTGTGTTATTGTGAGGATATGATTGTGTTTAATCCTGCGGCCTGCAGCCACCGAGGCCTTCACTGTTGTGAAACGTTGCGTTCAAATCAGGTAGTGAGCGTCTCTGTCATATCGTCACCCTGTTAAAATAATCGCCTAACTAATTTTTTCAAGTTTTGCAGGAAACACAAAAAACTTCACCAAAAGTGTAACATATGACATTTATTGATCATTTCACTCAAAAAGGATGTAACAAACGATGGCTATTGGCATAGTAATAACACTGTGTGTAAATTATGTAACTTAAGAGAAATAAATGACTTAAGCAATTTTTTTGACATGCCTTTGTGACTTAAGCAAGACATGGTAACACTTTATTTTGAAGGTGTCTACATTAGAGTCACACAAGCCTGTCAGAAACATGACATGACAAGTATCATGAGCATTAATGTTACTTCAAAGTGTCATTAATGTTCATGGCACATCCCATGTCATGTTTATGACAAGCTTATGCCACTCTAATGTAGACACCTTCAAAATAAAGTCTTACCAATATTAGAGTCAACAATAAAACACTGACAAACTAAACTGATAACTAAACAATCTCCCTCTAGCTCTTCTTTGCTGGGTTCTTATCTGATGCCTATGAATGTGGCAAATTGTCAAAGTGATGATCTTAAAGGGGTAAAATCACATGATCTGATATAGGTGACATAGGTGGCCGGCATCATGAGGAGATGATTTAGGGGGGGGGGAAACAATTTTGACAAAAAATTACTTAGCCGATTATTTTTACAGTGTTACGTTATGGTTACAAAAAAAAGTATCAGGATGTAGGCTTGAAATAGAGCCTCATGTGTAGACTTCGTTTTATATTTAATGTAATGTGGCAGCAGTCCCTCCCTCCACACACTGTGCTCATTTATTTTTTTGTCTGCTGTTCCTGGAAATTGTTGCTCCATGTTTATGTGGCTAAGCCAGACACTGGAAACGCTTAATCCCCACTTAGTGACCATACATCAGGCAAAGCAGCTGTAGGGGAGGCTGTGGTGATGACTGTCAAAAATAAAATGTGTCCCACCCCCTTTATAGAGAATTGGGAGTTGTGGGCAGTGAGTTTTTACTTCTTCTTCAACTTCAACTTTATTGTCCCTTGAGGAAAATTTGTTCTGCAGACAGGTGAAAAAAAACCACACACACACACACACACACACACACACACACACACACACACACACACACACACACACAAAACACAGAGGCATAAAGACTTAGAAAACACAACAACAAATATCCAAAGACAACATTGGAAGAGGACAAGTACACAATAAACAATGAGGCAGGACTGAAGGCAGGACCATCACTACATTAGTATACATTGGATGTATCCTTACTGTTCACTTTTTAAAATTCAAATTAAGTTGAGTGATGGCTTGAGTTGTGAATTATTTTTTTATTCTGTTCCTGTCTGAGGGTAAGAGCTCAAACTCGGCATGGAGATTTAGGGGGAGATAGCAGGTCAACAATAAATGCCACGTAGAAGTGTGGACATCATCTGAAAGCTGAGGATCTTCTGGTCAAAAATATTTTAATAAAATAACTTTATTAATTAAATAATAAGGTGTATAAGGGGTTGGAACATTAATGTTTGTTAAAAAAACTATGCCCTATAAGTTGTTGCAGCAATTTTGGGGTTGATACCATTTGTTACACACATTTGGTGCTGAATTAGACATTTTATTATTATTTGAGAATGGATAAAAATGATTAAAAACGGTTAAAAACCCTACAGAATATTACATCAATATACCATTACCTTTGCAACATTATAGACAAATTCATGCTGTGATTTGGTTTTAAAAACTTTTGACATTTCTGCATTTTCGACAATTGAATGACGAGCACTTCTGTTCTTTAAACTGCTGAGAAACCCCTTTATTGTATATCATATACAAAGAAAATATTAGACCACCCTTATTTTCTTCAATTTATTGTTCATTTTAATGCCTGGTACAACTAAAGGTACATTTGTTTGGACAAATATAATAATAACAATAAAAATAGGTCATAACAGTTTAACTTAAGAGCTGATATCTAAACATTTTCCATGAACATGAAATGCAAATACTGATGACTAACATCATCACACATTATTAAAATTGGGCTCATTGAATCCACAAGAGTCTGAGATTTCCAGTCATACCCAATTATTGCACCTCACAGACTGTTTAGTGACCCAAGTATGTAGAAATTATCAAATGCAATAGGCGAAAATAATGTGGGTTTTGCCTTAAACTGCATTGTATCACCATAAAGCGGGCATGTATGTAAAGAGGACGCTTGTGGCTCCCCAGAGAGCCAACTTTCATTTAAAAATCTTAAACTTGTGACAGCCTCTCACCCTTAATCAGAAAAGGAGCCTAGTTGTTGCTTGGAGGATTCGAAACACACACACAAAAACAAAAGTGAAACAACAATCCCCGCCCAGTGTTCTGTGAGAAACGCTTAACCATCTCATTTGTTTGGGATGCACAACTGGAGTGATTGACCAGTCAGCGTCTAGTAGTCCTCCACAGCAGAACTGGAAAATGTTTCTTTGTTGAAAGAGGAGCAGAGAAGAGCACTGAAGGCTTCTACTGAGTGCTTTCAGTTCAGAGAAACATCCTAAAATGGGATTCTTTTTTCAAATTATTATTATTCTCACTTTTAAAAAATTTAATAAACCCCAAACCATTTAAGTTCTCTGACAAATATATATTTCAAACCATCTGGCAGCATGACTCTTGGAAATAAACAAACATGAAATGCCTCACACCTTTCCTAAAGAGACTGCTTTCTAATTGGATGCTTTTTATATCATTCAGTATCCGTACAAATCAAAACATTAACATGGTCCAGATAAAATTATTGTTTTGGCTGTGAAAAACCAGTTATCCCTGCTTGGTGAAAGTGTTATCACAACCAGCTCTGCTCTCCCTTATTGTGAAATCAGTTTATGCTGAGGAAAACATTCTTTTTAAGTTTGTGTAGCTGCATTGAAAGTGTAACTTTGTTTGTAGTTCTGTGATTAATGTGCATATTGATCTTGCATGCACAGATGAGGTGTTTTTACAACATGTGCACCTCTAACTTCAGTTAGTACCAACCTCCAGATTGCAGAAGCCTGAAACATGGACAGCTATCACCAACCAGCTGAGGAGGATTAAGATCCACCTCAGAGAACAGCTGCTGCTCCCACAGCATGACAGTTTAAGTAGGAACCAAACCTAAAATATCTGTAGATATCTGTAGATCACAGTATTCGAATTTTGATACACTACTTGTATTGAACAAAAATATGCTCTGTAGCTCTCTTGATACCACGGCAAACATTAAAAAAACATCCTAGACACACAAAATGGGATTATTTTATTTTTTTATTCTTCTCGCTTTTTGTTAAATTGAATAAACCCCAAACCATTTAATTTCTCTGACAAATTTTTTTTATTAAATTAAATGTAATTTATATATGCAAGCCTTTTCCAAGTGCCAACAAGTGTCAGGAATATTGGGGAAGAAATTTTATATATATATATATATATATTTATATATAAATAATATAAAAATTAATAATAACACAGTTATGACATAAATCAGCCAAAAAGTTGAATTTCTCTGATAAATTATTTAAAATTTTTTGGGGAAAAAAATATAATTTATATATACAACACTTTTCCAAGTGCCCACAAGTCATTAATATCAGAAAAAAAAGGTCCCCATATGCCATACATATTGAACTATTTACATGTTTCCAGCCTCTCCTGTCCTCTCCTCTTTGCTCTGTGTAAACAGATTTTCAGTGAATATTTGTCACATGACCGTTCGTCTCAGTAGAATCAGTCATGGCTTCACAATGTTGCTGAGGAGCAGAATTTGATGTTTTTAACAGGATAGTGCAAACTCTATTTTTGGCGACATTGTAATGAGACATGTAGAATATATTTGAAGCTTCGTTTTGGTTACTTTTTCGGAAACTTTTGTAACCTCTGATCCGTTCAAGGACTGTCATTAAAGTTCAAATTTCGACGATAATCGCTGTTTTTACAGTTTCTTTCTACGACAAACTGTGTATTTTTGTCGATCTTTTAAATTGGTTGAGAAGGTTACAAAAGGTAATATAACCCAATACTTGTTTTTGCAATACTCAAAAGGGTTGAAAATCGCAATAATAATGCAACATAACTTAAATGTTGTGAATATCATATCAAATGACAGGGAACATTTTACTGCACAACAAGTACTTTTACTCATCATTATTCATACAGACTAAATTATTAAAATAAACAGTTTATTTTGGGCGATGTTTTTAAATGACACAATAATAAAAAAGATAAAGTGATTCTGACAGAAATATCACAATTTTAAGCTTTGTTTTGGTTATTTTTTTGCACAGAAACTTTCATAAAACCTATGATCCATTCAAGGACTGTCAGGAAGTTCATCCTTTGACGATAATGCCTGTTTTTACAGCAGTGTATCTTTGGCAATCTTTTAAAGAAAACATATGTTTCAACATTTGCATACAGATGTCCTTATTGGTATCGTAGCATTCCTCAATCATCAGGTTACGACAGGTTTGCAGATTCCACTGAATCAGAAAAAAGAGAGCCAACGGCACATTCTAGGGGAAAAGATGAGGCACACACGGCTCTCAGCTCCAATACTGCCAACATGTTTCACACCTGCTGTTTGCCAATCACAGGTCACTGCCAAGCACCGCTCAGTGAATACCTGAAACTCGAACAAAGCATTTGTAGTAGGGCTGCAGCTAAGGATTATTTCAATATTATATCCAATAATATTAAAATGAACAAATATGAAAAACTAAGTGAGCACTGCAGGGTATTATTATTATTATTATTATTATTCTTCCCCAACTGGTATTCTGTTTTTACACTCCAATATAAAGGCTCAACAAAACAAAGTTAATGCAAGAGTGTGTTCCATTTAACTCAAAGGATTATAATGCAATCTACATTTCGCAATACAACAGCAAAATAATAACACAATGTACGGGATTCTTTCTGCTTCAAGTGCTTCTGCATTGCTGTTGTACTGCTGCGATATGCTGTTTCTAATTTGCAGAGCGTGCAGAGAGGTGTCAAATCTTTCTCAGTCTCTTCATCTCACTTCACTCTTTTTATTTCTCCACAATGAGAGTCAAACCAACAAGGTATTCAGTCAAACTGAACCGAACTGATATCAAACATGTATGGACGACAACAACTGCAGCATTTTATCAGACTTTCAAAAACTTTGAGCTTCACTGCTGTGAATTTTTGTGAATGAATCATAAAAAAGCCTAACTTTGCAGCGTTATTTCAACAACTTCCCGACTTGATATCCTGACACACACATGGTGCCTATAGATTCATTAGATCTACTAGTTTCATGATACCAGTATCTCCAATATATTCCTAAAATTGAGCTTGCTACAGCCTCCGGAAGAAACAAAATGGCAAAAATACTGACGCTAAATAAACGCTTAATATCCACACTTGGCGGCCATGAATCGATATAATATTGCCACACAAAATATTGTGATACTATGCTGTATAGATTTTCCCCCACCTCTACAGAGCACCATGTTGTTTAGACTCTGCACAAACACTCCCACACTTTGGATGCTTTGGCGAGGTATTTCTTTAACCTCAGCTTGCTCTCTGGTGGCATTCTAATTTTATCTGTACTTCCTCTTACTTTGTATGCAACGATGTTGATCCGTCGCCCCGCCCTAATTTGTTGCACTACAGCCAACAGGAACATGTCACCCCGTCTGTTACAGTGTTTTTCTCTAATGTTTGTTTGTTTTACTTTAAATACTATTTTGGGAAATTTACAGATATCAGCGATCGAGTTTTAAACTTTGAAAGAGCATCAAAGTATTTTTACATAACTTTCCTTTCGGCTGCAGCAGCTGGTGCTGCCACTACTGAACTACTTTGCAGGAAAACAAATCTGCTATTTAAATTTCCCCAGGTGACCGAACTTGAACTCTGCTGCTTGTAACGTAAGCACAGTAAAAGCTCAGATAAAACAGCCACAGCTGCTTTCCCAAGTGACTCCGCAGCCCAACGAAGAGATCCTTTTCTGTATCCTCACTACCTCCCACACACGATGAAAGAAAAGGGAGAAGTCTTTCTTTTTGTCATAAAAAAATCTGCAAAAAAATCAGGTTTTCCACATCTGACGTGAGCATGTTGCACGGATTGTAGAACCTCTGCAGGCTACATTTTGATTTCAGGCTCTATAAAAAAAGAGTTAATTTGCAAACACTGATTGATATTCTCTGGCTTGCACAAAACAACCTTTTTGATTTAGGAAAATAAAATAAAAACCTGTTCATGCAAATGAACACTTGATAACATGACTCCAGGCCAGACGCCCATGTTTTTTTACACCCAGAGGTCACTTACAGTCATCTCACTCACAGTTTTAAGGTGAAGGATATTTGTGCAGATGTCAGGGAAGGTGTGGTCGGTTAGGTCACTAAACTTTGTATTTCCTTTAAGGAAGTGAAGCTGTCGAGGTGAGGAAGGCTACTGGAGCCCAATCTTTTTTGTCGTTGTGTTTCTGCATTCTGATTATGAGGTATAAACACATGATTTTTTTGCTCTTTTTACATTTTACTCACTCTAGCCTTGTATTTCACTGCATATATACAATCTATAAGTCCTGCAGCTCTATGGAATCAGCACGATCATGGCTAGAAGTGGGAACAACTCAAACATGTCTTTTGTACAAAATAACACAGTTATAATTAAATCATAAAAAAAAGAAAAAATGCAAGTTCAATTTCTCTGATAAATATTATTTTAAATTGTGGGTCTCCACATGCTTTACATATTGAACTATTTCCCTGTTTCCAGCCTCTCCTGTCCTCTCCTCTCAGCTCTGTGTAAACAGATTTTCAGTGAATATTTGTCACATGACCGTTCAAATCAGTCATGGCTTCACAGTGTTGCTGAGCAGCAGAATTTAATGCTTTTAACATCTGATTTGTGCAGTCGCTTTATTTTTGGCAATGTTTTAAATGTGACATGTAGAATTTTGATTACTTTTCCTCACGAACACTTCCGTAACCTATGATTGGTTCAAGGACTGTGAGGAAGTTCAAATTTCAACGATAATGACTGTTTTTGTATTTTCTTTCGAAGATAAAAGCTGTATTTTTGACGATCTTTCAAGAAAACATCTTTGATTTCGCCCGTGGGAACGAAACAAAAACAAATCCTCTCATTTGAGAAACTGCACCAAGAGAGCTGCTGCCATTGAACAACCAATAAATGATCAACATTTTCCATTGACTAATTGATTAATCAACTGATAATTTTTGCCTCAAATTCAAATAATTCATCACATAGATCATAAAAATATTTTGCTTTTGGCACCTTTTGCTCTAAAGGGTGTCTGTTTTCAGAAATATTTTATGGGATAAACAATTGATTGAAAAAGACAAATAGATCATGAAAATAATTGCAGCTGTAGTTTTGATAACTGTGAGTGAAGAGAAGTTACTTTTTTTGCTGTATAATGTGACATACAGATGGTGGGAGGCTCAGCTGGTAGAAAGTGAAAACTTTAATTCCGTTTAACTACAGGATGGATTTGTATCGTGAGGTGGTAAGTAAAGAATTCAAAATAATTTCTTGACAGCTGACAAATTCCCCCTCTGTGATTTCTGAGAATGCCAGTGGAAAAAGAGCAGTATTGGTTTGACTTCCCATTACTCGGTGACATCAGCTGAACCAACCTGAACTGTGATTTTCCACACTCAAACAGATGTTATCATACAGAGTGATGTGTGTTCATGTCACTCATACTTCACGCTTTATCCTGTGTGTAAAAAGTAATGTCTCACTGTTTATTCATCAGTTAAAATCCTCAGAGTCAAATTTATAAATAACCCTTTATCAGGCGAGGAACCATATATTGTAACTTCATTGACCTAGGTTTGCAACATGAAAATTATTTTTTTTAAAGTCACATAAGATAAATAGTATTTTAATGTCCTCCAATAACAATCTAGGGTTGAAATTTTGAATTTCAAAGTATTTCAATGAGTGCCATATAAAGAGATAAGGTCTTCATGACTTTACTTGAGTCTGACTGATAGAGAAAGTGCACCTTTAAATACCGGCAACAACAACTAGATGCATCAGATAAGAAATTTTGCTAACACTAATTGCAAAGTGGTCCTTCATCTGTCATGCCTGCGTAAAATATCTGTCAACAAATGTATTTAAAATTCTCTTCTTAAGTGAATTAAGTATTCAGGTCCTTTACTGAAGTCAAAGTACTAATACCACACCATGAAATTACTCCACTACAAGTTAAAGTCCTGCATTCAAAATTACTGAAGCAAAAGTACAAAAGTATCAGCATCAAAATGTACTTAAAGTATCAAAAGTAAAAGTACTTGTTATACAGAATGGACCCACTCAGAAGTTTGGGGTCACCCATCAAATGTCTGTGTTGTTTTCCATGAAAAACAGTTTTATTCATGAAATGAGTTCCAAAATAAATCGAAAATACAGTAAAGACATTGACAAGGGTATAAATAATAATTTAACCTGTACAAGTCTCCAACTTTACCTCTAGATACTCAACCAGCCTGAGGAAGGATCATTTTCTTGCTTCTCAAATCAGCACAGAACAGTTTTCAGCTGTGCTAATATAAAGTTCAGGTGTTTTAATGATCAATGAGCTTTTCAACACTATAAACGTGGATTAACACAATGTGCCACTGGAACACAGGAGTGATGGTTGCTGACAATATCTAATAGATATTTCATAAGAAAATCAGCCGTTTCCAACTTTAATAGTCATTTACCACATTAAAAATGTCTAGACTGTATGTCTGTTGTTTTGATTTAAAAAATGTATTTTTCTTTTTAAAAAAAATGACGCCAAACTTTTGAGCAGTTGTGTATATTCCAAATATTATTGTATTATTATTTTTTAAGCATTTATGTAAGCAGTTAACTGTTGTCCAAGTAGGGCTAATTTTAACTACTTAATATACTTTTATGTAATTTAATTTGTAAACATGTATAATTATGATAATTTTTTTAATGTTAAATCTCGACCTGAAGAGTAGCTAAAGCTGACGGCTAAATGTAGTGGAGTAAAAAGTACAATATTTGCCTCTAAAATGTAGTGAAATAGAAGTACAAAGTTAGATATGTGGAGTACCTAAAAATTGTACTTAAGCACAGTACTTGAGTGAATGTACTTAATTTACAAAGGAACATACAACCCTGAAAATTTAAATCATTGTGTTTTTATTGAAGTTTCACACAGCATCCCAAAATTTTCATGGGAACTGGGGTTGTCCAAGGGTCTTGTTCTTGACTAGCTTGAGCGAGTTTATTTTAGATGCCACTGTGGAAACAGACAGGAAACATGCATAGGGAGGAGTGACGTTGAGTGATTTAACTTTAAGGATTTTTTGTGGGTTTTTTTTATGTGGGATTGTGAGGCCACACGGTGGAGAAGGAAACCTCCAGGGCTCACTCTCCCCTCCAGGGATGTTTCTGGCAGAAGAAGTCGTTCAGGCTTTACTGCACCCCAGGGAGATCTATGTGTGTCCTTGTCCTTTTCCCCTTATGAGGGAGTGAAAAAACTAAGGTTTCTTTCGGTAGAATACAATTTGTAGATTGTGAGGTCTCTGAAATAACACAAAACTTCATTCAGAATGGTATTTGGACACATATTTTGTGTTAATATTCGACTCTTGAGAATTGAACAGTACACTGGTCTTTATAATGGGATTCAGGCATCACAGAGACTTGACGACCTGGTAATTTAAATTAAAAACATCCTGTATGTCTCAATTTGTCAAAATATCGTATAGAAAATTTGACCGTTCGTCCCAGATGAATCAATCTTGGCTTCACAGTGTTGCTGAGGACTAAATTATTACAATAAACCCTTTATTTTTGGCAATGTTTTAAATGACGCATGTAGAATAAAGTGATTCTGACAGAAGTATCACAATTTTAAAATTCACTTTGGTTCCTTTTTTTCACTCCTGTCCTCTCCTCTCCGCTCTGTGTAAACATATTTGTCGAGCACAGAATTTAATGCATTTATAGGGATCTAATTTTTCCAAACAGTTTATTTTTGGTAACGTTTTAAATGACACATTTAGAATAAAGTGACAGTAATATCACAATTTTAAGCTTATAATGATTGCTTTTTCTAACAAAGACTTGTGTAACCTATTATCCATTCAAGGGCCGTCATAAAGAAAACATACATTATATTTCAGGGTTCAGAGGGTTAAAAAAATTTGGTAATGCTTTATATTAAGGTCCTTGTAATAACCATTAATTAACAAGTAATAAGGCCCTTGTAAGTCCTTACACGATGCTTATTAACATTATTGTGTGTTTATAAGCTTATATAAGTGTTAATAATGGCATTAGAAACACCCATGACTCACCCATTATGTCTTTGCCATGCCTTTTATTAATCTTATTTTGTTTGCTTATATTAAAATATACTTAATTGCTCATCTATCATAAGTTAACTATAAGTTAACTATGCTTTTTGCAACTACTAGAACAATGCCTTATTACTTGTTAATTAATGGTTATTAAGGACCTTATTATAAAGCGTTACCAAAAATTTTAATTTGAAAAAAAAAAAAAAACCTGTTTAGATCTTGCACATGCCGTGCCCGTTTAAATAGGAAATATACAAGATAGTTTATGCTCAAACTGATCAACTTTTTTTAAATATACAATCTGAATTCTGTGTTTAATCCATTCTGTTTATTTAGCTTTTGATACAGCTTTTTGGGGATCAGGACGTGCTGTATCAGCCTTTTCCAGCCTGAAGCAAACAGTGAAACAGTGTTAACACTATATTCAAAACACAAGACACATCGAAACTGAAAAGCTCGACATGTTGTGTCACGTTCTTGATATTTTTGGAATTCTTTGGACCTCGACCAAAATGTGCAACAAAGCAATGTGGACTTGAACAATGTTTGGCTGCACAGCATGAGTTTGTTCTGACCCTCTGAACCCCAACAAGCTGTTTCAGGGCGTTTTATGCTCTTTTTTTTTTTATTTTACTCACTCTGTCCTTGTACTTCACTGCTTAATTTAAGTAAATATTTAATAATATATAAGTGCTACAGTTCTATGGAATCAGCACAAATATGTCTAGAAATGTGAACAATTTTGCAGAATAACACACTTATAATGACAGAAATCATGAAGAAAGAAAAAGTTGAATTTCTCTATTATTTTTTTAAGATGGAATGAAATGGAATTTATATATAAACATTTATCAAAAATACCCCATGTGTCATAAATATTGGAAAAAAATGTGGGTCCCCACATATTATATTTATTGAACTATTTTACCACATACATTTTTACAGCCTCTTCTGTCCTCTCTGCTCTGTGTAAACAGATATTTGTAAAGCACAGGTTTTGATGTTTTTAACAGGATCTGGTTAGTGCAAATTGTCTATTTTTGGCTATGTTTTAAATGGCACATGTAGAATAAAATTTTGACAGAAATATCACAATTTTAAGCTCTGTTTTGGTTACTTTTTCCAGTGCAACGCTAATGACTTTTTACAGTTTCTTTCTATGATCAACAGTGTAACTACTTGCAGCCTTTCCTGCAGTCTTTCATCTTTTTTTAGTGAATATTTTGGCAACGTTTTAAATGAGACATGTAGAATACAGTGATTTATTTGACAGAAATATGAACATTTTTGGCTTCCTTTTGCTTTCTTTTTTTATCATGGAAACTTTCTTAACCTTTGATGTTGTTCAAGGTTGTGGGAAAGCTTATAATTTGATGATGATGCCTGGTGGTTTTACAGTTTTATTCTCAGATAAACAGTGCATCTTTGGGCCATCTTGTCAACATTGGGTATCTTGATAAATGAGCTTGAGCTGTAGTGCTGCAAACAGGACAGGAATGTGGAAAACAGATGGACTTAGGCAGTGATGGTTTTGGTCTTTTATGGGGGAATTGTTACTCATAATAATAAGAAAACCCCTTGTTAGTGTAACTCCTGCCTTATTCTATAATGCCAGTGTCAAAAATATGTCCTATTTGTTTCCACTGTGAATTTAAAATGTAGTAAACCTGTCCTTTTCTCTCTGACTCGAGCAGCCCGGCTTGATCATGGCGCAGTGGGTGCACATGTCCCAGATGATACAGTGCCTGTCTGATGCCACCATCAACAACCTCTACCCCCCAGATGCCTTCCCCATCGAAGTCCGACACTTTTTAGCAGAATGGATTGAGAGCCAAAGCTGGTGAGACACAAACACGTGCACACAGACATTCACACATGCATAAATCCAGCGTATTCATGTGTGTGTGTGTGGGTTCACAGGGACGACTTTGCGCTGGAAAAGGTGGAGCAGGAGAGCCAGGCTCAGCTCCTGCTGGACACGACCATCAGCATGCTGCAGGCGCTCGCTCATCAGAACGCCAACGTGGTTGACAGGATGAAGCTGATGCAGATCAGCAGGAACATGGTAGGGGACTGTGTCACTCTGCAGCTCCCACAATAGGATTTAGGTTCCTGACTAGATTCCTGGCAGGTTTCATGCAGACACAGTGATTTTTCCGGCTGTTTCCAATAAAGGTTTAATGCAGTTTGTTACAGCCGGCACTGTATTTACAATCCAAAGCCGCTGCCAGCGGTTGCAGCAGGTTTGCATGTCTGAGACCACTGAAACCAGAGACAGGAAGATGGTGTTTGCATATGTAGGGAAATGTATATTTTTTCTTTTTTTCTGAGTAATGTTAGGGCTGTAGAGAGGAAGTGAAGACCTCACAACAAGTACAAGAACATAAAAGCCTACGTGCCACCCTGATTCCAAAGAAATGGGACGTGCTCTTAAATGTATTCTGAAAAATGAACAAACAACATGTTTTATGTTCAAACTGACACTGTAAATATACACACTAATGTGTGTATCATAGGGATTCGTGATAATCGCACAAGCTTATTTGTTGCCAGAATAAATTTGAACAAACCACTGCATACTGATAGTTACACCTTTATGTTATGGACTGCTTTTAACATTTGATGTATGCTCGATTTACAGAACATGTTTCACATGCGGCAGCCTCTGCAGTTTGGAGTGATGGTCCGAGACATCCTCACCAAGGAAAGGGTCCTGCTCCGCACGGTGAGATCTGTGAACACATGCTGTCTGTGATTAGTTAACCCTCTAAACCCCAACGACCTAGAGGGGTTTTTTTTTGTTCTTTTTACATTTTTTCTCACTGTGGCCTTGCATTTCACAGCAATATAAAAAATATGTGTAAAGTCCTGCAGCTCTATGGAATCAGCACAATCATGGCTAGAAGTTGGAACAACTCAAAAATCAATTTTTTGCAAAATTACACAGTTCACAATTGAACTATTTGCATTTTTACAACCTATCCTGTCTTCTTCTCTTTGGTCTGTGTAAATGAGCACAGAATTTAGTGTTTTTAACAGGATCTAATTATTCTAAACAGTTTATTTATGGCCAAGTTTTAAATGAGACATGTAGAATAAAGTGATTTGGACAGATATTTAAGCTTTTTTTTAAGCAAATTTAAGCTTAATTTTAGTTACTTTTTCTAACAGAAACTTCAAATTCAGTTCAAATTTCAACAAGTGTCTGTTTTTAAAGTTTCTTTCTACACTAAACAGTGTATTTTTGGCGATAAAAAAAAAAAAAAAAAAGGTTCAGGGGGTTTAACTTTAAACATTTTGTGGTAATAATAAATGATTTGGTTTGACTGCAGGGAATACTAAGTAAAGTTAATTTTTTTTTTTAGGTAATTTTCACTGTTAAAGTTTACAAAAACTAACCTGCCCTTAGCACTGATTCAGTGTATTAACTGCTGTTCCATGTCTGCAGCCCCCTCAGATGCCCAACCCTCCACAGTATCCACAGTACCCAAACAGTGAGTCAACGTTCCCCAACACGCAGGATGTAGACCACCTGGTCCTGAAGGTGCTGGAGGTCCAGGAGATCCGACAAAAGATGCACCAGCTGCAAGAAGACCTCAACTGGGAGAGGCAGAACTATGAGGGTTTACAAGGTGAGACGCACACAAACACACAGTAGACTGAGTTCCTCTTTAGCCACACCTTGCTTCACATTCTAATATTTATGTAACATATGTAGTACTAAGTGTCAAAAAGCTTTAATGATACAGCCAGACCTTACGAAACGACATTACTCATAGAAACTTAAATTGGAGTAAGCTATTTTAGTTCCCTTTTACTCTAGTTTTATGAGCTCTTTGGAAACGTTGGCCGGTTTTCACCATTTTTTTTACATGATACTGATTAAATGATTGATTGATTATAGGAGAAAATACTTACAGATTATATTACAGATTATACAGTAGTGAAAATAATCATTAGTTGTAGTCTGAGGAGAAATTTAAAACGGCATTCTTTCTGATGGTCAGCAGGGGGCGACTCCACTGGTCGCAAAAATGAGAAAATGACCAATGGTGGAAAAAGTATTCAGGTACTTTACTTCAGTAAAAGTACTAATACCGCACTGTAAAACTTTCTGAAGTAAAAGTACAAAAGTATTAGCATCAAAATGAACTTAAAGTATCAAAAGTAAAAGTACTTGTTATGAAGAATGGACCCACTCAGATTGTTTTATATATTCTAATATATTATTTTATTATTTTATTTGATGTATTTATGTAAGCAGCAGTATAATATTGTCCAGCTAGGGCTCATTGTTAACACTTTAGATTAGGGAACACATATTCAACATTAATTAGTTGCTTATTAGCATGCAAATAAGTAACATATTGGCTCTTAATTAGTAATTATTAAGTAGTTATTAATGCCTTTTTCTGCATGGCCCTATTATACAACCAGTAAGCAATTAACTAAGAGTTTCCCCTCAATAACCTCAGAATTATTGCTTATTAGTAGTAAGTAAGGAAGTTGTTGTATATGAGTTACGATCTTAATAGGCTTTACTTTGTATGGACGTCATCTAAAATACTCAAGTAAAGTACAAGTGCTTCAAAATTGCACTTAAATACAGTACTTGAGAAAATTAGCCTACTTCTCATTTGATTTATTACCTCATAACATGTTGTTCTAACAGGTTTATGGTCTCTATTGCTGGTTTCAAGATTCAATAAAACATGAAATCAAATACAACCTAGACGATAAAGCAGGGTATGTTTTAGGGTGTGGTGCAGAGTGTATTTACGACCCTGTGAAGATTTTAATTGCTTTTACCTTGTTTTTGGTTTACCTTGAAAGATGGAAGCTACCTGCGGTGTCAAAGAAATGTCTTTATCTTGTCACAGGCACAGTGACCTCTGCCCTGTTTAAAACTGTTGGACTCTAGTAGTTCTGATTGTTTAGGTTTACTTCTTGGTTCATGCATATTCAATGACTAATCCAAAGTATGCATAGGTTTAGTATGTCATATTTTGATTAACTTTACCCCCAACTTTAGCATAATGTTAAAACATATAGGCGGGAAGCTCCGGCAGAACTGGCTGTGACACTGTACAGTTGACTGTTAATGTCACTTCTCCTTGTGAGTCATTTTTAGAAACTTCCAACTTATAACTGAAGTCTCCGATTCCTGCATCAGCAATTTCCGTAGCATGTTGAAGCATGACAGAGCCAGGAGCCAGGTGCAGTCAGACTGCCAGTATAGGATCTACACTGGCAGCGGACTGCACCTTTACTATAGGTGGTTCTCTAGTTCTCAGTTAGAGCCAAGCCTCTCTTCCAAATATGGGCACTTCTGGCTCAAGGCTTCAAAACGAAACTGCTGGTGTATATGCTTTAAATGTCAGAAAGTCATATGTGTAGACTTTTATCTAGATGAGACAGTGTTGTGTAGATTGATTAAGAGTGGGGAAATAGAAACCTGTTCTTATTGACTGCATGACAGAGAAATAGTGATGGGCCAAGACGGAAGCCCTGAGGCACCCCTCATGTCATCACTTCCCCCGGGCTTCCTCCCAACGTTTCTGTTTCTTCTTGCTTGCAAAATGCAACCCTGAACTCCAAGTTAAAGGGTGTTTTTTGCTCATTTTACTCACTGTGGCCACTGCAGTCTGTAAGTCCTGCAGCTCTATGGAATTAGCACAATCATGGCTAGAAATGGGAACAACTCAACAATGTATTTTGTGCAGAATAACACAGGTATCATGAGATGCATCATAAAAAAATTATCTGATAAATGTCACTTCTCCTGGCTTCCTCCAAACATTTCTGTTTTGCAGAAATTCAAATGAATGTGAGATGCCTGCTTATTTTTCGGTGGCAGAACAGAACTGAGTGGTCAGTGGTGTTAAAAGCAGCTACTACTCTTACCACCACAGCCTTTTTCAGTGCTTCTTTTTCCACTTTCTCTGACTCTTCCAGGACATAAATGTGAGTTCACAGCTCAGTTGGAAACCCCCCCATGCTCAACAGAAGCTAACAGAGAACATTTGTCTTTGCGTTCCTTTCTGTTTCAGTGTGTTTTTCAAGTGCAAAGGAATACTGTCATATATAAAGAATGAAGCTAAAATAACTTTGTGTTTCCTTCTTTTTTTGTTGCTCAGTCAAACCGGTTTTATTACTGTAATGTACATTTCCTTTTCCTAAGAAATGCCACTTCCACTGTGCCCCATTGTATAATAAAAGCATTAATCATTTACGTTGAATGGATGACGTAAATGAGTCACTTTTAGTTTTGCTTCCCTGTCAGAACAATTGTCACTGTTTCCCATTCAGGCGTTAAAGTATGTTGTCCTTCCGGTTGTTAATGTCTGTTTTTCTTTCATTTGGCCTTGACATATATGGTGCTTTTTATTGTTTGCACAGGGCCGATCCAACAGAACGGACTGGATCCTGCAAAGTCAGAAATCCAGAAACTCCAGAATCACATCCAGCAGCTGGAGTACAATGTGAAGGCCATGGCCACGGTGAGCTTCAGCTGCAAGTACCGACATTTGTGGCATAATATTAGTTCTTCTTTTTGGTAGATTATGAAGAAATTAAAGTTGCCTGTCATCACTAAAAAAAAAACGCAGCTGATTTAGCCAAGTAGGCAGCTACTCTAAGGCCAGAGCTTCATACTGTTAAATCTTACTTTCGGACTTTATCAGGCAGCTAATCAATCAACAGAAAAAAATGGAAATAGAGATTATATCTCGCTCCTGACCATTAAAGAATTTGCATCCTTTTCAATCTAATTTATTCAAAAACTTAATCTAAATGTTGTTCAACAATTAACAGACAACAACGTTCAGCTCTGGGAATTTCAGAAAGATCAAGTTTGGACATTTTATACACGACACATTTAACAACTTATAGATAAATAATTTTGTTTATGGCATATTTAATATTTCTGTGGGCCATGAGTGTTACAAGCCCAAGTTGGTCTAACATAAAACTAGACGAGGAATATTGCCAGAATATGGAAGCATAATGACACGATTGGGCAGAGCCCTGCTCAAATTAACAACCAGAGAAATGAACTCAAGAGGAACAGGAGAAACAAGATTTAGCAGCTCCTCACTGATTGTTCCTTGCAAGGCAAAAGAAAAAACCCTACACATGCAACAGAAACTTAAAGGTCAGATCATAAAAAGCCTGCCAGCAGAAGTTGCCAATTATAGGCGCACAGTTCAAAGCAAGCCATGAACAGTTGCACTTTGCAAATGCAATATAGAGGAGATAGCATGCATTTTAACTTATACACACAAATACTAATCTGAAATAATTTACAATACAGTAAATAAACTGTAACTGCATTAATCTGTAAATACTGTTAACACTGTAAATACTCGTTTTAAATATATACATATCATGAAATGACCAGTTTTTATTACTTTTTAGTCCAACAACCATAAACTGCTTTAAGGATCCTCAAAATCCTCACAAAGTAACTCGAAACACAGAAGAGCAGCTCCTCAGCCTTCACACTGCACAGTCAATCTGATCAGACTGACTGATTAGCTGCAGATGAACAGATTCAACAGCCAAAGGCCTTGTGCCGAGAGCTGAGGCCCGTAGAGTCACACACACGCACACACGCACACACACACACACACACACCTGCAGGGGGAATGTAACGCTCAGTGTAATGTCTCTGGATGTTGCAGAAGCGCTTCCAGCTGCTGAAGGAGTGTGTGGACTGTCTGGACCAGTGTCAGACCCGACTGATGAGCAGGCTGAAGGCGTGGCGGTGGGAGCAGCACAAGGCTGCCATCGGACATCCCTTCGATGACAACCTGAACCCCCTGCAGACCTGGTGAGGTGCACCCCACTACACCTGTCTCCACGTTTGGACTTTTTGCATCTGTATTGCTGTTGCTGATAATTCTTTATTTTAAGGTTTTAACCCTCTGAACCTCAAGCTGTTTCAGGGTGTTGTTTTGATCATTTTACTCACTGTGGCCTTGTATTTCACTGCAATCTATAAGTCCTGCAGCCCTGGGGAATCAACACAATCATGGCTAGAAGTGGGAACTTCTAATAAAGAATTATCATTTCAAACATGTATTTTGTGCAGAATAACACAGTTATAATGACATAAATCATTTAAAAAAGGGGGGGGGGGGGATTGCATTTCTTGGATAACTTCTTTAAAAAAATTGTAATAAAATTGGAAAACACTTTTCCAACTGCCCACAAGTGTCATGAATATTGGAAAAACAATCAGGTCTCCACATGCTATACATGTTGAACTATTTTCATTTTTACAGCCTCTCCTGTCCTCTCCTCTCTGCTCTGTGTAAACAGCGGGAACGGCTCCGCCGCGGTTTTGCCCGTCCTCTGCTCGGCGCCAGTTCCCACCGGGCGCGTAACGGCTGCGTAGCGAGCCAGCCGTATACACGCAAGATAAAAAGAACACGCTATAATCCTGAACGTACGGGAGACCGCGAGATCCTGTGATAAACTGTGTGTATGAAGTAAACAACAACAACCAACAGCTTACTTTGCTTCTCCGACGTGGAAGATCTGTTGATCTGACCATCTATCCTTATAAAAACAATGTGTTATGTCATAAATGATTGTATGATGTTCCACTTCAACAATCAGACTCTTGTCGTCCATGTCTCTGACCCTCTGAGACCCTTTGATTGATTGATTGATTGCTGATCTGGTGCCCGCTGTCAAGACACAATGTTGATGTGAAGTAGTTTTAGGCTACATGAACTGTGTATTGTGTTTTATTTTGAAAGGAGGCGGAAGTGTATTACGTTGATTCTGTGTCGGATTTCCTGTCTGGTGCGATCTGCTCTGTTGAGCTTGACGCGCTTTAGCAACTGCTCACGGCAAAAATAGAAGTGCTACGGATTGATCGCACTGTAGAGCGGAAAGTTGCTGAGACGTTCCGCGGCGCGCCCGGTGGAAATGGTCTCATTGATTAGAGTGGCAGCGATCAGCAACGGAGTCGTAACGCAGCCGTTCCGCCCCTGGTGGAAATCACGCTTCAGCAGAATCAATCATGGCTTCACAGTGTCTCTGAGGCGCAGAATTGAATGGTTTTTAACAGGATCTAGTTATTACAAGCGCTTTATTTTTGGAATACGTTTTAAATGAGACATGTAGAATAAAGTGATTTTGACAGAAATATCACAGTTTTAATCTTTGTTTTGGTTACTTTTTGTAATGGAAATTATGAAAATCTGTAATCCATAAAATGAAATGAAAGCTCAAATTTCGACAATAATGCCTGTTTTTACAGTTTCTTTCCACGATGAATGAAATATTTTCAAATATTCCAAAATGTAAAAAAATTGAGATCTTTTAAAAAAAACAACATACGTTTCAATTCAGAAGGTTGAATATCAAAAGTCATTTTCTTTGGTAAACACATCTTATTGTTTCCAGTGATGCGTTATTACTCTATAATTTTAAGCATTTATGTTTTACTGCCTCAGGTGTTTGTTTTTTTAACCTTCTTTCGTCTCCTTCATTGTGTTTCTGTGTTTCCTCTGTCAGGTGTGAGCAGCTGCTTGGTGTGAACGGGAAGCTGAGACAAGAGTTGATGCTGATTGGAGAACCGATCCCAGAGCTCCAGGAGAGGCTGGGAAAACTTCTGCAGGTTCTCATTCAAAGGTAGCACAGTCTCATTTTAGTTATTTTTCTATATATCTATATATATTGTTAATTGGAGAACTATGAAAGAAAGTAAATATATTTAACGCAAACTTTCCCTCTGCTTCACGCACAAAAAACAACATTAAGATGTACTTTCCCTCCCTTTATAAGGAGCAACACCCAAAGCCAAATGAATGCAAAATCACTGTGGAGAGCATAAAAACTACCTAAACAACTAGATCTAATGATTCTAATGATTGACTTTGAGCAAGTTTGTTCTTTTTGGGCATGTGTTTATTATCTGCTGAAGCTTTTCCATATTTTTGTATCCAGATTTGTCTTTTTTTTTCTTAAAATGTATTTCTTACAAGAATGTATGGAAAATAATACTATATTCTTAATACTTTAAAACATTAGGCATTTACATCATAGTAATTAAATCCTGTTCCCAGAGACACCACAGGGGATTACAATGTGAATTTGCATGATAGTATTTGACTATTTGGCTCTGTTTAGAGTACACTTTCTTCTTAGCAGCTCAGTATGTTTTTGAAGAAACTGCTCTTACAATTGATGCATTTTACTTAAAAATGTACAAAAATGCCCCCTCACAAAGCTGAAAAAGGGTTTCTGTTTTTCTGACATGAAAAGTTGACTATTTTACAGTAAAAATAGATATAAAGAAGAATAAAGGAAAGGAAAATGTATAAATGAATTAATGATATACATTTATGCCCTATTTAATTATGTGTTCAATTGAATAGTTATATTAATCAGCTCTTTCAACTATCTATTGGTTGTTGATTGTGTTATGTCACTGCAACTTGTTTGATATGATCCAAACCCAAGACTAGGAAAAGACTGATATGAAACAGCAGAGTACTACCTTACTACCTTAGATTTACGAAAGACTTTCAGTTTTTAGTCTGGGACTGTGAATATCGTTTGGTGTAAGCCCAGCATTAGGGAAAACACTGACATCTTTTTTTAAACGTGGCAAGTTTTTCCTCACTCGTGTAACTGAATTCTCTTACAGCTCTCTGGTGGTGGACAAGCAGCCCCCTCAGGTCATTAAGACCCAGTCAAAGTTCTCCACAACAGTGCGATATCTGCTGGGGGAAAAAGTGGCTCCCGGGAAGCCCGTGGTGCTGAAGGCACAAATCATTAATGAAATGCAGGCCAGGAGCGTGGGCAGCATGCCGGGGTGAGTCACACACAGCTCAACATGGAGGAGGAGGAGGAGGAGGAGGAGAGATGCAGTGCACATCACTTATTGGTTTTCATATTTTCACCTTTTATAGAAAAAGTGTTTTTGTAATTATTGTGTTAATTATTTTGGGAGTACTGTAACTGTACCTCAAAATAATTAACTCACACTTTATTCCAATACAATAATTAAGGAATCTGAAATAACTTTATAAGATGAAAACTTGAACATATATATTTGATTTAGTCGTCGTTAATTACACACTACTCAGTCCAAGGGTAAATTCTACCTTTCTATAATATAATTTAATCAAAAGAAGTCTGTTTAAAAATAAACAAGGATCCTTTTTAAGTTTTTTTTTCTTTATACAGTGTGTTGTTCTGTCAATGCTCATTCCCATTTACATGAAAGAATTATAAAATTATACTTATGTATAATCACAGGTATAAGGCAATGATATAAAAGATATAGGATTGGTTTTTTTTATATTGGATCAGTATAAAAATTAGCAAGTTTAAAAAAGGGAGGACGTTTGACGAATTAAATAAAATAAGAATTGACAAAGATTTTAAAAAAATAAAATAAATGGATACTAAAAAAAAGATAATGGTAATTCTAAAATAGTAACGATAATAATAATAATTATTACATCATAAAACCTAATCAGAGACTATACTAAAATTAAATAAATAAATACATACATAGCTAATAAAGCTATATTAAAAGTCAGACTAAAACAATAAAATAAAATAGAAAAAATAAAAAATACATTAAATTGAAAAAATAGATTAAATACAATTTAAATACAATATGGATAGATGGATAAATTCAGTTAAAAGCTATTATTAAATAACATAAAATAAATGAATAGATGGATACTAAAAAGAAATTTAAAAAATAGATAATAATAATTGTAAAATAGTAACGATAATAATTGTAATTATTGTTACCATCATAAATCTTAAATAAAGACTATACTAAGCACTAAAGCACTTTGAATTACCTTGTGTTGAATTGTGCTATACAAATAAACTTGCCTTGCCTTGCCTTGCCTAAAAATAAATAAATAGCTAATAAAGCTCTATTAAAAGTCAGAAAACAATAACATTTAGCTAGACTAAGCAAGTAGGTGTTGACAGATCTCATGGCAGAGAGTCCGTAGCCTGTCTGTAATTATAGAACATAAGTAAGTAAAATAATACCACTTTAAATGGGTTAAAGTATGGTACTTGGCATATAATACTATGAGAGAAGAATTGAGGTTGAAATTCTCATGTTTGCTCCGTGCAGTGATAATGTCGGGGAGCTGATCAACAACACCGCCATCCTAGAACACAACACGGCCAGCAAGAGCACATGTGCCACCTTCAGGAACATGGCACGTACTACTCTGCATTTCTCAGTCTAAATGAGATTATTGTTTAGGCTCGTTCACACATTTAACACTCTTTATTTTGGTTATTATTAACAGTCTATCAAGAAGATCAAGAGAGCAGACCGAAAGGGATCAGAGTCTGTGACGGAGGAGAAATTTGCTCTCCTGTTCTCGACAGAGATCAACATCACAGGGTGTGACATTCCCTACAGGATACAGGTCTGACCCTGCCCATTGTTCTGTAACTGTTGCTTAATTACAGGTGGTGATTGCAGGGTCATGATAACAATGTTTTTTTCCTGTATTTTATTTAAGTTGCCTCCGATGATTTGGCAGCTTTGTTAAGTGGCTTCAGCAGTGACTCACTGAGCTAACAGCTTCTAAATGATGGAGGTTTTTTTTTATTACAGATGATCTCACTGCCGCTGGTCGTCATCGTCCACGGGAGTCAGGACAACAACGCTCTGGCCACCATCATATGGGACTGCGCTTTTTCTGAACCAGTAAGTGTCAGATTATTCATTTATCAGCCTTCTGTGTTGCTCTGTTATCAGTCTGTCCCTCTGGATTGAAAACATATGTTTTTTTCAGAAGGCCACCAAAGATACACCCTTTATCATAGAAAGAAACTGTAAAAACAGGCATTATTGCAAAAAGTTTAACTTTCCAACAGTCCTTGAACAGATCATAGGTTACAAAATTTTCTATGCGAAAAAATTACCAAAATTAAGCTTAAAATTGTGATATTTCTGTCAAAATCACTTGATTCTATATTCACACCAAGCAGCTGCTCACACTTAACTGAGAAAACATATAAACACAGTGAAGGAGCAGGAAAGAAAGTGAAAAGAACAAATACCCAATGTAGTAGAACATAAATGCCTAAAATTATATAGTAATAATGCATCATTAAATTATTTAACCCTCTGAACCTTGTTTGAAACAAACTGAAACATATGTTTTCTTTAAAGGATCGCCAAAAATACACCATTCATCGCAGAAAGAAACTGTAAAAACAGGCATTATCCTCAAAATTTGAACTTTCCGACAGTCCTTGAACAGATCATAGGTTATTAAAGCCCCTGTTAGAAAAATTAACCACTACAAAACTTGAAATTGAGATATTTCTATTTATTATTCTATATGTCTTATTTAACACAATGCCAAAAATAAAGTGTTTGCACTAACCAGATCCTGTTTAAAAACATTAAATTCTGCTCCTCAGAGACACTATGGAGCCATTATTGATTCTGCTGTGACGGTCACATGGCAAATATTCACTGAACATCTGTTTACACAGAGCAGAAAGGAGAGGACAGGAGAGGCTGGAAACATGACAATACTTAAATATGTATAGCATGTGGAGAACCAGTTATTTTCTTCCAATATATATGACAATTGTGGGCACTTGGAAAAGTGTTGTATATATAAGTTCCATATTTCCCCCCAAATTTTAAATAATTTATTAGAGAAATTAAACATTTTTTCTGATTTGTGTCATTATAACTGTGTTATTATCCATTTATATAAATAATAAACCAACATGAAACAGGTTTTCATTACTGTTCACACACTAAATATCAGGTTTTTATTGACCTGAGGTGCGAACTGTGATGCCGTCAGTGGGCATTTCGTACTCCACAGGTTGGAAAAGGAGGATGGAGAAGGCAAGAATGGAGAGAAATCATCAGAAGGAGAATTAATTAATAGTTGGTCCATGCTTGTTTGTTGGATAAAATTAAATATATGTAATAACAAAACAAAAGCTTGCAGATAATCATACGGTTGGCCACCTTGCGACTACTGTTTGATTACCTAATAAAGTGGAAAAGGGGTACGGTTTGGTTTGCATGTTTGTTTGTTGGTTTGTCTGTTTGTTAGCAGGATTACTGGCCTGATTTGTACGAAACTCGGTTGGGGGATGTGGCACAGGGCAGTGCCAAGAGCCCATTACATTTCAGAGCAGATCAGACTGATACACAGTTACTTTCCACTTTGGTAAACATTGCGAGATTGGGCAGGGCCTTAGTGGAGATCTGCTCTCTCTGAGTGCCCGTCTAGTTTTTAAGTTACAATGTCTGCTGTGAAAAAAGGCCTATTGAGTTTTCCGTAATGGAATATTTAGAGGAGAGTAATCACTGAGCAGGATGGAGGCATTGTTTACCTCCCTACAGTTTGGCTAGACTGACCTCTTGTTGTTGTTTGTATGTTTCTATAGGTTTACTGCATAGTGTACAAGAATCTAATCTAATCTAATGCCAAAATGCAATCTTGTCCTATCCTGGGAGTTTGCATATTCAACATTGAAAATCACAGTAATCTGGTATGTTTCATTAGACAGAATATTGTATGCAGCAGCAGCAGCAGCTGAGTTGGAAGTGAGCCAGATACTTACAGTAACAGAGCGTACAGAAGCTCTTTGGGGCTGGACGGGCTTCCTGTTTGCTTCTCTCTGTGCTTTCTCAATCATAGCATTGACTGGAAACGGTCTGATGTGGTCTGTAAGACATACATTTATCCTCTGAAATGCCAAACCGCACTAACAAAATGGACAGTGTCAAGACACTTGAGATACTCAGTGGTGGAAAAAGTATTCAGATCCTTTACTTAACAACAAGCCATTAAAGGGCTTTTTTGTTGTTGCTCTTTTTACATTTAACTCACTGTGGCCTTGTATTTCACCGCAGTATATAAAAAATATAATAATTCTATAAGTCCTGGATGGATATATGAGGGAACAATTCAAACATGTCTTTTGTTCAGAAAAACACAGTTATAATGACATAAATCATAAAAAAAGAAAAAATGCAAGTTAAATTTGACAAAAAATCCTCCAAATCTGTCAACAACAACAAAAGAAGACTCTGTGGCAGCAATGACTGATAATTGAAAAGATATTTGGCTGCGATGAATTATTAATTGCAGCTTAAATTAGAGGGAAAGTGGCACCTACAGCCTCTCCTGCCCTGTCCTGTCCTCTCCTCTCGACTCTGTGTAAACAGATTGGCAGTGAATATTTGTCACCTGACCATTCGTCTCAGCAGAATCAATCATGTCTTCACAGTGTTTCTGAGGAGCAGAATTTTATGTTTTTAACAGGATCTGGTTATTTAAAACCGTTTATTTTTGGACATGTTTTAAATGAGACATGTAGAATAAAGACATTCTGACAGAAATATCAAAATTTTAAGCTTAATTCTGGTCACTTTTTGGAATAGAAACTTTAGTAACCTGTGATCCGACTGTCTGAAAGTTAAAATTTCCAGCCAAATTGGCTGTTTTCACAGTTTCTTTCTATGATAGACGGTGTATTTTTGGGAGGCATTTGCACTATTTTGTTTGCTGTTGGATAGTTTGACTTATTTTACTTGCAGGACACACAATGTTTTATAAGTTCATCGTGTGTTTTGTACCTGAAATCTTAGTTTAGCAAGTAACTAAAGCTGTCAGACAAATGTAATGCAGTAGAAAGAACAACATTTTCCTCTGAGATGTAGTGGAGAAGAAGAATAAAGTAGCAGAAAATGGTAGAAAAGTGCCTCAATTTACTACATTCTTGTTGTCATCATCAGGACAGAGTGCCGTTCATGGTGCCGGAGCGCGTGCCCTGGAGGATGATGTACAGCACCCTGAACAGTAAATTCACCTCCGAGGTCCAGACGCATCACAACCTGGACCAGTACAACCAACATTTCCTGGCCCAGAAGATATTTGACAGGCCCGACTTTGCGGACGACTTCAGCAACATGATGGTTTCCTGGGCCCAGTTTAATAAGGTACAAACACACACACACACACACACACACATAGGCTGGCGTACACTCAGATCTCACACTGCAGTGTCCCTCTTCCAGGAGGTTCTCCCGGGTCGACCGTTCACTTTCTGGCAGTGGTTTGAGGGAGTGATGGAGCTGACCAAGAAGCACCTGAAGGCCTACTGGAGTGAAGGGTGAGCACACTCCTCCTGCTGTGTTAATATTAAATATCACCAAATTGCTCTAGTGTGTTAATAATATAACAATTTTTTTGGTCAACAATTTTATCTAACAAAGCAAAAAAACAAATATATATATACATATAACAAACAACCAGGTTAAGGACACGTGTTCAGTGACTAAGGGCGCTTTCACACCTATCTCGTTTGGTCCGGATTTTAGGACTTTTCAGTTTGATCCGAACCTAAATTCCAGGTGTGAAAGGTGCCGCGGACCATGGTCCGCACCAAAGGACAAAAGTTTGGTCCGACCAAAAGAGGTGGTCTCGGTCCGGACCAAACGAACCACGGCCCTTTTGCAGTGTGAAAACAACTTTTTTTATAGTTCGGACCTTCGTGTCAATGACAGGAAGTTTTTTTCTTCTTCTGCTCTCGAATTACGGTACAGGAAGTTGGATTGCAGGATTGTGAGCCGTTTTCTCCTCCTCTCCTGTCAATAGCGATAAAGTTTTGGCATGATGAGGAGGCTCATCTTGCAAATACCAAGCACTCTCACATATTGCTCATTAAGCTGGTGCTGCTGGTAGCAAAAGACCAGCAAAAGTATTTGTTGCGGCGACCTGCCTGGAGGTGCAGCTGCGTGTGTGTGACAGCAGCCGTGCTGCTGCACGCCTCAGCAGGTGAGCACAATCACTAATCAGCGGCAACAAGACCAAGGACAAACATTTAATTGTGTGCACAACGGGGCTGAGGACAGCAGCAGAAACCTTCACTGCCACAAGACTGAAATAACGCATGGGAAAAGGACTCAAACGGAGTAAAAGGTGGCTCGCTGGATTCATTTAGTGTAAACACGTTAAGGAAGTAACACTGACGTCAGATGCCGGCCGGCCTAACAACGCAGCGTAACCAAAACAAAATGAGCCGCGGAAGTACACAGGGAGATGACGTGTCCAGTAGAATTGTCTTGTAAAGTCCCTTATTCCTTTTGCAGTGTGAAACCAAAACCAACAGGACCAAATGTATACAATGTAACAGAACACGGACCTTGGTACGGACTTTCAGGTGACACCCTAAGTTGTAGAGAACACAAAACTGAGGTTGACAAAGGGAAAAATAAAAGGGTAGACAAAGGATGTAAAGAAAATAAATCGCTGGTAGATGTGTAGGTTATTAACCCATTAAGACCTAAGTCCACCTAGAAAAAGACCCTCTAAAACTTCAGCATTGTTGCAAAACCACCTGCCAAAAGAAAAACTGCACAGGATGGCAATGTTTCCTAAACATTTCTCAGCCTCTGTAGCAGATAGAGACATGAAATAAAAACAATTTAAAATCTTACACCCTTGGCTGTAACTATGGAGCTCTGCCTTTGACTTAAAATTCAAGATTTTTTGTTTAATCTATTAACTTAAAAAAACAATTATCAGATTTCTCAGCCTCTGTAGCACATAGAAATATGAAATAAAAACCATTTGAGTGCTTAAACCTTTGACTTTAACTCTAAATTGTTGCCGTGTCCTAAAAAGCATTAATATATATATTTTTTAAAACATCAACAACAAATGATGATTTGGATGATCCTGTCACTGTTCAACTTCATTTTCTGTCAATTCTCCCATGTGGAGACGTTGAAGAATTTGTATTTTGTTTTGTTTTTTCCCCTTTTGCCTTCCACACACGTATTTCAGCTTATCATGTTGCATTTCATTGGTTACTTGTTTTAAAAACGACCAAATCATTAAAAACATGCAGACGTTTCATCGGTCTAAATGGGTTAAATGGCACATGTCACAAATCTAGATGCTCTCAGGGTCCTTTAATGAAGGAGATGTCATTTTCCCACTTAGCGTAATATTTCTCCACTTGGTTGAAAACCCTTAAAAAGAGGCTCTCGTGTGCCAAAAACTAGAGCCTGACTGATATGGGATTTTTGAGACTGATGCCAATACTGATTGTAGAGCGGGAAAAATTCACCAATAACCGATATGGTGTTCGATATAGGAATTTTTTTGAAAAATACATCTTTTTTATGTGGATTGTGCATTTATTTACACTCTGCAAATGTTCCCAGAAAGCTACTTTCTCAAACATAAAACGTTGATGATGATGTTTTGACTGCCATGTTTTGTTCCACCAGGCTGATCTTTGGTTTTATTGGGAAGCAACATCTGCACCTGATCCTCAAAGACCGACCCAACGGGACGTTCCTGCTGCGCTTCAGCGACTCTGAGATCGGAGGCATCACTATCGCATACGTGTCCGCTTCTGAGAGTAAGTGTTTGTGGGGCCCCAGAGTGGCTTTTACTGTCTTTAGTTTCTGTTTGTTGTTTGCTAGTGTAATCACATATATGTCTCTTATATCTGCTATTTTATGTAAAGAAAATACTTTTTCATACATATCAGTGGTAAAATTTGAGATTTTGCTTGAAATCTTAAATTTTGCTTGATTTAGGTCTTTATTTTACCACATTTTATCTATTTGTCTGTAGAGTTCTCCTAAATTCACTAAAAGTTTGCATTGGATAATGTTTGATTTGCATATTTCAGCATAAAATTTCAAAAAACTTTTTTAACTTTTAATTTTGTCCTTGTTGGGGACATTTGATGGTAATTAGTTAAACTTTTAACTCCATTCACCTGTAGTGTCTGTAGTGCAAAATGTATGGAATTTTTTACAATGCATATATTTAAGGGTTGTTTTATCAAAATTAGTTGGGGTTCTTCCACCAGAAATCTACACCATAGTAGCACCTAAATACACCAAACAGTTCAGTTTTATACCGATCTACACTAGCGCTCAAAAGTTCGGGGTCACTTAGAAATGTCCTTATTTTTTAAAGAAAAACTAATTCAAAAACCCCCCCAAAAAACAGACATACAGTCTAGACATTGTTAATGTAGTAAATGACTATTAAAGCTGGAAACGGCTGATCTTATGAAATATCTATTAGATATTGTCAGCAACCATCACTCCTGTGTTCCAGTAGCACATTGTGTTAATCCACGTTTATAGTGTTGAAAGGCTCATTGATCATTAAAACACCTGAGCATTATGTTAGCACAGATGAAAACTGTTTTGTGCTGATTTGAGAAGCAAATCTAGAGGTAAGTATCTCTAGAGTATCTAGAGGTAAAGTTGGAGATTTGCACAAGTTGAAATTATTATTTCTACCCTTGTCAATGTCTTTACTATATATTTGGTCAATTTTTTAACTAATTTCATGAATAAAACAGTTTGTTTTCATGGGAAACAACACAGACATTTTCTGGGTGACCCCAAACTTTTGAACGCTAGTATATATTCTGATGTTTTTTACAGACGAAATTTGATGGACTCTCTATCTCTCTCTCTCTCTCTCTCTCTCTCTCTCTCTCTCTCTCTCACTTTTGTTCATCTAGACGGGGGACAGAAGATTCAGAACATCCAACCCTTCACCAAGAGAGATCTGGAGATCCGAAGCCTCGGCGACCGCATCCGAGACATCATCCACATAACATACCTGTATCCTGAATTCGATAAAAACGACGTTTTCAAAAAATTCTACACAGGTAATGCTCTTCATGCACAGAGTCACATCTATGTTGTGAAGCTCAAGTGAGATCAGCTAACAAATGGAGTTCTTTTTTAAACAGAGCCTCAAGCAGCAGCCAACAGAGGCTACATCCCCGTGTCTCTGCATACTAAAGTCGGCACGTAAGGGACTGTTTCTCTACAAGCAAACCACGTCATCTGATGCACTTAAAGTAAAATCACTTTCAGGTAACGTGTCATGTTTGTGTGTGTGTTTGCAGGGAAGCTGCAGGCACGCTCCCAGCTCCTTCCATGCCCCACGCTGAAGGAGGCTTCAACGTGTAAGTGTCACCGCTACACATTTCCCTCTTTCACTTTAATTCCATATCAGCAACTCACTTCCTCTCACTCATGTTCCCTGGTGCAGATAGTGACCAATCCTCCACATTTCCACTGCTTTTATTTCTGCACATTTATGTTTGCTTGTCACTTTTATGGCGCTCACAGGAAACCTTGAAAGAGATAATAAAATTGGTGAATTTTAGATGAGAAATTTGGTGCAAAATGTAGGAGGCACTCTGATTTTTTGCCTATAAAAATTGTATAAATGGCCATGCAATATCATCTTCCATAAAGTCTGATAAAATAGAAAAGTCTTCTTAAAGGGATACATAATAAATGTTCTTTAATAACCGCACAGAAAAACTATGTTGAACCCTCTGAACCCCAACAAGCTGTTTCTGGGGCGTTATTTTTTTTGCTCTTTTTACATTTTACTCACCATGGCCTTGTATTTTATATAAAATATATATAAAGTCCTGCAGCACTATGGAATAAGCACAATCATGGTTTGAAGTGGGAACAAATGAAAAATGTCTTGTGCAGAGTAACACACTTACAACATAAATCATAAAAAAAAGAAAAACACGAGTTGTATTAAATAAATAATAAATATTAAAATAATCTGAATTGAATGAAATGGAATTTATTAATGCATTTGTGTTGCTGTTGATCAGCTTTCTGTGGTGGTCCATGGCTACATAATTAGACCAGCAGGAATTCAGAAACCAGTCTGATAATTCTTTTTAAGTTTTTAACCTTCTGAACCCCAAGATTTTTCAGTGCATTTTTCAGTGCTCATTTTACTCACTGGGGTCTTGGATTTCACTGCAATATATAAGTCATGCAACTCTGTGGAATTTGCACAATTATGGATAGTGTGAACAACTCAAACATGTCTTTTGTGCAGAAAAAAAAGTTAGAATGACATAAATCATAATAAAGGGGGGAAAGTTGAATTTCTCAGATAATTTATGGCTTCACAGTGTGGCCGAGGAGCAGAATTTAATGCTTTTAACAGAATCTAGTTATTGCAAACAGTTTATTTTTGGCAACCTTTTAAATGAAACATGTAGAATAAAGTGATTCTGACAGAAATATCAAAATTTTAAGCTTTGTTTTGGTTACTTTTTCTCACGGAAATGTACAAGGACTGTCGCAAAGTTACAATTCGGACCATGATGCATGTTTTTACAGTTTCTGTCTGTGATAAAGGCTGTATTTTTGGATATCTTTTCAAGACGTGGTAGTGGGGTTAAGTAAAAGAACAAACACCATTTGCACTATTTTGTTTGCTGTTGGATAGTTTAACTTATTTTACTTGCAGAAAACATGATGTTTTGTCAGTTCATCGTGTGTTTTGTATGTGAAATCTTAAAAGTAACTAAAGCTGTGAGACAAGGACTGTCGGAAAGTTCAGATTTCAACTGATGCCTGTTTTTATAATTTCTTTCTACGATTAACAGTGTATCGATTTTACATTTAGTTGTGTACGGCTGCCTTTAAAAAAACACGGACTGAGAAAAACTCAATGTGATGCATTTAATTGTTGATATCTTAGCTGTTTTAAAATGTCATGAATGAATAATGAGGCCTTTGAGTTGCAGTTTGCTTCCTCTGGTGGAAGCTTGTTATTCATTTTTTAATAATTATTGGTTGATAGTACTCCTTTTCCTGCTGTTTCTGTCAGGCATCAGTTCCCGCAGCCATTCAGCCCCCATTCAGATACGCTGAATCAGGACATCATGGACTCTGCACCTTCTCCTGAGTTCTGCCAGAGCCCTCCTGGCGGCTTCAGTGAACACAAGTAGGTTCTTTATCCACACGTCTGTGCATGAAATCCAATAACCAAGGTTGATCGCTAACTGAATGTGTCTGTTTTATCTTTTAGTCCAGCTGGTAACAACATGGAGCTAGACTTGGACACTCTTCTCCAAGATCTGAACCATTAGGAGGATTTCCCGTCAAAGTTGTTTTTGGAGCAACATCAGAGAGAGACCAAAGTCGTTGCGTTGACTTTTTCTTCCACGTTAAGACTTTTTAAATTTTTTTTTGTGGCATTTCACGCTTTATTTGATCGGGACAGAGAGAATGCAGGGCGAGACATGCAGCGAAGGGACCTCTGGGCCGGATTTGAACCTGGTTCCGCTGCAACAAGGACTCAGTCTTCGTGGTATTCGCTCTACCTGTGAGCCATCTATTTCATCTACTTGTAAGTAAAAGCAAGTGTGATTTCTCTGGGACTCAACATGTCGAGCTGGTGCTACACGGAAGCAGGCAAACTTGAGAACAAATGAAATGTTCTGTCATCTACATTTGATTCATATTTGATTTGCTCTCTCTCACCTGCTGGCTTATTTGTGGATGTCAGCTACCAGAGATGATTTTGTCCATGACCGTATATGAATAGTATTCCCCTCTTGTATATATAACCCTTCCTTATGATGGCTAAGCCTCAGCTACAGTAGGATATACACCCGATATTGCCGTACCGCACAGCATGCATGATAAAAAACTCCATAACTCCGCCTGTGTTTATGATATGGGACATAAGGGACACAAATAAGCTTTTCTATCACCGTTGACTGTGAAACTATTACCACATAATTGGACACATGTTTTGCAGCAGAGGGCAGAAGTTGTGATGATGTTGGTGGTGGGAAATGCTTAAATGATATCTTAAAGACTCAATTTTCTGTTATTTTTAAGCTTTGGTTTGTTAATTCCAGCCAATAATGTTTGGCCTCATGCAAAAAAATGATACAACTCATCAATAAATTGAAAATAAATGGTCAACTGCATCTCCATACCTTTTATTCCTGCGTAAATTCTCAAATTAGATGCTATTTTATGCAACTTAATTAATTAAATTTAGTTTGCAGTCTTAAATGTGTCACTTAAATGTTTTTTGTTTTGTTTTGGGAAATAAGTTAGAGCTGCAGTTAAGTTCTTACAGGTTGAAGAACAATATTGTGTCAGTTGAATGTATTTTGAAAATTGCACCAACTTCTGATTTTATGAGAAGCTTTTCACTGTCATTGCTATGCATGTAATGATACTTTTTATATCTTGTGGATTTACTTTTGTATAAATTGAGACTACAGATCATATCCTTTGACTGTAGGGACATTTATTTCTTTTTTTGTCCACCAAAATATAAATTTTGTCAATTTATTTACAAAAACATTAGTTTTAAGCTCCATTAAAGTTCTGTGATTCCGGAGAAAGATTGTTGATATATTTCGAATTCAAAACCCCAAAGAAACAAACAAAAAGAAATGATACCAAGCTGTGAAGGTAATATCTCTTATGTTGATTATGTCTCATTACGATCCTCGTGGGCACGGAGAGCAGCCAGAAAAGTGTCTTTTTTCTGGTTTATAGATGTACATAGATGTGTAGCCTGACAGCTGAAGGACTGTGAGGAGCTATTTGCTGAATTTGACACAAAGTATTTTGGATGAGAATATCTGACTCCTCCTATAAACCATCCTTGACTGATATCACAGCTGTTTTTGGCAGATTTTAAAGTATTTTAAGAGGAGTTTCTGCAGACTGAATCACAGCTTCCATGTGTTTATGATGTTGTGAATGTGTTATATATGATAATTATTGCATGCATCTCAGATTTTCCTTTCCGATGCATGCAAATGTAGCTCTGTCCTGTGTGCAACCATCTATTTAAATCCCATATTTTTCAGTCTAAAAGAAAACAGACAAAGAAATGATTGGAAACATAAGAATTTTCGGATTTTTTTGACATATAAAAATAATAAATCAATGGCATTGTGATCGGGGAAGGAATGCCCGTGTACCAACAAGGCTGTCCATCGAGTGAAAGCATCATATTGGTGTGTAACATAATCGTCATCACTTCCGTAATCCATCAGCCAGAGAGGAGACATTGCATTAACTAGCATATTATATTTCCTATCCATCCAGTTTCAACAATCATGAAATTATTTTTAAAAAAAGAAAACTTTACACTGTACATCACAAAGCTTTTCCATTAAAACACAAATTTCTAATTTCAACATGTCACTAAATTCTACTCAACCACTGCCAGGGAAATCACACTGAAGAAAAAAAAAAGGTTATGTAGAGGAGAAGCAGGAAGAGAATCAGCTTACATGTCTGGTTCAACAACTGCTCGGGTGAAATTTGTCAAAAATGCTAACTTATCTCTCTCAGCGCCCCGTCCCCGTCCCCGTCCCTCCATCCCAGCAGCTTTTTAGATGTCCCCTCATTAGAGCAGAACACGACGGCTGCCTCGTAAACAAAGGGAGGAGGTAGGGTGAATGAAGGAGGGATGGAAGAGAGAGGGGACGCCGGGCCGATGTAGAGCTTCAACTTCAAAAGTTCATTCTCTCTCGTTTAGATCGTATGAAAATAAAGGTGTACATTTACCACCCTGTACAAACACACTAAAGATTTCAGTCGCCTCGCGGTGACCTTCTCTCTTCTCCCCAAAATATGTCGGAGACGGGCTTGTCCAATAAAAACTATCTCACTCCCAAAAGAGCCGCCCAGCTCAGCGTAAGAAAAGAGAAGGCACCAGGTGTTTGCTAACACCAGCAACAAGCCACCACACCTCATGCACTCTTTCATTTCTAACCTCGAGTTGATGTAACAGAGACCCTTCAGTCGTGTCAAACAACACAATTCAACTAAAAAAAAAAAAAATCCTCATGACAGCTCGTCAGATTTGCTTTCTTTGTTTTTCCATGGCAGACACGCAAAAGTAAAAAGCAAACCAACTATCACACACCTGTACATGAATCTGTGATAAGCGCTGCTCTAAAAGCAAAGCTCATGTCAGAAAAAAGTCATTTTAAAATGTAGCCCAACACGAATACTGTATAAGTTGTGTAAATGTGGTACAAACCTGCAGATTTCCTCACTTAAAAAACAGATTTGGTGGCGGTTATATACCAGTCCACGTGTTTATAATTGTAACTTCATTGAGCTCAGAAAAGACCAGATAGTTTTGTGTTTTGTGTTTATTTTAATATAAATATGAATGTGTGTGTGCTTCACTAGATGAGACACAAACTCTAAACTGAATGAATTTGGCTTGAAGACTTGACTCAAAGGCATAAATTATTTTCTTCTGATATAAAAAGGGGATCACTCGAAACATGGAATCTGTTCTGCAGTTATCAGTAAGGGCGGGGGGAAAAGGCTGCATCTTTCCCTAAAATATGCTTATATGATTGTTTTTTTTGTTCATGATACAGACAATTGTGGAAATGAAAAATGAAAATCAAAACACACCCATACACATGCACAGAGACATGCATGCACACCCACTCTCTGTCTCACACACACACACACACACACACACACACACACACACACACACACACATACAACTGGGAAAAAAAGAGAATGTGAGCCAAATAAATACTGGTAAAGTACAATACGTACATGTAATTTACCCAAAGTTCATTAAACAAAAACGAAACGAAGGGCGAGATCACACCGGATCAAAATGGAAAAGCATGCAGAAGTCCACTGCTCTACTGTAGCTTCACTCCTAGCAGACTACAAAATAGGGAGAAAAACAGAAAGAGAGAGAGAAAAGTGAAAGAAAGATAGCAAGAGAGGCCCCTGTCCTGAGCAGTTATAGCCACCTGGTCAGCCAGGAGTGACTGACTCCCCACACCACAGGGCACAGGGTGCTTCCTTCAGTGGCAAGTCTTCTTCTAACCCTCCATCTTTGTCCTGCAGTCCAAGGGGGAGGAGGAGGAGGAGGAGGAGGAGGAGGAGGAAGGGTGGGAAAAGGTGAAATCAGGCGAGATGGTCGGGGCTGTGGGTTCCCCTTCACTGTGATTCAATAGGTCCAGTTCTGGATGAGGGTGAATGGGATCTGTGTTAGCGTGTGTGTGGAGGTGGGGGAGGAGGTATGTGCGCAAATATGCCGAGTGGACCGAGGATGGACTGGGAACTGAGGGTGCAGATTGAGGGGTGAGGGATGGGGGGGTCAGAAAGCTTCTGAAATCTTCTTCTTGAGGCTTATAGGGCCTGTGTCTTGAGCTCGATGGGCTCTCCCCGGGTCTCCTGCTGGCCCTCGGCCTCTGGGGGCCGGGTGCCCTTCAGTGTGGCGAGCCTCTCGGAGAGGCCGCGCACACGGGGGAACAGCATGAAGTCGTACAGCAGAGCACCCATGGCGCCACCGATCATGGGTCCCACCCAGTACACCTGGCAGTGACAGAGAGGAGCAGAGTGTGTTAGTGAGGGTCAACATGTTACTGTACCTTCTGTTCATTTTGAAGTGCTCACTTATAGAGTCATGCATACAGTAAACACTGTAAAAAATAAATAAAAATAATAATAATTGTATAAAAACAGTCAAAAGTCTGGAACTAAAAGGTGCCATTTACCATTAAATAAAAATAATTTATTTAAAAATATCGATATAACATTAAATGAGTTTAAATAAATATTTAAATATCTCTATATTTAAAATATATACAATAACTACAGTGTTTTTTATTTTATTATGATGGTAAGTGTTTTATTGACAGACTTTTTTACCATTTTTTATGATTTCTTTTTACATGTTTTTACATTAAATTGAACGTTTTACTGTAAGAAAACAGAAAGTTGACTTAATTTTACATTCAGCAATATGATGTATTTTTATACATAGAATTTACTGTAATTTAACATTCAAGACCATTAAGCAATTAAATAACACTGTGTATATATATATATATATATATATATATATATATATAATACAGTATTATTTATTTATTATTTAGATTTCAACATCAGTTTTATGGTTAATATTTCTAATAAAATTATAAAATATTTTTTCTAGAATTTTTAATATATATATATATATATATATATATATATATATATTATTTTTTTTTAGATTGTGCCTTCAAATAGGTTTCCCCTATGCTTTAAAATAGTCTCCCAATAAAGTTTAATCCATCTGTTTAAACAGTCATGTGGTATTTAATGTTTCTAACTTTGTTTTATGTCCATTCTCCTTGTATATTTAGTCTCTTTTTCATTTATTTGTTTCCTTTTTTATTTTTAATTTTTTTGTAGTTTGAAGTGTAACAACATTAACAGATCTGATCATCTTACCCAGTGGTTGACAAAATTCCTGACCAGGACAGCCGGGGCGAAGGACCTTGCTGGGTTCATTCCTGCTCCAGTGTAGTACATCTAAATAACAGGGAGAGAAAAAGTAGTTCAAGGTTTATATGTGATGTGATACAACAGATTCTTGTAAGAAATCCTGGTTTAAAGTTGTAAAAAATAATTGCTTCTTACCCCGAGAAGATGCCCCATGAGCACAGAGAAGCCAATGGCCAGGGCAGCAGAGCCCAGGCGTCCGTTGCGCCTCTCATCAGTCACGGCGAAGATGCAAACGACAAGCTGCAGGGTGAGGAAGACCTCCATGGTGGTGGCCATGCCCAGGCTGATTCCGGGCTGAAGCTGCAAGACGGGAGGAAAAAAGAAGCATTAATCATGTGAGTGCATGCGAAAAAACACACAAGCAATGTGGTTTTTGTTAGATACAGTTAGATTATTGTATATTTAATGCAGATACAAGAACTGGCAATTATCTGTATGTATATTACTTAATTTTTCATGCATAATCTTTATATTCAGCAGTCAGTGGATGCATAAAATGTGATGCGATATATAGGAGTCAGAACCAGTAATGGATGTGGCATTCCAGTGTCTGGTAGCTAATCTTACCGTGTTGAGTGCGAGGTTTCCCCTCATGTTGCCGGGTGTGACCCCGTAGAGCACGGCAGCACCAGCCAGCGCTCCGAGACATTGGGCCATGATGTAGAAGAAAGCACGGAACAGGGACATCTGGGAGCCGATCAGGTAGGCGAAGGTCACAGCCGGGTTGATGTGTCCTCCACTGATGTGGCCGATGGACTGGATGAGGGTGGCGGCCGCCAGCCCAAAGCAGAAGGCAACATGAAGAACATTATGGGGCCCGGTGGTCCAGCGGAGGGCCGCCCCCAGCCCAAAGAACACAAAGAACATGGTGCCGTAGAACTCAGCGAACACAGCCCGCCAGAAGGACATGGACCTGAACTCCCACATGGTGGCAAAAGCAACCTCGAAGCAATGGAGGGATGAAAAGTCAACAGAAAAACTAACTAATTACCTAAAAGGAGATGCTGTTTCTCCACAGTAATGACTGTTTGAAACCAAAAAAACACAGAGCAAATGACAAAAAATGTTTGCCCTCAAACAGAAACTGCCTCTCTAAAGCTAAATGCAACAACACGCAAACTGCTCAACATGTAACTCTCATGCAACTGGGAACAATCTGCTGCTCTGAATTCTGATTTCTGTCATAGAGAGCTCCTGAGTGGAGCAATACGCCAGTCTCTGTGCATCTATGTGCCAACCCCGCTGGTTGTTAGTAGAAGAACATGGATAGACAAACGTTAAGCATGTCCTGCAGACATTCAGCCTCTTTACCAGAGCAGGGGGAGCTCAGAGGCCTTTTTATAACACCACAGCAGACCCGCCGGGCCCAGGGGAGGGGCCAGCACACAATACTACAAATCAAAACAAAATCATTTAACCCTTCTCCTGCCGGGACCCGCCTCTGTCTGCTCATTGTAGTTATTCTGAATCTGGATTACTGGGTTGCAAGTTTTAAAGGCCCAGAAATTATCAAAGCTGTTCATGATGATTCATTTATTTATGTAGAAGAGCTCTCAACATGCTGCACTTCAAGGTGTATTTTTGTGGAGGACAAGCAGGGGAATGTGAAATGCTGCAGCATCTTATATGTCCACTGAGGGCTTTCCCAGTCTTGTTTTACTGGGCGAGGTGGAGATATTGTACCTGAGCACCAACAGCAGTCTGCTTGACGGATAAATACAAACAAAGTGGTAGAATAACTCATTCATAACACCACTTCTCCCTTGAGAAGTTGCACTGATGCACAAGCCTGAAAAATAGAAAAAGCAGTGGGCATGTTGTGGGCGGAACATGTGAGCTGGTACAAGTGGAGTGCAGTGGGTGTTTTTGCTTGATTTCCAATCATTTTAATATATTTTTACATTGCAGTGTCCACCTTTGTGTAATAAACAGTTCATATTCACTCTAATCAGAGCTGCGAGCACCTTCTCCACTTGTGCTCTGGATTGGTACAAATTAGGTTTGTGGCAGCAGAACTGATTAGGCACAGTTTTACTTTGTGTGCGTGTGCTGGGCGGGTTGGGAGGCTCATGTTGGATAAAGCGGTGGAAAATCCACGGTTGGAGAGGAAGAGGGGAGAGCAGGCCTGGCATTGAGCTTCTGCACTGGAGCATCATGCTGACCAGGGCAGCAAGAGGGACGGCCGCAGCCCTCTGAAAGGATTATGCTGAGCTCACTGCTTTTCTCCTTTCATGCATAGAGACAAAACGCTGGCAGTAACAGTTTCTGCTCGTTTCTATGATCTGTTTGTCTTGCCATCGCTGTTGAATCTGTGAGTTCCCATGTCCACGGGCCAAAGAGGCTGCATGTATCTGCCTCTGCACTCCAGAGAATGGCGTCAAAAGGGGAATGAAAATATAATCAGCACACAGACATGTCTCAAATGATGTGGGCCGCTTTGCAAGTTGGAATTTATTAAGAGTTTTTGATGTTTTTCCACCTCAAAACATGAAAAACATCCACCAAAAACCTACCACCATCATATGATAAATTGTTGCTGAGGTAAAGAGCTTTTTCTTTAAATAAAAAAAAGTATGATGTTTTCATCCCTTTGCCCTGATTCTGACAGTTTATGAGTTTGCCAGTTGGCGCATCTCTATTGTGATGAGTATTATGTCCTTCTCATGACTCCCTCAGTCACCGCTAAGCCTCCTTTTGTGGCTTTAAGCCCACAGTTTAGTTTTACAGGGAGGGTGTTGAAAAGGTGCTTGCATTGTGTTTTCCTGTTCCCTGGCTCCAGACTGCTGACACATACATAATAACATGCAGTCCCTAAACATCTCACACTAGAGCAGCAGCTCTGGTCTGGTCTGCACTCACCACACAGTGGAGGAACCATGTATTACAGGGCAGATCAGATAAAGGACTACAGCATCAGCTATGAACTATGTTAGACCTCAGAGGTGCTGCTAAAAAATAATCCGAGGCAGTTTATGTTTTCAAATGATCCATTATTTTTATTTTCTTATTGTCTCAGAAAAAAGCATCCTTTTAAATAGTCTATGGTTCTTATTTTCCATGAATAATCTATGATGGTTTTAATATCAAATCTAATGAGCATCGCCGAGTTTGGACGTGGCATCTTTGATAATTACTTGAAAGGGAAATACTGCAGTTGCATCACAGCCAGCCAGCATTATTTTATTTTTTTACTTTTTTATTTACTAATTCATTCAGTTACTTATTTATTATAAATACTTTTTAAATTATTTATTTAAATATTGATTATGTTTTATATGTATTTTTTGTATTATTTTTTTAAATATAATTTTTATTTTTGTATCTTTGTAACTCCCATGTTTGGTAATTATTGGACTTTAAAAATCACAGAAAACACAATTTTATTTATTTATTATTAATTTAATTATTATATTTTATTTTTTTGTAAAATGGATCTTTTTAAAAAAATCAATTTTATTTGTATATCTTTGTAACTCTCCTGTTTGGTAATTACTTGAAAGGGAAATCCTGCATTTGCCATTTTTAAAAAAATCTACAGACTGACAATACTAATTTTATTTTATTTATTTTATTATGAATAGTATAATATTTATCTTATTTTTTTTATATTTATTTTGTATTATTTATCTTATTTTGTTAAATCATTTTTATTTTTATATCTTTGTTACTCCCCTGTCTGTATCTTAAACAGCTGTTATTTTTTTTCCCACTGCAGGATGAATATAGTCTAATCTTAAACAGTTACAGTAAAAAAAATCCATACCATCGAGGAATTTCAGGCTTCCAAATTCTCTTTTGCACTCAGTATTATAAAAACTCAAAGGAGGTGGAAATCCCCTGAAATACCCCGTGTAATGTCAAAGAGAAGTGAAAGCGAACATTAGCACTACTCAGTGGTAACAAAGTGACATTTCACCGTTCCAAAGAGATGTTCATTTCAACATTTTAAAAGTCAATACAACATTGAAAGAGAGATCTGTAATTGTTCCCCTTTTAAAAAAATGTTTACGTTGTATTATTAAATGCTTTCCATAATAAATAATATTATAAGAAATTAACTTCTTCTTTATTCTTAACTTCTTCTTTTGTTCGGTGGGAATCTCTTTGAGTCCAGTATGAGGACAACAATTATAATGACCAATAATTAAAATTTAATGTGTAGCAGAACAGTATATACATGTACTCTGGATTTAACTTGCGCTTTTCACGTGAGATTTGGTAATTTATTTCAAACCATGAGCATTTATTTAATTAAATTATTATTATTTACCATTTCATTAACCCTTGTGTTGTCTTGTGGGTAAAAAATGACCCCGTCACAATATTCCCCAACAAAAAAACCCACAAACCTAAATTATCTTTATTTATGTCAAAATTTTATGACTTTTCCTAAAGTTTTTATCCTTATTTATTGTTGTTTATACATCTTGAAGGTCAGGGAAATTGTTACTATTTTGTTTTTTGTTTTATAATGCCAATTTCTGTACTGTGAAGAGGGAAAATCCGGATATTTATAAAGTTTTGATGAAAGACAAAATAAATAGATTTGGGGTTTAAAATACAATAATGCTGCTTTATTTTAGGAGTTAATTTGGTAATGGCAGGTCTTTTTTTGCCCTTAGGATAAGGGGAGTACATAGAATATTAAGACTACACAAAAGATTAATGATTTGTTTGTCTGTAAAGTTTTGTAGTGAGGCTGGAAGGCTGTCAGCCCCCAACAGATTTAAATTTAAAAAAACTTAAGTCACTAGTAAGAATTGTAATCGTTCTTCTTTCTCGCACCCAATTTATTTAAAATAAAAAATCTGGAGATAAACCGACGCTACACAATAATTCTAAATACAGATTTGTAAAAATATGAACCGCTTAAAAAAATGTTTTGATACCAAGACCACATTCCCACAATAATGAGTAATAATTCATTTTCAGTGGATTCTATCTCTAAACATGAGTAAACTTTTTCTGGAACTTTAAAGAAGATATTTTATATTCAATGGTCTGAAAGAGTTTATTAGAAATGTATAACCAAACTCCCACAGCATAGGACAAACGCAGAAGTGTTCAACGTGGTGAATCAAACACACAAGTTTCAAAGCATCGTTCTAGTGTATTTGATTAACAATAGCACAGGATTTCTGTCCTCACCTCAGTATGCATATGGAAGAAAAGTATCTTTGTACCTGCTACGATGTGCAATACTCTGTACAGAAACAAACTCCCCTTTGCATGGTTTGATAATATGCAAAAGATTAGATCACTCTACTGCCATAATCTCAACACAAGCTGTAAATTGCACAAGCATGTCTGTTTATTTTAACTGCTGAAATGCTTAAAAAAAAAGTTGGCATACTTCGAAAAAACTCATTTCAAGCGGAGCTCCTGCTTTTTTTTTTTTTTTAAATTAACAAACAAAATAAGTGCATTTTAACGATACAAACATTAAAAGGGAAAAATCTGTTATTAAAAAAATCTACTTTTTTGGAAAATAGGCATTTTGAGTTTTTTCTTCGTTAGAAATCACAATGTTCAATACGTAACCTGACATCGCAAAAAAACAGAGAGAGAGAGAGAGAGAAGGTGTAAGACATCAGCACATCCCATTACAGTCAGTTAAGTCAATGAACAAGAACATTTTTTCATTTGAACAGAATTGTCCATGCAGAACAGAACAGCCAAGCACAGCACTGTATGTCGCTATGGGTCGCTGTGCACGTCTGTATCCAACAGGCACGCCCCGTCTCCTCCTTGAGGGGTTTCACTTTGGAAACTGCGTAGAGAGATGACGTCTCTTCTCCAACGTGGCTGCCAACTCGTGTCTCGTCTCTCTTCTTCAACAGACTTTTAACTTGCTTCGTTTACTACTGAGGTGGCATCCAGATTCATCTACTCAAGGTCGGGCATTTCTGTGAGAGAGAGAAAAAATATGTGTGTGAGCATGTGATTTTAGACCTTAGACGATTAGTTCACCTATTAATATTTATAACATGGAAACTAGTGCATCAAACAATGAGCATGAAATGTTCAATAATGTCCCAACACATGGGACCATCTGAGGAACATGTGAATATGGTTGTCTTCTCACCAGTGGTAGAATGTAACTAAGTGCATTTACTATTTCCATTTTATGTAACTTTATACTTCTACTCCACTACATTTTGAGGCAAAAATTGTACATTTCATTCCACTACAATTAGCCGACAGCTTTAGGGTGCATCTCATGTCGTCTATTTCCCATTCCTGCTTCCCTCACTTGCGTCGTTCACTTGCATTTTAGTCCCACCCACTGCAGATGCATGGAGAGACGCAAGGAAACAAAGTGAGGAGAGAGGAAACGATTTAAGAGACATGGGACGTTCTTCCCTCCGAAGCGTCATGTGAAGCGACGTCCGTTTCTAATGAAGACGGCAGCAGATCACAGCTGGATCAGCTGTCAGTCGGCTTTAACAGCTGGAGACATGCACTAATAATAATAATAATAATAAGTGTTTTCTCTGTTTAACAAACAGCTGCACATGAATAACAAGCTGCATTGTGTATTTATACTGTGAACTGTGTCCTGCTCAGGGGCACGGAAAATGTCTTTATATTATTTATTTATTTATTATAATTTTCTTCTGTAGGCTATATTATGACGGCATATTAGGGCCAAGTATGAAAAAAAAATACGGACCCGGGGGAGGGGGTAATATTGGTCCATGCCTTACTGGGTCCATCCGGTAGTGCAAGCACAAGCACAAGCACACACACAAGCACACACACAAGCACACGCACACACACGCACACACACACACTTCAGAGATGAATAAAGATTCCCTAAACCCAGCCAGCATGGCCCGTGAGGAATGAGGAAGGCTGGGAACAAACCTGCTGCAGTGAAAAAAGTTCACGAATGTTACACACGAATGTTACACACTGTAACTGTCAACAAGGAGCAGAGGAGGTCTGACAGGACCGACAGGCTGGAGGGGAGCGACAGTCGGATCACTCATAAACAATCACTCTCATAAAATATGGAGTAAGACCGCTGTCAAAAAGATGTGTCCATGTTATAAGCATTCGTATTTGTAATGATAAACATTTGTGTGTAAATAAAAAAGTTGTACCCAAAATTCTGCTGTCACACACGAGTCTGATAAATTATTAGGGTTAGGATTGTTTTTATGTGAGTATGAACCTAAAAGCTGTGAGTGCAAAGTCTTGTGAATACAACTCTAATTTCTACGACTACGAGTCTTCACTGTGAACACGAATTCAAGTTTGTGGGTACGAGTCGAAAAACTGTTGAAATGACGTCACAGGCAGGTCACAGGGGAAAGCAATCGAACCCCGAAAAATGCGCCGAAGGATGGCTGACAACATGGACACCGTCGGGGAAGCATCATCATCATCATCACAGGTAAAGTAAATAACACATCCAACATTTATTTATTTTTATTTAGTTGTTTATTTCATGAAATTGTACTGTTTTAAATAATATGAAGTTTATGGACGTTAAGACATTCTGCTTTAGCTTACAAGCTAACCACATGTCAGTTACTGCTTGTGTAACCAAACAATAGAATTAGTCAGAGTCCTGACAGCAGTTTACTATCAATCCAGAATTTATTTATTATATACATGTATATCTGAGATCAGACACACAAGTGTCTGCCTACAAGCCTACGCGTTTTACATTTTCATTATAGGTGAAAATAAGGATCATAATATGATTCAATATGATTGATGATTTAATGATTAAATCACAAGACACTGTCCTCTCCCTGCGTTTGTTTGCGATATTGAGGCGAATTTCTCCACTTTTACAGCAGCGGAGCGGCGTAGGTGCGTTCCCTCGTTTGATTCTCCGGTCGTTAGCTTGTAAGCTAAAGCAGAATGTCTTAACGTCCATAAACTTCATATTATTTAAAACAGTACAATTTCATGAAATAAACAACTAAATAAAAATAAATAAATGTTGGATGTGTTATTTACTTTACCTGTGGTGATGATGATGATGATGCTTCCCCGACGGTGTCCATGTTGTCAGCCATCCTTCGGCGCATTTTTCGGGGTTCGATTGCTTTCCCCTGTGACCTGCCTGTGACGTCATTTCAACAGTTTTTCGACTCGTACCCACAAACTTGAATTCGTGTTCACAGTGAAGACTTGTAGTCGTAGAAATTAGAGTTGTATTCACAAGACTTTGCACTCACAGCTTTTAGATTCATACTCACATAAAAACAATCCTAACCCTAATAATTTATCAGACTCATGTGTGTGACAGCAGAATTTTGGGTACAACTTTTTTATTTACACACAAATGTTTATCATTACAAATACGAATGCTTATAACATGGACACATCTTTTGACAGCGGTCTTACTTCATAATAAAACACCCAAAACAGAGTGATTCATGGAGAAGCGGAGACATCCCGCAGGTAGAAAGGAATGAAATGTGCTGATGTAGTACCATCACCTCATGTTATGTGTTTTTACACGTGCCATGGCGGCTGGGCCCCTCTCCCCTGGGTCCCTATTTATTCATTTATTTTCATACATGGCCCTAATACGCCGTCGTAGACGATCAGCGTGGTAAATTCATTATTTAATATCCCAGAACATGACTGTGTCCGCTGAACACCAGCCAATGTTTTATTAGGTTAGATGATTAAGGTAAAATGTAAAATGATGTCACTCAGGTCAAACCTATACTCAGTAATGATCAGCCTCACGTGAGACTGATGAAAATGACAAACGATGTAAAAGTGTTTCTTGCTGACGGACAGACTCTCATACTCTACTGTTTTTTTTTTTAAACTTTAACAATATCCATAATAAATCTGAATGGAGGAAATAACAGATCACGAACGGGGAAAAAAGCTTCTAAAGCAATCTTTCTTTTAATTCATTATAAATGTAGAAATATGTTTGGTCTTTTTGTTGTTCAGAGCCACAATAAAACAGATTTTTATCTATGTGGCGAATCATAAATAAAATATAAAACTTGTGGTGACACACTTGAGTTTAATTAGTAATCTGTCTTCACTCTAGTTTGAAACTACAGAGATGTTGCGATGTATAAGATCAGTCTCATCTATCCTCTATCCTCCGAGCACAAATAAGAGCTTTGGGATGGTCGTAAAGATGGCGCATGCAAAAGAACTTCCGGTTCAAGCGAGGTTAGAGGAGACATAAAATAAGGGACATGGGATGTACCCACTTTCCAGGTGAAGATTTAACATAAAACATGATTAATTTAAAGTGATCAGACATTTTTTTTTAATTCAACCTCAAAGTGTATTAAGTAGTTAAAATGAGCCCTATCTTGAGAAAATTAAAACACTGCTTACATATATATTTAAAATATTTAAAACAATCTTGAGTGGGTTCATTCTGCAAAACAAGTACTTTTACTTTTGATACTTTAAGTACATTTTGATGCTGATAGTTTTGTACTTTTACTTCTGTTAGTTTTGAATGCAGGACTTTTACTTGTAGTGGAGTAAATTCACAGTGTGATATTAGTACTTTTACTGAAGTAAGGGATCTGAATACTTTTTCTACCACTTCTTCTCACCCAGTATCTAGAGACTAACAAACATCTCTCTTAGAATAATACTTACTTCCATCGTCGCTGTCCGCGGAATCATGCTGTAAAACAAAGTAAGAACAATTCTTTATGCACTGCTTTCACTACACTTACACTAATAAATGTAATAAAGGATAAAAAGCCTATAAAACATACCTCATCTTCTGCACCATCTAAATCAGGTAAATCATCTCCACCCATTGTGTTCATCATCTAGAGAAATGGAGAAGACAAATAAAAATCATTAAGCCAGTACTACAGAGTGTCTGGACATCACTCATTTTAGGCACTGTTGATCAACATACTAACCTCTGAGAATTTGTCAAAACTTGACATGTCCTCATCTGAGTCATCCTCCCAGTCTTTCCAGTTATTGAAGTCCACACTCAGCCAGTTGCACTACGATAGATTAAAGGAATTGAGTTAGGTTGAACAAATGAGTTTACAGCCTGCCAAGATTTATTGAAAAATCCATGGCAATTAAATTATCTAGTTATCTAGTATCTGGTTTACAACAATTCTGTACCTTTAGTGTAGAAAAAGTGATTAATATCTGTGGATTGAAAGCTACCTTTGTCTTGTCTTTGGTGAGTCGTGGCCATGATATCCCAGCCTCTGCTTTTCGTAAACAGCACAACACAGACCTATCAGTGCGTCTGTGTTTGGAGTCCTATTTGGAACAGAGACAATTTGATAAAAGCTTTGTAAAGTAATAAACGCATGATAGAAAACTATGCAACGATGTAAAACAGTTGACAAACGTACTTTGGGATCAATCTCGCCGAAAAGGTCCACCGTATTGTGTTGTTTGATATTATCTGTTCCACTGAGGCAGCTGTGAAGTGAAAAAAGGTCATCTCCTTTACAACTGCCAAAAAATAGTGTTGCAATCATTTTGCTCCTACACTATACAGGGCCCTGATAAACACATCCTACTGCTCATTTTTTCTTTAGGATGGTTCTGGGAAGGATACGAAATTATCAGAAATATCACTATAGTGAAGGCACTAGTTATTTTCCTGTGCTTCCTTTACTCTCTCCTCACCTACCTCACTTTCTTTCCTTTCCCTGTCACTCATTGGTTCTTTGTCCCACCTCGTTTACTCGATTGAGTTCACCTGAGCACTCTATTTAAGTCTTGCACACCCTTTTCACTTTCGCATGAGGAGGCAGTATTGGTAAGTCACACTTAGTATTTCTTCACTTTAAGCTGAACTGAGAACTTTATTCTCAAGATGTATTTAACTTATGACATCAATTTCTAAGCCTGGATTTGCTTTCTTTCAGATTAATTGATTGTGAAATGTGAGTGAAGAATCTGATTTGAAGAAATAAATATTTGAAAGAGTTTCCTGCATTTTGATATAACCATTGCCCCCTGAACCTACTTAACAATTACCATTCAACTTTATATTAATAAAACTTACCTGAAATCAAATTTGTACTTGTCAAAAGTTACTTTCACATCTTTACTGTCCTCCACGCAGAACTCTACAAAAACAGAGTCCCGTCTGTCATACCACTTGGCTGTTGCAGGCTGCCTAAAGACAGAGTATAAAGAGGGAATTTTAGGGTACATCAGTAAAATCCAACATTGCCTATAGTTCATTATAATCAGAATTGCCAAGGAGCATTTCACACACAAGGAAAAGGTGCAAAGAACTAAAATGAAGAGAATAAAGCTAATAGAGTAAAAAACGGCAGCACAAATGGAAAGTAATAGGAAAAAGTCAACCTAAACACAGTAGAAACAGTATGTACAAATGTTATTTAAATAAGGGCAGGGGCTGTGAAAGCTTTCCAGGAGTGTCGCAATGAAAGACAGGATCTACCATAACATGGTAGCCTAATTAATCAAGAACAAGGAGTGTCCCGTTGGTTAATATTCATATTTTCCAATCGGGGGTTGGTCATTCTGCTCTGGCGACCCACGTGTAGCCTATAGGGTGCAGTGTATTTTAGGTCACGTAAATCATGGTGACGAAGGCATCACTCATTCATTCATTCGGGTTAGCATGGAAGCATTTGAAATATCCTGCACATTATCTAAAAACAATAACTTTAGTCTCTTAGGATTAAAATGATTTATCTCCTAAAAAAGTTGCGCCTGCTCACGTTACAGATTACACACGTGTATCAGATGAGAAATCATAGTTTTTCTATTAATAGTAAGCTGTGTGGGTAGCTGAACCACAGTGAGAGCAGTATTTGCCTAATTAGAAGCAGCTTATGTTACATTGTCACTGACAAACGTGTGTAACTTGGCGTTAGCTGAAGTGAAGTCTTCTGTGCTAATCATGACACCACGCTTTTTTCGTGCTAACATGAACGTTACCCTTGCGGTGCCTGACATTAGCCTGCTAGCTAGCGACGGTGCTGAATTGGGGACTCGTAAAGACGCCGAATAAAATAAAGTTAGCATCTTCTGGGACATCGAGTAGCCACATTGGTCTATGCTGAGGGAAAGTTAGTTGTCGGTGGATTTAACGAGTAGTTGGTGTAACTGCACCGCCACTGACGCTAACTCGTGTATTTAGCTCGGCTGCTAATGTTAGCCAGTTATCCTCCCAACACGACCAAGACTTGTAGCGACTCAGCTACGACTACGTAGTAAACCCAAAGACTTACATCTCCACTGGTTTTCGCAATTAAACTCCCTCGTCGGTACACGATATGGATAATAGTGCTATCTAGCTGCGGTGCCCGGCAAAAAATGATAACTGTAACCTAAACAGTTAACTCAACAGAGACATCTGTGTCTCGCAGAACATCGCGATGTTTCCCTCTCCCTTGACGTCACCCCACTGACACCTGATATATTGAATTACGTCACCCTGCTATGGAATAACAAAGACGTTATAATAAAAAAACAAATCTTTCTTCCTTCCTGGCATGCAAAAGGTATATCTTTCATTAATGACTTATTTGATAAACATGGCAACCTTCCCTCTTATAATGACTTTATTAGTACTTTTGAATTTCCTATTAGATGTAAAGAATTTAGTCTTGTATGCCAGGCAATTCCTTCTGGTACCATACAGCTTATGAAATATCATCTTTCACACAGCACAAGTGCAAGAATTGACACCAAACTAATTATTGATGGTCGCCCTCTGCTGGATAAAAATGTAGTAATAAATTCATAAGGAATACTATCCGTGCTAAAAAGAAATGTTCTCCAAGAGGGAATTTCTGGGATGAGTTAATTGATGATGTGACTGAAAGAAAGTGTGGTTACTGCCTTATAAATTTTGCATCTCTAAGATTAAAGAAATACACTTTAACATTTTACCCAAAATCTAACCATGCAATGCTATCTAAGTTTGTGCATAGTAAATGTGTCTTCTGTGATGTGGAGGAATCTATTGCTCATGCATTTTGTGAATGTAATGTTGTGCAGGAATTTTGGATAGACTTGAGAAATAATTTATCTAACTTAGTGTCTCATACCAATTCACCAAAAAAGATGTTCTTTGTTATTTTACTCATTGTAACAAATCTGTTGAATTTGTAACCAATTTCTTAATTCTCTTGTAATTTCTTTATACACAAACACAGATTTATCAAAGCTAAGCCAGAGTTTAAGGTGTTTCTACTTGAATTCAACTATCTTCTTAACCCTCTGAAATCTTTGGCTATTATGTCAGTTAAAAGATCTGTTAAGAAATCTTTACCATGCCATGTTAGTATAATTTTTTTTCAGCGTTACCTCACCTATATGTCCTGATATTAATTTTTAGCTTTGACTTACTTGATCAAAATTTCAACCCAAAAGAAACTAATGAAACATGAAATCTGATCTTGAAAATTATGTTTTAAAACACAAAATTTTAAATGTTGCAAATATGAATCCAGGTTGCATATATAACATAACAGGTAAAATGAGGATGATCTCTTGTTCTATATTTTATACTAAATATATTTGACAATATCTCCGTTTTACTTGGCTAAATATCATCAAAAAAATCTGGTATGGAGTTTCTAGCCAGAACTTTAGAGGGAAGCTGATAGCAAGGCTCAACGTTGCGTCATTTTATGTCGTCACGTGATGAAGTAATGTGCCGGTGCTTTCATGGACTCCAGAGGGTAAGTCTCTCAGAATTGTAAAAGACAAAAAAATTAACTATTTCTTCAATATTATGACAGCCTGATGAATGTATAACCTTAATTTCTAATAACTATGATTTAAAAAAAAAATCATTTCCAGTGAATGCACAAACTTTATGTACTTCATACTCTGCGTGACCAATGTATGTACCTTTTTTTATTTTTTTTATTTAATTTTTTACTATTTCTCCTGATTAGTTATTTGTTTTGTGACATTTGTTTCTTGTAATGCCTTTTTGTCTGATCTCATGATTGTAGTGTTCCTTAATTGTCAAAGACAAAAAAAAAATGTCACCCTGTTAAAATAATCGCCTAACTAATTTTTTTCAAGATTTGCAAGAAACACCAAAAACTTCACAAAGTGTAACATATGACATTTATTGATCAATTCACTCAAAAAGGTTGTAACAAAGGATGGCTATTGGCATAGTAATAACACTGTGTGTAAATTATGTAACTTATGAGAAATAAATGACTTAGGCAATTTTTTGGACATGCCTTTGTGACTTAAGCGAGATCTGGTAACACTTTATTTTGAAGGTGTCTATATAAGAGTCGCACAAGCCTGTCAGAAACATGACATGACATGACAAGTATCATGAGCATTAATGTTACTTCAAAGTGTCATTAATGTTCATGACACATCCCATGTTATGTTTATGACACGCTCATGTCACAATGTCAAAATAAAGTGATACCATATCTTGCTTAAGTCACAAAGGCATGTTCAAAAAAATTGCCTAAAATCACATGATCTGATCAACTGAGGATGTAGGCGATTTTTACCATAGGTGGCCGGCGTCATGAGATGATTTAGGCAAAAAAACAAAACAATTTTGACAAATTACTTGGGCGATTATTTTAAGTGTGACGATATTGAATAAAATCATTTAAAAAATCCACCTTATTGTTGTTTCGAGAAATCTTTATGAAATAGCAAAACAGCAACGTGTAAGAGTTTATTAATGGATTTCGATGATTACTATTCATCACATTTTATGCGGAGCAGTTATTGTTAATGATCACAACAATGCACACCAATGAATGATAATATAAATATGTTGAGGTTCATTATTATATTATTTTTGTTTCTACTGCATGTTTTGCAGTCAGGACAGTGACAGCAACGCTCCTCACTCAATGTAATGGTCGAAGACCAGCACCTTGTGGTGAGCTTGTAAAACTGAAACAATAGTTAAATAAAATTATATTTTATTTTAAACTAGTTATCTGTGTTACAGTTTCAGACATCAAAAGCATACACCGCTGCCAAACCTACAAGAGTGTTGTTCTTATCCTCTTTTTAAAAAAAAATTTTTTAAATGATTTTTCATGAAGAAACTCGCTGCTCTCAGGTCAGACAGTAAACTAACAGGAGAGAGTAGGAACAAATCCAGAGCCATCTGGATGGCTGAATTCGCCAAACCAGATTCCGTTCATAAAATCTCAGTTTGTTTCACTTTTCCATTAAAAAAAAAATTATAAACTCACCAAACATGAATTAAGATTTTCTTTTTTTCTATTAATCAGTTGTATGTCGCATTTTCTAGTATAGATTTCTAAGGCACGTATTAGCTCTTATTTGAATGTTATTGTAACTTTAATAACCAGCAGTAGCGTAAAGCTGTTATCCTACAACATATAAAATACACACAGGAAGTCGATAGTGAGCAATGATATTTTTTATTTATCCCGAATTGGATTAAAAATAAACACTGAAATAACTGTATAAAATAAACATATGAGATGGTGAGTAATAATGATCTATAATAAGAATTTACAGCATGTGCTAAAACTGCAAAGTGAAGAAGTGTGTTCAGCAGGTACAATATGGGCTAATTCAGCCTGTAACTGTACAGATCATAGTCTCTTCCCTTTCCTGCAAAGTGCATCAGTGTGTGCTGACCAGTCCAGTTTATATTGCAGGTGCAATCCCAGTTACTTGTATGACCTCCTTATTGACCCCCTTGATGGACACTGGTGGTTGGGTGATACCCACTGTTCCCATCAGGTCCCCCTGATTTGACATGCACTGTTAAAGCAGTTCAGTAGGTCCTCACAGACCATACAGTCTAATTTGAACATTTTAAAAAGCATTCCGTGTGTTTTGTTTATCACTCTGGCTGAATTAAAGCTGCATCTTTAAGTCTGATTAGTGTAGAGCAGCCATGGCTTCAAGAAGGGTTAAAATGGACTCTTGATAGGAATTCAAAACATGCTGTTATTGTTCACTATATACACTTGAGATCAGTTCAGAAAGTTAATGTTCATGCCTTAAATCAATCACCTGTCCCAGGCTGAGGGAGGTACCTGGGATATCTTATCTTCACCCCAAAAAGGATCAAATCTTTCTTGTTTTTCTAAGATACTCACATTGTCTTCACATACGTCTACCTGCCTTGGTTCTTCGGAAACCATACTGATTTTCAGTTGGAATAAGCAGCACTAACAAAGACGTTTTCACATCATGCACTCAGTATGACCTGAAAAACTGTCCTGCTACATGTCATGTTTTTATGTTTATGTTATTACTCTTGTTCTAAGCTATGAAAGCATGTTTTTAAAATAGAAAAAGTTGTACAATAAAGGGACTACTTGGTAAATCCAAGCAAATCATGCATTTACTGTGTTCTTTACTGTTGAAAAGAAGTGTTATTCAGGAATACAGTTTGTCATTTTGATTGTACTGCCTTATGTGTAAATGAATTACACCTTCTTTAATCACGGACTTGTCTCACATCAGTTTAGATTGGATATATCTTCATTTTGCAGGCACCACAGATAATCTAAGGTTGTACATGTAGTGTAGCCTGTGGGTGCCTCAACCTGTCATGTGATTGTGTGAAAACTTTATAACTACAGTCATGTTTTATTTCCTTTATGTTCAGGTCTGTGGACACTATACGATTCAGTGTATAGTTTCAATAAAATGCTTTTTCTAACAGTGTGTGAGTGACATGAAATAAATTCATTTTAAGCTCTTGTATTGGTTATGAAATAGTGTACTTGCATTTAGATACTGCATTAATGAACTTTACTCATGATCATAATGTTTAGTTGTTCAATACTAAACATAAAGTTGTGACTAATGAATTTGGATTTAACTAATTAGACTAATAAGTTATTTTACTTGGAAATAAGTTAGCATTTTAGCACCATGGGGTCCAGCCTCTCAAACTCAATGAGGATTTTGAATGGGTTTTTGGTTAGAAGCCTGAAATAAGGTCTGTGGCTAACATAAGCTAAAGAGATGTTTGTGTTTTGTTGTATGTCATAAAATATGTTAGTAAACACCCACACTTGTGAATTTTTAAAGTTTTTGAGTCCATAAAAAGGTGGTTGCTAACAAGTGGCTAAATGGGACTACAGTGGTTGTCGGGAACATTAAACATTGTCACACCAAATGAGAACTCTCTCACTAGTCCGCCTTGCAGCCTGTAGTCATGTTTTTCAGTGCTCTTATAAACTCCTGTAGATTGTAAATTATGTAAATAAACAATTCATTAGGCTACAGATTTGCTAGCTTGTCAAAACTGCTGGTTAGCTTTTTACTTTTGTCAGCTGCAATAACCATTCAAACATAATAAAAGTGGTGTTCATTTGTGAAGATTATCCTGTTGAATAAAACATGTAAGCATCAGAAACGTGTGAACAGCTCTCTTGAGGTCATTCAACAGCATCTCTATCGGATTGAGGTCTGGGCTCCGACTGGGATACTCTAAAAGGTGGATTTTCTTTTTTGTAGGCAAAAGAGATTTACTTTGATGTTTAAGGTCATTGTCCTGCTGCATCACCCAACTTCTACTGATCTTCAGCTTGCAACAGCCACCCTGACATTAACCTGTAGGATTCCTTGATAAAATTGGGAACACATTTTCCCCTCAATGATAGCAAGTGGTCTAGTCCCCGAGGCAGCAAAGCAGCCCAAAGTCATGATTCTCCCTCCTTCATACTTCACTGTTGGAATGATGATGTTATGTTGGATTGCAGGGCCCTTTTTACACCATACGTAGTGCTGCGTTTTCTTCAGCCTTAGTTTCATCAGTCCACCAAACAATTTCCCAGTAGTGTTATGGAGTGTCAAGGGTGCTCTTTGGCACACTTCAGGCATGCAGTGATGTGGAATGATCAACTTTGATTTATGGACTGATGAAACATTTTCCCATGATTATCATGTTGCCATTTGGCAAACTTCAGGCCTGCAGTGATCTTTCTTTGGAAATCAGTGATCTCTTCTTGATGTCCTGCCATGTTTACCAAAACTATTCAATCTTGTGTGTGTGGTAGACTCCTTTTTACACCTTCATGAACAATTAAGCCTTTCATTTGTGGACTGAAACATTTTCCCAGAGTGCCATATTGCCCTTTGGCAAACTTCAGGCATGGAGTAATGTTTCTATGGAAATCAGCAGCTTCCTCCTTGGTGTCACCTGTTCAGTTTTGTGTGTGTGGTTCTCATGACTCATGACGTTAACCCAATGATTCCTTCAAGTCTGTAGCTGTTACTCACGGGTTCTTTTTTTGATCTCACCGAGCTTTCTGCATTGGGTGTTTACCTGGATAATGATTTAAACTGGTCCTTAAACACAGAACAAAAAGGGGCGGAACCATCTTTTTTTCTTAAGGAAGCTCAGATGTTTTGACATCTGTAGTAAGATGCTGCAGGTGTTTTATCAGTCTGTGGTGGTAGTGTGTTGTTTTATGCTGCAGTCTGCTGGGGAGGCAGCATCAGACACAGAGATGCAAGGCGGTTGGACAGACTGGTGAAAGAGCTGGTTCTGTGGTTGGAGCCAGGTTGGACACACTGGAGGAGGTGGTGGAGAGGTGCACACAATTAATTATTGCTTCTGGGGCTTAGTTTGTCACAAAAGGGATCATATCATTGGTGGATTGTGGAGGGGGCGTGGTGCATCAGCTGCAGGAGAGGGCTCAGGAGAGCAGTGCCAGGTTGTAACAATTTACGCCGACACAGCGAATTAACGTTACCACTAAAAAATGAAGGAGTGACCGTTCAGTTATAAAAGTACAAAGGCTAGAGATTTTTGACAGCAACAAAATGTTTATTTATAAATAAGGGTGATCCCGAAATTAGGGCATGTACAAAAGTACAGAAAAAGGCCTTAATCTAGGCTGAAGAGTCTGAGTTCACTTTTAAGAAAAAATATAATCCCCAACGAAAAAAAGGTATTCCACAAGTGAAAAAAATAGCAAAAGGTAATCCACCAAAAAATATATAATCCACCAAAGGAAAGAAGGCAGCACTCCAGCCAGGGAAAAGTTCCAATACAGTCTCAATAAGGCTGGGCTTACACCAAACGATTTTCACAGTCCCAGACTAAAAACTGAAAGTCTTTAGTAAATCTAGGAGTCTTACTGGAGTCACAGCGCGCTCCCGTCATCCCGATCGTTAAGTGTAAGGTAGTAATCGGCGCTGTTTCTTATCAGTCTTTTCCTAATCTTGGGTTTGCGATCATATCAAACGTGTTTGATATTATCGCAAGTCGCAGTGACGTAACACAATCAACAACCAATAGATGAGCGGGTCCAGACCGGCAGTAAAACCACTTCGACAGGAAAAAGTAACATCACAATAATGTCAGAAAACTCAATCCTAAATACAAATATAGAGATGTAATATATTTATGGCCACAAGCGGGATTTTGGGGGCGCTGTTTCTTAGTAAAAAGAACAGTAAGCAGACCCAGTTAAAATGTATAAATAAATGTATACATAAATAAGTAATAAATAATTGATGATGAATGTGTGATTAACTAAATGAAAGTTGATAGAGCTGATAAGTATAATTATTCAATTAAACAAATAATTAAATAGGACATAAATGTATATCATGAATTCTTTTCTACAGTTTCCTTTCCTTTATTCTTCCTTATATCTATTTTACTGTAAAATAGTCAACTTTTCATGTCAGAAAAACAGAAACCCCTTTTCAGCTTTGTGAGGGGCATTTTGTGGCATCTTCTCCTCTTCTTTTTGTTGTTGTTTTTTCAACACAAACCACTGCACACACAAAAATTGCATGGTAGGTAAAAAATGCTAAAGGAAATCTAGTTGTAGTCTTGTAAATAGTGATCCTGCAAGATTCACAGTCTTTGTAGAATCTCAGTCTGAGACTAGGCTGGGACTAAAAACTCTCAACAGTTGTCTTTAGATATGAGCAGGTGTGAGCCTAGAGTTTTCCAGGAGTCTTTCCAAATCTTTTCAAAGTCTTCTGATGTATAGGTAGCATAAGACTAACAAAAAGAAGGGTGAGGGCCTTTGCTCCCCCAAAGGGAAAAAACAATTCAGCCATTTACAGCCCTGCAGCTAGCCACTATGTGTCCACAGGCAGTAAGTTGAGGACGGTCTCAACTAATCCAAATGGGCTTTTTAGCCAATGTGTTGAGTCTGTCTCTGTGTTCTGTCTTCCTCTGTCATCTCACTCTGTTCACACTGATTTCTCCCCTTGTTCTCCTCACCTGGCCTTGCATTTGTCAATTCCCAATCACCCCTCCCCCGCAGCACACCTGAGCTCACTCTCCTGCAGCAGCAGGTCACCTGACTCTGCAGGCAGCAGGCTCACACACACAGACGCTCAGGATTCATTTAATTGGGTGGCAATGTCACAAGTTGAGTGTGATTGGCACACCTCCCTTTTAAAACAGAGTAGCGTGCTGGACCTGGGAGGCAGAAGACTGGAGCACACACTAAAAGAAAGCTGAACCATCCCTGTGCTCTGTGTCCTACCTGCTGAGAAAAGAACCCACAGTGGCTCTACGCCACAGAAAACAAAAGAGTTTCAGTTAGATGCCTATCAGTGAGAAGGTGGAGCATGCCTTTCATTCCTCCTGTCACTTGTAACTCCTGCTGTCAGACCATGGACTGCATGCAACAGACCACGCACCACCTCTGTGGTGAGTTAACAAATCAAGCTTAACTTTCAGATGCTGGTTTTCTCTACTGCTTTTGAAATTAAATGTTTAGTTTAGTTTGATAGCTTAAAAGATTTTACATGTCATTTAAGTTTAAAACCAAGTATTTTAGTCACTTGGTTGCTTATAATTCACACAGACAGGCTCTAAAGTTAAAGTGTGAAAATGATCTTAGAAAGGTATGTTACAGAGAAATGGAAGTTTCATGTGAACAGAAACTAAAAAACAATTCCTTAGTCCAGTGTTTTTATTTATTTGTATTTATGAGATTAAAAGTGACAAATCTAGGAGGAAAAAAATTGCAGATCTGTGAGAAAAAGTGGCAAATCTAGGAGAAGCAGTAGTAGATTTATGAAAAAAGTGGGAAGGGGCGTCCCGGTGGCTCACACTGGTAGAACGTTACCATTGAGGCTGAGTCCTTGCTGCGGCGGAGCGGGGAAATGTAGGAGTGGGAAATGTAGGAGAAAAAAAGTTAGATTTATGAAAAAAGTGGGAAATCTAAGAGAAATAAGTAGCAGATTTGTGAGAAAAAAGTGGCAGATTTATGAGATTATGTTTTTGTTTTTTTTTAAATGTGTCATCTGTTTTTCCAGGTACTGATGATGGCCACTGCCGATTGAGATTAGTCAACTTTGAGGGTCATGAAAACCACATTTCCCATGAGACCCAGGGGCTCAGCAGAAAGCACCTGGTAGTGCGCCGAGGGAAACCTTTCAAACTGACTCTGCTGTTCCGCAGCCGCTCGTGGAATCCACACACAGAGAATGTGGTCCTGGAGGTTTGGCTAGGTGAAAAATAACAGTCTTACAAATGCAAAGTCACAATTATAAGCAATTAAATGCACCCTTTTTCAGTCACTTCACGTATATCATCACATAAATATCTTGTGTGTGGGATGTGGAAGGAAAGTAAAGTTCTAAAGCTTAAAGGCTTAAGGATGGAGTGCAGGATTCTTACATTTAAATGAAGGTCTGTTATATTCAAGCTCTTTTTGAACAGGTTCACATGATGCTGATAAAGCCTGTCATCCCCAGGGAAAACTCTGTGTTTCTTAGCATGCCAGGTTTGGTGGCTGTGGTGATTTTTTTTTTTGTGCTGCTGCGCGATGCTTTTGTATTTGTAAAGTATTCTTTTAATGTGCTATATAAGGCTCATTCAAAATGTGCCTGGAATTATTTGCACAGCACTACATGATTATCATGGCCAAAATAATCCACGATAACAATAATACTGCTATACCTAAAAAAGTAAATGAATTAATTAAATTTGTTATTTGTCTCTTTTTTTTTTGGCAAATGAATGTCCAAAAACATCCATCATTGGCATTTTTTTTTCTTCTGGCAAATAAACACAAAATAGCAAATTAGCAAAAATTAGCAAATAATAAAATATTAAGAATGTATATATTTTGGGCAAATTATACCCCCCCCCCCCAAAAAAAAAGTAAAGAAAAACAAAAGGCTATATTTTGGCATATAAAATAATGCCTCAAATACATAATAATAATAATAATAATAATAATAATAATAATAATAATGTAATAATGATGATAATAATGATGATATTAAAAAGTATCATATAAATCCTTTCTTTTGTAAATTAATGCCTTAAAGATAAAGCGAAAATTAAGGTTCTGAATTATCTAAATTAATTATCATATGTATATTATTGACATGATTTCAATATTTAGCTTAATATATCACTAAAATAATTGTATAACATGACGCGCATATTTCCTCATTCAAAAGATGCATGGTCTGAATTCAATTGAGTGTTTTCTTTCACCACACAGGTGATCTGTCAGAGAGGATCCCAGTCCAGTTCTATGACGAGCGATCTGACCCTCAAAGGTGGACAGCCAAAATCTACCCAGGCGACATGAATCCTCAGTCAGTTACCGCCCACGTCTGCTCCCCTGTCCTGTCCTCAGTGGGTCTGTATCACCTCCTGGTGCACATAGAGACTATAAAGAGCAGAAGGAGCTATGCAGTGGGCTCATTTGTACTGCTCTTCAACCCTTGGCTGGAAGGTGGGTCCACGTTGTAATACTCCTTCCTGCTACTGTCTACTGTTTTTGCTGTTACCCTGTAATTGAAGTCATTCCACACCACTGCTTTTGCCTTTCAGAGGATCCAGTGTACATGCCACTGGATGTCCACTTACAAGAGTATATCAAGAGTGATTATGGGTTGGTGTACATGGGCACACATCTTAATGTTGGTAGGCGGCCCTGGGCGTTTGGTCAGGTATGTGACACTCCGCTATCATGAATAGATCACGTATTATCACGTATTATTCCAGGTAAGAATATGTTACAGAGTAAATGTGTGATTTCATGTGTGCAGTACGAGCCTGGGGTCCTTGAGGCATGTCTGACACTGCTGCAGGTCAGCCCACAGCACCTCAGGGACAAAGACAAAGACTACATTCTACGAGCAGACCCCGTCTACCTCAGCAGGGTGATCTGTGCTATGGTGAGAGATGACACTCATGACTACTCACCGGCCACTTTATTAGGGCCTCGGGGCAATCGCGCCGAGCACTGGTCCCATACAGCAATAGCTGTAGGGACCAGTGCTCGGGGCTTTGCTCCGAGCACTGGCATTGCCCCGAGCACTACTGTTATACTGTGGATTTCTTCTTATTCCTCTTGTGGACGCAATTTCGTCCCGCTTCTAGTCCTACAGCTTAAAGAGTTGCAGGACAAATTATATATCAAAACGTGCGGTTTGATCGGGATCGGTGTGCTATTACTTTTCTCTACAGAATACGAATTTTTCGAGTTTACGTCGCGAAAAACTGCCCAAAATTTTGCATTAAAATGAATGGGACGGCCGACCAAAAATGAGCGAAAAAGAACAATAATTGGAGATTTTTAAACGTCTACTTCTCTGGCATAATTTCACCTAGAGACTCCATTTAAACTTTAAACAGTAGACACAAGTCTTGTGTATCGGTGTATTAATCCACGTTTCGATAGGACATATAGTTTTTTATCAATCCCTGTTCAATGACCATGATCATTTTTGGAGAAATTCTGAGATTATAATGGGTGTGTATTGCACGGAATGTTCGTGTCAGAGTGTGTGATGTCATCGCTCAGAGTGTAGAGGGAGAGATAAAACTGTCAAAAAATAAATTTGAAAACTGCGCTCCAGGCCGCAAATTCCACTCTACAGAAATAATTTATACATAGAAATGTAGGAAAATTTGTCTTCTCACTCACAATCCTCTGGTAAAGCTGTCAGAGTTATAGTTTGGGCGTACGACGCAAAGATGCGCCACCAAAACCACCAACTGCCTCATTGGGTCCCATATTAAAAACGCAGGGAGATATTTGAAAAAGGGATATGGAAGTTTTTTTTAGATCGCTCTAACAAAGCTATGTTTTCATTTTTCTGAAAAAAAAACAAACATATGTAGATGTTCAGGAATAACTCAGGACGCTTAAAGTGAAGTCGAATCAATGATAGGTATTATGGTTTTGCCAAAAATGCTTTCTGTTCGAGGCCAGAAATTCCAGTCCACCTCCACCTGGCTGCTGTCACTCCTTCGGAACTTTAACAGGTGGTGTCAGTTAATTCAGTTGATTGCTTTGATCTGATTGCCTTTGATCTTTGATGTGATTACAGTTACAGATACACACACACACACAAACATACATGACCATAAGTGCGCACACTCCTCACACATGCATACACCTGCTTCAAACACGCACACACGCACACACAGGTAACTTTGTGATTTTAATTACAAACACACACACACACACAGGTAACTTTATGATTTTAATTACAAACACACACACACACACACACACAGGTAACTTTATGCGATTTTCGCTACACACACACACACACACACACACACACAGGTAACTTTATGTGATTTTAATTACACACACACACACACACACACACACACACAGGTAACTTTATGCGATTTTCGCTACACACACACAAATGCGCGCGTATGCGCGCACACTCCTCCACATACATGTTTCTCTCTCACACACACACACACACACACACACACACACACACACACACATTTTGAGGTTAAAGGGCATAGTTTGAAATCTCTGAAGAATCTCATCATAGTGTACACACACCGGCAGTAGCCCCCGTGGCCCTTTCAAAATTTCCCCAGAGGAAATTTTCTAGTTATATCTATTATCTTTTTCGGACCATTGTCTGTAAACCCTAGAGATTGTTGTTGGATCAACAGTTTGTTAAATACTCAGACCAACAACTATGCCTTGTTCAAAGTCACTTAAAGCACCTTTCTTCCTCATTCTGATGCTCTCTTTGAACTCCAGCAGCTCGTCTTCACCATGTCTATATGTCTAAATGCAATGAGTTGATGCCATGCGATTGGCTGATTAGATAATTGTGTAACCAACTAACTGAACGGGTGTACATAATAATGTGGCTGGTGAGTGTATGTAAAGACCTGAAATTGTCCTCCAGTTTGGGTAAAAATCAGTTACTACATGTTCACTACACTATCGTGGCCAAAACAATTCACGATCACAATATAACTGCTATATCTAAAAAAGAAAATTAATTAATTTTTGTTATTAATTTGTCTTTTGGCAAATGAATGCCTAGAAAAGTCAATATTATTGACAAATGAATACCAACAATTTTTTCTGGCAATTAAACACAAAATATTCAAAAGATGTTTGGCAAATGAATGCAGAAAATTCTTTTTTTTTCTTTAGCAAATACAAAAAATATGAAGAATAAATATCTTTCGCAAATAAATACCCCCCAAAAAGAAATTGGGCAAATGCCACTGTTCTCTCTGGATATTTTCTCTTTTTCGGACTATTGCCTGTAAACCCTAGAGATGGTTGTTAGATCAGCAGTTTGTGAAATACTCAGACCAACAACCATGCCACGTTCAAAGTCACTTAAATCACCTATCTTCCTCATTCTGATGCTTCCTTTAGACTTAAGCATCAGAAACGTGTGTTTGCCACGGAGCTGATTTCCTGCAATGATTCAAAATCCAATGCAAAAATCCCATAGGCAAATTGCCCCCCAAACAAACTGTGATCAGTCAGTCAGTAAGTAAATGCAGTGAGTTGCTGCCATGTATATGTAGAAACCTGATATTTTCTCTCCAGTTTGGGTGAAACTCAGTAATGTGTCTCCTCCCGTCCAAGGTGAATTGTAATGATGACCTGGGTATTGTGGAGGGGAAGTGGCACGGCAGCTACAAAGATGGCGTGAAGCCGACAGAGTGGAGCGGCAGCGCCGACATCCTTCACCAGTGGGTCTCGTCCAACTGCAGCCCAGTTCGCTACGGGCAGTGTTGGGTCTATGCATCTGTCCTCTGCACAGGTACCTAATAATTTGGACACAACAGTGTGTTTACACTAAAATCATGGGTGACATTGAAGTGTTCTTTAGTTATCTTGAATGCAAAGCAAATGCCCTGCACCCCATTGAATATGAATTGGCCATGAGTCAGAAAGTTATGAAAGGTTTAAGTTTCTTACTTATTTGATTTTGTGTATTTTGATGGTTGAGCTGACATTTGAAATATCATCTTTATCAAATTTTATTTTACAAATCCTGACTGAAAGACTGACTTGTTTTTCCCCCCAGTGATGAGAGTGCTGGGGATTCCCTCCAGGGTGGTGACAGTTTTTAACGCAGCCCATGACGGTGATGGCAACCTGAAAATTGAAGAATGTTACTCGAGCACGGGGGAGAAGCTCAACCTGTCAAAGGACAGCATTTGGTTGGTGTCTCTTGCTCTCAAAGTACAACAATAATAGTTGACCTTTTTAGTTATTTAGCTTTTAGGATCATTTGACAGGTGAAATGTAAACTGGGGCTGTCAATCATTTAGTAGTAGCTGTACCTTTTTTTTTTTTTTTTTTTTTTTTTTTTCTTCTAAAGACCAAAGCTTGTAATGATGTATATTTATTTGTAAAGAGAAGATTTGTGCACCCATGGAACCCATTTTTATTCAGAGGTCAGAGTTCAAGGGATGACTTAGAAAATAGCCATGCCAGTTTTTTCTTGCCAAAATTTAATCTAACTTTGCTGCGTTATTTCACCCCATTACTGCATACTTTCTATAAATGGTTGGTATCAATGGATTCCTTTGGTTTTATATCTGTAAAACTCAGCCTGCTACAGCCTGGAACTTCTATTTTACATCAATTGCAGTAACATCTTAAACATTTCAATATAATCGCAAAACTTAACTGCTTTATACATTGTATTAACATATCATTCCATAGCAGAGTAGAGGCTTACACAGTAGTCCACTACGTGTACTGACCTGTGATCATGTATCATTTTCTCTGTGCATGCACGGCCATGTTTATCTACAAGGGACCGTATAGGCCATGATTCATTCTTCCCTCACATACACAAAAAATAGCTCTCACATTCACAATTTTACCTCACATACACAAAAAAAATACCTCCCACATTTACAGTTTCAACTCTCACATTCCCCTAAAAAATAGGTATTTGTGAATGTGAGAGGTATTTTGTTGTGTATGTGAGAGGTATAAATGTGTATGTGAGAGGTATAAATGTGAATGTGTATGTGAGAGCTATGTGAGGGGGAAGAATGAATCATGGCCTATACGGCCCCTCGTAGATAAACATGGCCATGCATGCACAGAGGAAAATGATATGTGTTTGTGAGGTAAAATTGTGAATTTGAGAGGGAAGAATGAATGAATGAATGAAGAATGAGTCTGGCCCATACAGCCCCTCATATTTATCGATGCATGCATACTCATTTGTTTGTGCATCCGCACCTGACGACCCTCTTGCAGGAACTTCCATGTGTTTGTGGAGTGCTGGATGAGGAGACCAGATCTGGGTGCAGGGTTTGATGGCTGGCAGGTAGTGGACCCGACCCCCCAGGAGAGGAGTGCGGGTGGGTCCCTAAACTAAATTTTGGATGTCAATATTTCTATTTAACATTTTCAAGTCTTGAACACCTAACTTTCTAAACAACTATGATATGAAAGCTGTCATAAAAATGGAAAATGATGAATAATGTGATTCATTTGTGAATCATAACTAACAAGTTTGTAACAATAAGTACATGTTTTTTCCCCTGCAGGGATATTCTGCTGTGGTCCTTGCCCAGTTGCTGCTATCCAGCGTCGTAGCATCGGCACCCCTTATGACACGTCGTTTATCTACGCCTCTGTTGACGCGAACGTCATACGGCTGATCGTGCGTGATGGACTGGTGGTGGGGAGGAAGGTGGACACTGAATGGGTGGGACAGCTGATCTACACCAAGAGGATCGGCTCAGACAGTCCTGAGAACCTGACACACACTTATAAAAGCAAGAAAAGTAAGACCAGAATACTACTACTACATACTGTATCACGTATTTATGTACTGTGTTGCATGTAAGACAGTAGAAGCAGGGTGTGTCTGTCTGTGATCTCCACATGTGGGATAAAGTTATTCTCACTTTTTCCTTTTCAGGGGATCAACCAGCAGGCCCTGGGAGACACTCCCCCATTTGTTCTAAAGATTTTCCCCCCATTTACTGTCCTTTTGTGGAACCACCAACTTTCAAAATGAAAGTGATCCCGGAGACTGGTCAGTGGCTGTGTAACATCTCCCACATGCAAACATGAATGCACTATATGGGTAACCTTGAATTCTTGAATGAAACTTCCAAAACCCAACATTAATCCTTGATGATTTCAAGTAACTGGGGGATGCATTTTAAAACAGCAAAACTATATCAAGAGATCTGTTTACAAACTGTGAGTTAATTCATGTCTCATTTATCTAGTTGTATGCATACTACTACCCAAACTACTATTTTCCTTTAAAATACTCCTGCATAAAATGTTTTAAGCTTGCACTATACTTCAGGACCGGCAACTAGACACAGCCCTTAAATTTCTTCCATTCAGCAAGAATTTTCTCAGTTTCTTAAAACAGTCAAGTAAGGTGCAGTAATGTGCTGCCCACTGCTCCTTGCATGGTGTGTTCACTTGTGTGTAAAAAAGGATGGGTTAAATGCAGAGGTTGAATTTTCCCATTGTGGGATTAATAAAGTAATCTTCTAAGCACAGAGTAATATACAAATGGTCATTTCACAGGTAAAAGTTACACTGTAACCTTAAAGTTCCCCTGTGAACTTTTCGACCTCTTGTAGTGCCATGGAGCAATTCTTATACGAGTTGGTCTCCATTCTCTTTGTCTCATGCTGGCACACAAGTGTGCAATGGCTTTATACTATAGAGCTATAAGTCCTCCAAACCACACGACAACAACAGAGGTAGCTTGTAACTACTCTCTAAAATTAGCTGGTAGCAGGAGATCAACTCATCCTCGTATCTAAACTTAATGGTCACCATAAATTAAATGCATGCAACTGCTGGAAGTGAGGTAGATGTGTTGTGATGTAAAAACAGTACATAAACATGGCCAAACCACAGTTTTAAACTATAGATGCATAGGGACATAATGATGCTTATTATCACCAGGATTTTCTGTTAGCCAGAAAAAACATTCCACAAAATCTCTTTGCTTCTTGTGTTCTGGTAAGGGCATACATTTGAAAGCATTACTCTCACTTTTACAGCAGGGTTCATGTCTACACCTTCTGCTTTGCAGTCCAGTCCAGTGGTAGGTGGAGCAGGTAAGCTTGTCATGTCACTCTTCACTTCGTTGTTTATGACATAAGAACAGGTGAAAAAATGTTTGCCAGGATAATCTATCTGAGTTACTTAAAAATATATATATTTTACTTCTCAGGGCTTCCATAAGTAACCCTTGATACTGTTGCTTTTTCCATGACAAAATTCCTCTCACTTTCACAGCAGGGTTGACTTCTCCATGTTCTGCTTTGCAGTCCACTCCAGTGTTGGGTGGAACAGGTAAGCTTTCATTCTATTAATTCTGTTGCATGAGATGTTTAGGTGTTTGCCACTTACATAGTCATCCACCTGTAACAAAAGCATTTTTTTCTTCATCACTTTATTTTGTACACATCTTCATCTCCAGGAGGAACATCACCCAGTTTGGAGGTGTCCCTGAGCATAGATGGGGTGCCATCAGTGGGTGAAAGCATCAGCATGTCTGTGACAGTCACAAACCAGTCAAGCAGCCCTAGGGTCCTGATGGAACATGTCAACGCTCAGCTGAAGGAGTACAACAAGAACCCACAGGAGAGCTTCTGGAAAACACACAAAGAAGTGCACATGCAGCCAGGGGAAGGTAAGGACAGTTTCAATGTGTACTCTCTCTTACACCATTGTTGAATTACCTTAACAAATAGTTCTAGCATAAGTAAGGTTCTATGTGGTGTATTTGTGTTCTATAGCTTGTTTTTCATGTTTGTATATTTTCTAGGCGTTTTACAATGTTGTGATGCTTTTATTTTAAAAAGGTGCCGTTCAGTGTGAAACGGGTGCTTTTATTTTGAAAAGTGGAACGGGGAGAACGGTAAATGAGTACTGAGTTATTCATATGAAGTATCAAAAAGCTAGTTTATTTTCTTCTGTCATATATATTAGTGGCTATTTTTGTTGTCTTAACAATTGTAAAAGTGTTAATTTGCTAAGTTGCTAATTCTAAAGTTTGGTATTGTTTTCCAATATCGTAGCTCTTACGGTGGATTCACAAGGAGGTCAAGGAATGTCTTTTTATATTCATGAAGCTACGGATGTGAATAAATCTTGTGAACCATCAGTTAAAGAGTGAACCATCATTCAGCCAGGGATGCTACATAAACTGATAATTAAAGCCCATACACTCTGTACTGTAAATAAAAAGTTGACGTAGCCACCCTGCTGTCACCCATCGGTTTGTGGATTACCATTTTGAATGCTCCAGTTGAGCATTTTGGCTATTGCCATCTTGGTTTTTTTTGCAGCCAGAAGTGGCCATATTTGGATGAAAAGGTGGAACTAAGTTATCAGCTAGTGAAGGCTAGCTAGCTGGTTAGCAAAGTGTAAAGATGAACAGATTTTAGTAGAAATGAATGCTGATGAAGAGATGGGAGAAAAAAAACGATACAGCATAGTATTGTGATATTTTGGCAATATTAAATCGATTCATGGCCGCCAAGTATCGATATTTAGCATTCTGACGGCCGGCACAGCCGTCAGTATTTTCGCTAACTAAAAGATCTAAGGAATTTATAAGCACCAAATGGACACAAAATGCAAGTAAAACAATTAAATCACAACATATTCTCACTATTACTATACTATTACTATATATTACTATACTATCTATTTTGCAAAAGGCTTAAAAATAAAATTGTATCATGGGGCCTCTGGTGATACCCACCTCTACCAAAACATCAGAATGAACTTTAATTGACTGAAATTACACTGTGACACACCATATTCACCTTTGACCTTTTCAATCACAAGGTAGAAAGAACGATCCATGCTTTAAATCATTTCCTCTTTTTTAAAGAAAATCTTTTTTTACTCTAATAATTATATTATAAAATAAATACTCTATAATTTACAAAATGAACATTATCAGCTGTATTGAAGAAGACCTGATTCTAGTGATTGAGATCGTAAAGTAATCAGGAAAATGTTCACCGAGGTAATAAACCAAGTGAGAAGTCGTGTCATTTCTCATAGACTTCTTTTTGTAACCAACGAAGTCGCCCCCTGCTGGTCATTAGATAGAATGCAAGTTTAAAACACCTCTACATTGGTTTCACTCTTCAGACCCTGCCTGACTTAATAGAAGTTGTAAAGAATAATTGCGTTTCTTTTAAGGTTTTTATTGTTTCTCTCATGTTCACTTTTCCACATCTCTTATGCTGTCTGCAGTTCTCACGCTGCACCACACCATCTCTCTCTCTGAGTACGAGTCGGCGCTGGCAGGTGATGACATTGTGAATGTGGCAGTGGTGATAAAGGATGTGAGGACCAAAGAAAGGTTTCTGGCTATGCAGGAGTTCAACATAGGATCACCACAGATAGACATAGAGGTACAGCAGCACCCAGCACCCCTCCTCTTCAGCTCACAAATAAATTATGCAGTGTTTGTCTTCCTTTCTGTTTCTTCTTTATTGTTGTTCACTTTGATCTTCTAACTCCTGTCAGTTGTACATGACAATTGCTATTTTAATGAATAGCAAAGATAGCAATTCATATCAGAGAGGTATTCGGCACCAATCAACCCTCTTTGTAGTTTGGTGACCTAAATCTCAGAACTTTTCACACTTAATAAATCATATGTATCACAGGATTTGTCATATACGACGGTGTTTACTTCCACTGCCACACTCATTCTTAGTGAGTGTCTAGGAGGTCACAATAACCATTGTACAGTGAAACTGCTAATGTACTGCCACTCGTTACTATGGGTTTTACTGTTTTTTGCACCTGAACAGATACTCCACTTTATATGGATGATAAGTAAAAACATTAATGTTGTTATTGATTCGTCGTACCATAATGAGTAATAAGCATTCAATATCACCTAAGGGTTTCTTACTCAGATTATACAGCCTAAAATGAAAGTAAATCTACTGCAAAACTTACAGATCTTATTTATTGTGGTTACATAATCAGAGTTCTTTTTCATAAGTATTTTGTTAGTTGTAATACATTGTCAGAAGAGCATAAACATTGTTGTTCCAAATAAACTGTATGCCATGGAATATCATACACATATGTTAAGATCAGATGTTCATACTCGTATTCCAAAGGCTATAGGTAAAGGTAAGACCACTCTATAAAATCAGGTCTCTTGACTTTCATGTGACAGGTTATGTAGTAACTTAAGGCCACTTCATAGTGCGTTCCTGCAAATGTCTCGCTATAATGCCTTACAGGCATAGACGGATTATCATGACCACGGGCCCTGGACACAAGCTCGCCACGGGCCCCTGCCTACACACGCAAACAGTGTGCGCGCAGAGGCGCTCTTCCCATTACGCACATAACACCGGGCAACACACAACCACACAAAATAACTGTAATTTTACGTCTGTTTTGTTTGGCACCTGCCACGAACAGGACGATATACACATAGACGGATTATCATGACCACGAGCCCCTGTCTACACACGCATTATGTGCGTGTGCAACGGCGCTCTTTCCATTTACGCACGTAACAACACCGGCACACACAACCACACAACATTACTGTCAGTTTAGGTCTGTTTTGTTTGGCACCTGCCATGTACAGGACGATACATATATTATGGGAGATACAGAAAGCTCAAATAGCCAGCCCTTGCAGTATTAATTAAAATATAGGTAACCACCTATTTTTAAAAACGAAACTATCAACCAGCGCATCCAGAATCCCATTAATACTCTCTCTCTCCCTCGTGCTGGCCGGCGCACACAGACGCACTTACACACACAAATACAGCACATGCCATGGAGGAGTCATGTTGTAATGGTAATAAACAAATGCACTAAATCGCGCTAATGTGTGCTAATCACAGTCCAACTCTCAGACCAGTTTGGCCTCTACGGCCAGTTACATATTGTGGTTTCAGCCGTTTCAGCTTTTTCTTTCCTCTGTTTTCGTTTAGCTGATCCACTGAGCGCCCACGTCTCCATTTTAAAAACGCACTTTTTTCAACTTTGACCCCATCGACCAGCGTTTTGTGTCATCACACATTACTGTTTTATCTTATAATTTCTAAAGCATTTAATTGATTTTATTATCATACTACATTTTCAAAGCCACATTCATTCCAATATATTTTTAAATTGTACCAAAAAATAAATAAAAAATAAATCTGAAGGCCAAGGGCCCCTATTAGCTCTAGGGCCCTGGGCACACGCCCACTTTGCCCATGCGGTAATCCGTCTATGCTTACAGGTCTGTGCCTTAGTGCATTCATAGTGTTCCCACGAAGGCGTGATAGTTGGGATGATTCATAGTGCAGTGCGGCGTCACGGGACGATGTGGGAGGAGACGATGGTGACGTGTAACAGAGCAGCAACACTACACGTACAATAAGCGACAAGTGGCGGCGGGTGATTTTGACACAATGTCCAAAGAACTGAACGTCTCATTGCATACTCGGGCAAAGATGTTGTGCATTTTGATTAAAATGTTTTGGTTACTGTCGGACTCAAGTGAGGAACGTGTTTGTCGCATAAATAATAAGAGAAAGATTCCCTTATTTGTCCCACAATGAGGAAATTCGAACTCTGCATTTAACTCATCCTTTTTTAAACACCAGTGAACACCAAGCTTAGGCGCAGCACATTTCTGCACACCTGGGGAGCTGTGTGGGGGGTTAGGTGCCTTGCTCAAGGGAACTTCAGTGACCCGTTAGTCCTGGGATTCTAACAGACGGCTCTCCGGTTACAAGCCTGATACCTAACCTCTAGGTCAGGGACTGCCGATAATGCGCAACATCAAATATCCCGCCTTGTCGGGATGGCCGTTCATAGTGGACCCGCTTCCAACAGTCCCACCAATTTTCTGCCTCTGTGACTACCTCTGAAGGCGTTACAGAGCTGGGATCACTTCATTAAGCCTCTATATTGTCACATTGTTAAAATAATCGCCTCATTTTTTGTCAATTGTTTTTTTTCCCCCTAAATCATCTCCTCATGATGCCGGCCACCTATGATAAACTCTCCTACATCCTCAGTTGATCAGATCATGTGATTTTACCCCTTTAAGATCATTGCTTCTTTGACAATTTGCCACATTCATAGGCATCAGAGAAGAACCCAGCAAAGAAGAGCTAGAGGGAGATTGTTTAGTTTATCAGTGTTTTATTGTTGACACTAATATTGGTAACACTTTACTCTAAGGTGTCTACATAAGAGTGACATGAGCATGTCATAAACATGACATGGGATGTGTCATGAACATCAATGCCCCTTTGAAGTAACATTAATGCTCATGATACTTGTCATGTCATGTTTCTGACAGGCTTGTGTGACTCTTATGTAGACACCTTCAAAATAAAGTGTTACCATATCTTTCTTAAGTCAAAAAGGCATGTTCAAAAATTGCCTAAATCATTTATTTCTCTTAAGTTACATAATTTACACACAGTGTTATTACTATGCCAATAGCCATCCTTTGTTACATCCTTTTTGAGTGAAATGATCACCAAAAGTGTAACATATGACATTTATTGAAGTTTTTTGTGTTTCCTGCAAAACTTGAAAAAATGAGTCAGGTGATTATTTTAACAGGGTGACTATATGTATCATGTAACCTTGGCTTTTCCACAGATCGAAGGAGGAGACACAATCCAGATGAAGGAGCAGCACACAGCGCAGCTATTCTTCATTAACAAATATACCAAACCTCTGAATGGAGCCGTGCTGACTGTGCAGGGATCTGGCTTGTTACAGGGAAAACACGAAGCCAGGTGAGTCTGTTCAAAGTTCAAATATAATAAATCTTGTCTCTCAAGCGATATTTGTGTGTTGCAGAGGTATCATTAAAAGTGTTCAAATAGACACAATCTACCCTGTAGTCGCATTCCTCTGGTGTTGCACACATTTCTCCTTTATGTTTGAGCAGCGAGGAAATGCTTTGTGGTTCAAGTGTTTGGGGAATGTGGGCTGGGAATGCTGTCAGGTATGTTTTTCAGCAGCAGGAACAGATTGTTGCTACATACAAATGCAAACGTGTAGCTCTATGGGTAGAGTAAAGCACCAGCAGCCTTAAGGGATAAATTTACTAATGTTTTAATGCAATGATCCCCAGTTCTTTTTATATCCTTATTGATCCAAATTTAAAGTTGCATTTTCTTCAGTGGGAAAGCAGGTTGTGCAAGGGTTACAATAGAAATACAGCAGTTCAGATAATTCAGATTGAAAAAAGTGTTTTCCACATAATAGCATACTGCTGTATAATGAAATAAAAACAAATAAAAGATACATGGATATAAAAGGTGACTATAGCTTAATGTTCAAGCTATAGAGCTTAGTTCCTCTGCTGCAGTGTGGAGGGAAGTGCTGCTTCTGTCTTTTGTCTGCAAAATAAAACATCCTGTTTTCTCTGGGTTGGCAGGTTTGTCTGTGTTGACCACCTTAAGGGGATAGTTCACACCAAAATGTAAAATACATATTTTTCCTCTTACCTGTTGTGCTATTTATGAATCTAGATTGTTTTGGAGTGAGTTGGTGAATGTTGGAGATATCAGCTGTAGAGATGTCTGCTTTCTCTCAAATAAAATGAGTCTAGATGGCAGTCGGCTTGTGGTGCTCAAAATAGTGTCAGAGATGAAGATTAACATGAACACCAGTCTCCTGAGTCAAAGACCAGAATATGTTGACTGGGTTGAATCCACAGACCTTGTTGTGAGCAGTTTCATGTCGAAACTATTTACTTTCTTTCCCTTTAATGGTGAGGATCAGGCTCAGTAACTTTGCTTCTGCCACTTTCAGTGCTAAAGGGACTTTACGTTTATTTAAATTGGCCTGCTTATTAAACCCAGCAATGATTAAGAGACATGCATTTTATGCCTGTATCAGAGAAGAATAAAAAAAAAACTTAAAGCACTCTTTATAACTTTTTGTTTTTACATAAACATGTACATGTAGCATTAATATATTTTATTTGCATTTTGCTATTGTTTCCTTCTCTGTGGTGTTTAGATTTAAAAGTATACTAGGAGGAATTGCTGCTTTCTGTTTGCAAACAGAACATTCAAAGTTGGCCCCTCCTCCCCTGCTCAAAGAAAGTGAATTCTCCACATTCACTCTCAATGTGGAATGACCTTTGTCCGCCAGACTGTATTGACTTTTTTTTTTTTTGGCGTTTCTGCTGTTTTTTTGCAGCTTCATGCACAAAGGGTAAATGGAAAATGGACCTGCACTTATATAACGCTTTTCTAGTTGCTTTGCGACCACTCAAAGTGCTTTACACTTCTCATTCACCCGTTCACACACATTCATACTGGTGACAGAGCAATTTGGGGTTCAGTATCTTGCTCAAGGATACTTCAACATGTAGGCTGCCTTGGTCAGGGATCGAAACCAACAACCCTCCGATCACTGGACGAACAATGTACCAACTGAGCCACAGCCGCCTTCTGGGTGACACCCAGAAGCTTCATAAATACAGAAAAATGAAAAGAAATACAGGTAGATGGCAGGGTCTCTTCAGATACACTTACCATCACACAGTAGGGTCTAAAATCTTAGTGTAAATTTAATCTCCTTCCCTTCCCTCTTTTCTGGCTTTAACTGGACAAACTTTGTCAAGGAAAGTTTAAAAAAAGTTGTAAATTCATTGTTTTTTACTGGCTTGGCCTTATTTCCCTCTTATTTCAGTCCCCTGGAGTCTTGGTGGCTTTTTACTGGCACAAACAATGAAGCAAAAGTTTCACCCCAGAGAGAAATAAGCTCGCTAATTAGAGAAAAGATTCAGCACAAACATCTATTTACTGTAAGAGGTAATGCATCACTGTGCTAAATACTTGAATTGCTTTGGCCTTTGCATTCTTGGCTTGGAAAAGGTAGAAAGCTAGTTCTAGGAGCCAGAAAAATCTTTCTACCTGGCAATGGACTGGTTGAATAATTGGTAGTATTAATCAACACTCATCCCGTTTTTGTTCATTGTCCAATTTTCTTACTGACTCCGGTGCAAAACAATGTTAAAATATTCTGTGTGCGCCCTTGTGAGAATTGAAATGTGGAAGCATTAAGTTCCTCTCCTCTCTCTCTTTCTCCCAGACTGGTTTTACTGCAGCCAGGCGCGAAGATAGAGAAGACCGTGTCCATCATGGCCACTTCACCTGGCACTAAACTGCTCATGGCCACTTTCTCACACAGCAACAGCTCCAGCATCGTTTCCAGGAGCTTCCACAAAGTCTCTGTTATGGATGCATGATACTGAAGAGATTCAACAATAGAAAGAATGAAAGAAAATAATGTCTTTGGAATGAGACATACAGGTATTTTGATGTTTTTATGAAAACATCTCTAAAATATTGTACAATATCTTTAAAATATTGTTTTTATGATTATTTCCTTTTTTAAAACAAGATTGTACTTAAATCAGCAGGTCAATTTGACCCTGAACAGAAGAGGTGTCTGGTGTTAATTTATTAACATCCCTCCATAAAAAAATAAAATAAAATGTAAAAAAAAATAAAATAAAATCATTGACATGTAAAACTATTGTATTTTATATGCAGGTCTTTCCAGTGTACATAAATAAAATAATTTGAATGTACTTTTTTTTTTTTTTTTTTAAATGAAAACGAGTGAATTATCCTCATTGAAACATGATCTGTGAGAGGTGAAGAACACCATTGCACTAAATATTGGTTAGCAATGGAGTTAATAAGAATTAACAATGTTTATTGGGATTTTTTGGTTTCTGACACTTTTGGATAATTAAACATGCTCCTGGGTCAAATTGACCAAGGAACATTATTGATGTTGCTGAGAAACAAACATAACTGGACATTTTAAAAATGTCGCAAAAATATCATACAAAATTATATTGATTTACTAGAATTGTTTTCTTGGAGATAAATGCATTTATCTGATTGGATGTAACCACCTCTGTGGGCGGGACTAGTAAAAGCCACCTGATTAATAGCCATTTTGGGCTCATCCTAATCAATGCAATAACAAAGAGGCTTCAAAGAGCTGATGACAGTGTTGCAAGTGAAGATGTTTGTACTATGGTTGCAAATTTCCACTAATTTTTTAAGTTTGACATGTGCATTCCTCCATCACATGCAAAGATTATTTCTAGAACTCAGACTTTTTTTGAGTGCAGAGCACAAGACTATAGAGCAAAAGCAAAACTACATTGGATTTTGGATCATTGCAGAAAATAAGCTCTGCAGCAAACGCACGTTTCTGATGCTTATGTGTTTTATTCCGCAAGATAATCTTCATAAAGGAACACCACTGTTATGGTGTATGAAGCATTAATGCAGCTGTTATAAGAGAGTAATATTTAACTCAGCATTCATGTTTTTGTTGTTCAATGAAAAGGAATATTTCCAAAATTCCCGAGCTTAACTTACCATGGAAAGATTCTGGAATTGTTCCACTTTGCAAGTTTGTACTCTGATTGCTTTTATATATAAATAAAACACACTGCATATTTTGCAACAGATTTGATTTTCCTGAAGCGGTCTGATGTGACTTATGAATAAAATATTATCACAATGATCAGAGAGCGTTATCAGCCTTGTCGGTGAGGATTGGCGCCCTCTGATGACCCAGAACAGGACATTTTGTGCTCTTTGACCTCCTGCTCATGTGGTCAGTGAGATGACGCCTTACAAGTGAAGGTAACATGAGTCAGAGCAGCTTACACCCGCAGGCCCCGGCACAGAAAGTCCTTGGTAAAGGTCAAGCTCTAAAAAAACTTTAATCCTACTTTTCTCTTAATGCAACTTAATGTCGCAGTCAGTAAAACAAAAAATATTGATATAAAAATTAAAATGCACACTGATAACATGGTCTGAAATCCAAATTTATAATATATTTTTTAAATGGCCTCATTACCTTTTTTTTTTTAAAAAAAAAGAATACTATGACAATGCTCAGATATTCTTCTCTTCTCACCATCAGGACATTTAAAGAGAAATTATTGTCAGGGTGATATTTGTGTTTTGGGGTTCCTACTCGAACATGTTTATATTTTTTTATGTTCAAAAGACAAATTATTTTTCTCGTACTGTATGCTCCATTTTAGCGCCTGTCTCTTTAAGTCACCCTGTGTCTTATAACCTTACTTTAATGAAGTAATTTTGGATTACTTCCAACAAATACTTAACAGGGGTCAATTTATAATCAATTTATACGATGAGAACACACAGTTCAGCGTGGTACCGACCTGTCAATCTAAAGGTAGCCACGCCCTAAAGCATACTGATTTATTATCTATTTTACTCCAAATGGGACCATAATTTACAAAATGAACTCCATATGGTATTGAAGAGTTTAAACTAGTCATAGAGCCATAAACTTAGTATGAACATTTCTACTGAGTTGATTATTCAAGACAGAAGTAGGGTAATTATTCCATTGACTTGCATACACCTGTAATTTTACCCTCTGAGCCAAAGTTATAAGACTGAAACTGGAGTAGCTTGTGTGCTGCATGATAGACAGTCTGCAGTGGCTTAATGCACTGTGGTTGAGTTTGAGGACTTCTAAGAGACAGATTTGGAAAAGCAAAACAGAATGTTCAACACTTAAACATTTTTTTCCTGACTTTACTTTTGAATACATTACTATCTGAGTCACTTTAAGAAACCTCAAATTGTACATTTTGCATCATGTTTGTTAGACCATCCCTGATTAGTAATGTCTGGTCTCTTTAACTTTGTGCCTCCAGTCTGCAATACAGACTTTCTGTTCAAAATGTGTCAGTGCCGTCACTTGAGTATTTTTTCTGTATTCATTGTTTCACAAATGGATTGTCACTTCTCAGCTCAGGCTAGACTGCCCTACATTGCTATACTCTAATTACACCACTAGGTGGCAGGATTGGAGTATCAACTTTTGTGTCTGTCTCTGAAAACCTCTCTGTGGCTGTTCAACTATTCAGACCAAGAAAAAAAGAATCTGTTTTATACTTTAATGTTTCTTCTGTGATTCTTTTCATCACTTTTCATTTGGCACTGCCTCTGAGCATAATCTGGATATTACACGTTCAGTCTTTTAGGCTCAATTTAAAAAAAGTTATGTTTTTCCTCTTGTACAGTGGCACACTCAGGTGTTTATTTTGTCAGATAGGGTTGAAATGACTGGTGGCTATTCTCAAGTAGTTTTCATGGTTTTAATAACAAATGTGGGTGAAGTTCAGGGATAATTGTGGGAAACGATCACAAACAGCGGTCTCCTGTGTTGAAGTCTAACATTTTAATTATCCATTTGTTGAGGTTGAGGTTCACGTTCTGTTGACTTCAGTCAGTTGGTTTTACATTTTCACCACTCGTGAGAGATGACTGAACAAATGATTCATCTTATGTTCAGTTAACTTACATTAAGTCAGCAGGGAAACTTTTTTAAAGATACACTATGCAGAATTTCCCTAAACAATGTAAAGACACATACAAATGCATGTAACTAGTGCAGGGGTGGGCAACCTGCGGCTCCGGAGCCACATGTGGCTCTTATGGCTGCCTGCAGTGGCAGTGGCACACCTGTGGCTGTGACAAACAAATTATACAGTGGTTTCTTTACATTTAAATTTTTATTTATAGTTGGTGTCGGCCCGAAGCAATTCGTATTCTTCAACTGTAAAAATGTGTAGCTTATATATGGCATTGAAAAACATTTTAGTCAACTAAAATGTGCATCATAGCTTACGAAGGTCTACGGCCCAGTGCCTAAACTTTTACATTTTGCCAACTTCTAGTTTAGTTTTGAGTTTCGCTAGCTGAGCTGGCTTTCAATATTTCTTCAGCCTCTCATTTGCACTCGGGTCCTTGCTGCATTCTGATTAAAACATGCTCATCATGACCTATCAGTAATGTTGCTAGGCTAATTAAGACTTAAGAGGCTGCATTCTTTTTCATTGTACGGCTCAAAATAAGGTTTGCAGCTCCATTCTGACATTTATTACTCTTTTATTGGCCAACAATGGCTCTTTTGTTAGTAAAGTTAGTTGCCGACCCCTGAACTAGTGGAAACAGCGTCGGTACTTGACAGGTTGGGATGTAAATGCATTGACATGTACATTAACACTCAAAAGCGTGGGTTCAGAGAAATTTCCTTATTTTTGAAAGGAAAGCACAATAAAAAAAAAATAATAATAACAGACATACAGTGTAGACATTGTTAATCTGATAAATGACCATTAAAGCTGGAAACTGCTGATTTTCTTATGAAATATCTATTTTAAATTGTTAGCAACCATCACTCCTGTGTTCCAGTAGCACATTGTGTTAATCCATGTTTATAGTGTTGAAAGGCTCATTGATCATTAAAACACCTGTGCATTATGTTAGCACAGCTGAAAACTGTTCTTTGCTGATTTGAGAAGCAATAAAATGATCCTTCCTCAGGGTGGTTGAGTATCTAGAGGAAAAGTTGGAGATTTGTAACGGTTAAAATGATTATTTCTACCCTTGTCAATGTCTTTACTATGTTTTCGATTCATTTTGTAACTTATTTCATGAATAAAACAGTTTGTTTTCATGAAAAACAACAGACATTTTCTGGGTGACCCCAAACTTTTGAACGCTAGTGTATATGCAGGGCAGGCGGGATGGGTGGTACTTGGGTCCAACACATCCTGGACCCAAAATGGAAATAAAGCAAGACAAAATGGTAGGTGGACAAAGCTTGTTCAAAATGACAGTTTGTTTTTACTTTCATTGAGCTGTGAAGGAGGGGCCAAGTTTGAATGCCGTGTTTACAAACAGTAAGCAACAATTCCTGCATAGCATGCCTTTAAGTTTAGCTTAATTGGTTTTATAGTGCAGAAGTCTCACTTGCATGGTGTACAAAGCATCAACAGCAGCTAAAAACCCAGCCGGCTTTTCAGAGACACAGAGAAAGAGAAGCTACTTTACTGTAGAAGTAATTTCTCTCCGTGTGCAGAAATAAGCACATCAGGTAGCCTGTAAAACTATACTGAGTGAGCTCGGACAAGGGCACTTTACTGCTCGCCCTGCACTTTTCCCTGTCAATATAATGGGCTTATAAATGGAATGATATAGAAGATCTCGGGTCTGTATTTGGGCATTTAATTCCAGGTAGCTCTGAGAGGTTCAGAGCCGCTTCACACACACAGATACTTTATGTCTGTATAGCTCCTCGACGAGGATTGTTTTGACCTAAAGGGTTCCAGGCTGACATGTGTGTACCGAACAGCTTGTGATCTCACCTCGGTGTCAGGGAGATTGAAGCAGAGGCGTTGGCAGACGGAGACGATAATCAGACTCCACGCTTGCTGATTTTCAGACAAATTAAACGTCAGGGGAAAGCAGGGAGCGGGACCGCTGGGCTGCTTTGAAAAGCTGAGGCTATCATAAATTATTAATGGCTCCCCGTCACGGCCTCCCTCTCTTCATCTCTCACTCTTTTCAACCATCCTGTTCTTCATCCCTCCCTCCTCTTCGCACTTCTTCCTTCCTTACTTTGTTCTTCCTCAGCCTCTTCCTCTGTCATTACTCCCCTCCTTCCTCCTCTGTGCCAATCACCTGCTCGTTTCATCCCCACTTCCTCCCTCCTTTGTCTCCAGTTATCTGTCTTCCCTCCCTCTGTTCTCCCCCCCTCCTCTCCTCTCTGCCTTCTTTTTGACTTCACTGATTTTCATCCCTCCCATCCAGCTGCTCTTCATTACCTCTACCCTCCTTAATCTTGATCACTTTTTCCTCGTCTGCACGTCCGTCCTTCCTCTTTGTCGTTCATTCATCTTCATCCCTTCCTCCTTCTGTGTAACCCTTCTTTCTTCCTGTTTCCTCATTGTTTTCCCTTCATCACTGTATCCTGCTCCTCTCTGTAAGACCTTCATCCTTTGCCCTCACCTGTTCTTACTTGTCATGGCTCCTTTATTCTCTTCTCCCCTCCCTGTGTCAAACCATTCTTGTCAAAAGTGAAGCCAGAAGGCAAACCTTTTTGTGCTGGAGCTACAGGAGCCTACGTTTAGTTCCTGTATACCCAAACTTTGGCATTAAAGATCCTTCAGCCCAGTACCCTAGGAATTACATTCATATTGGAAAATTCTGCACCTGGCAAGTTTTACCTACGTTTAGTGGAAATGAAGGAAGTAGTGTGCCCTTTATCTAGCAAAATGGAAAGTAAGGGTATTGAGGTTTAATCAATTAATCTTTAACCAGTTATCTGAACTTGGGTTGGAGGAGACTGGAGCAGATCCCAGCTAACATTGAGCGAGAGGCGGGGTCAACCCTGGACAGGTCTCCAGACTATCACAGGGCTGACACATAGAGACAGACAACCAATCACGCTCTCATTCATTCCTACGGGGAATTAAACCTAAACTTTTTGGACTGTGGGAGGAAGCTGGACGACCGGTAGAGAATCTACACCACAGTGTAGCCTTCAATAATAACCAAAATAAAATAAGATATATTAATATTTTACAACTTAAATACAATAAGTGTATTAAATAATGTATACCCATTTACACAGAGCGCTAACATAGTTGGTGAGTTATCAGTTGAGGTGGGCCGGTCAGCTGATGCTGATTTTTCTGTCCCAATCCAGCTCTGCCACAAATAGATAATGCCTTATTAGGAAAGTGCATATGTCAGGAAAGCAGATTCTAGCAAACTCTCTGTCTCAAGCTTAAATGTCATGCATGTTCTTGTCATACTTGTTGTGAAACCTGATGTGAGAAACAGCACACTTCAGCATGACTATATAAGATCATTCTGCCATGTATTCTTCATTCATTCTGGTGCATGTAGGATGAAGCCGTAAAACTCTGTCCATAACATTGAAGTTCATTGAATGAAAACCCTCCATGGCCTCTCCTCTGTCATCAAACCACAACAAAAATGCATCATATGGTGTGTTTCATTTTAGCTGGTAAATTGGAATTTTGTGAATGGTTGTCCGTCTCTATGTGTCTGTGATAAGGATAGTGGATGAATGAAAGCTCCAAATTGCCTCCTAAAGTCAGAAAGCTCGCTCGGAAAGTTGCAAGAATGCCAACAACCACGACCTTAAAATCCAAGCTGGCCGCTGCATGCATAAAGATTTGTAAAAACTGTAATAATATACCGTTTAATAGTATATTTTGTCTTATATGTGTAATTAATTCAGTCCTACACGCATGACTGTGCAACTTCTATCTATGGACAGGCTGCCATGGTGTTCGTATGCACCAAATGTTGCAAAATATGTTGTAATCAACTGGCTAACCCCACTCCCCCCTCAGTCTCCTAACTTATTATTCTGAGCTTAATGGAACCCAGCCACTCTGGTGAGAATCATCTGACTCCACCAGTTTTTGCATCAATCACTTTCTGTCTGATCCTCTTTGCCCCTGTGCCTCTTCTTCTCTTGTTCCTCCCACATCTCCATTAATTTCCTCAACATTTTAAAATGCCACCAAGATGACGAGTCACAATTTTCGGTGTCACCCCCTCTGATTATCAGACTGAAGATGTAGCTGTCCGAAACACCATCCATCACTGAATTTATTCTCCTCAAATAAGTCGGCAACATGAGAAATGGCTTAAGAGTTGACACTTTCTCTCTTGATCCTCCACAGTACCTAAAACCTGCCAGTGATGTGGGTATTGATACATAACAAACCAATAGCTTTACAATCGTCCGGTGGAGTAATTCATCAAATCACATCATTGCTGTGGAGATAAAATACTTTATTAAATATTTGATGCGTTCAGTGTTGCTAACCTGCTCCTCCCTCTGTGCTGCAGCCCGAGAAGCAGAAGTTTGTAAACTTCCCGCAGCAAGTCGACAAGAGAGGGAGCGGTGAGAGAGCAGATTGATAGATAGGCGTTTGATGGATTCCACCGAACAGATGGAACAGCTGCAAAGCCCTGAAGTGGCCGTCCATCGTCCAACTCGTGCGAGCGAACCGAGACAGCATTTGTAATGGGCCTATTCACCAGATTTAGAGCCGGAGCTTCAACCTGGGATGGTTTAAAATAACCCCACCCCATCTTTATTCAGTATTCTACGGGGCCAAAAATGGATGGAGTCCAAATGTTATTTGAAAGTACAGGCCTCCTCATTACACCCGATAAAATATGAATTCAAAATGTTTTCCAAGCTATCACATGGGCTAGAAGAGGATTTTTCACAGTGTTGTAATGGTCCATAAGTGCTTGTAACGCTCTCTGTCTTTTGCTTTCATTCACACACGAGCAAGCAGCAACCCCGGCGAGCTGCAATAAAGGCGGCGCTGATAATTATGATAATGAATCTAGCTTCTGTCTGCCGTCTATTGTCACCTGGTAATGAGTTTGTCCCGAAGGTCACCGCTATAATAGCTCATTAGCAACAGCGGCTAATGCTGCTCTGTGATGTAGCCGGAGGTGCACTGGTCATCCAGGGCCATTTGTTTGCTGCCGTGGTTGAATCGCTCGTTCCCCATTGATCAGTGTGGGGTTCATTACTGCTGAGGGGCAATATGGCTGCGTGAGTTCATGTATGAGAGCCTGTGTGGGATCCATGTCTGCAGATCTATTCATGTGTGCTTGGAGGTGAGATTTAACTGTGTGTGTGTGTGTGTGTGTGTGTGTGCGCGTGTATGTGTGTGTGACAGTGTTGGAATTACATTTAAATACTGTACTTAAGTTCGAGGTACTTGTACTTTACTTGAGTATTTCCATTTTACATAACTTTATACTTCTACTCCACTACATTTTTAATAATAACAATAATAATAATAATAACTAGAAAATTTCCTTTGGGGAAATTCTGAAAGGGCCACGGGGGCTACTGCCGGTGCGTGTACACTATGATGAGATTCTTCAGAGTTTTCAAACAATTAATACTAGTAATGTTACGATACTATATTATATACAAGAAGCACACCACAAAACAAGCATTCCTTTTCAAGTATTTATTTATACAGCAACCTATGCCCTTTAACCTCAAAATGTGTGTGTGTGTGTGTGTTTGTGTGTGTGTGTGTGTGTGTGTGTGTGTGTGTGTGTGTGTGAAACGTGTATATGGAGGAGTGTGCCCGCTTACGCGCATGTGTGTGTGTTTATCTGTAACTGTAATCACATCAAAGGATCAAAGGCAATCAGAGCAGAGCAATCAACAGAATTAACTGACACCTGAATGTTCCGGAACAAAGACAGCCAGAGGTGGACAGACTGGAATTTCTGACCTCGAACAGAAAGCATTTTTGGCAAAACCATAATACCTATCATTGATCCGACTTCCCTTGAGCGTCCTGAGTTCTTCCAGGACGTCTACATATGGTTTTTTTTAAAGTAAAATGAAAAAATAGCTTTGTTAGAGCGAAAAAAAAACTGTTACATCTCCCTTTTTCAGAAATCTTCCTGCATTTTTAATATGGGAGCCAATGAGGCTGTTGGTGCATGTTTGTGGCACATCTGTGCGTCCTACGCCCAAACTATAACTCTGACAGCTTTACCAGAGGATTGTGAGGGAGAAGACTAATTTTCCTACGTTTCTATGTATAAATTATTTCTGTAGAGTGGAATTTGCGGCCTGGATCGCAGTTTTCAAATTTATTTTTTGACAATTTTTTCTCTCGCTCTACACTCTGGCGATGATGTCACACACTGTGACACGAACATTCCATGTAATACACACCCATTATAATCTCAGAATTTCTCCAAAAATGATCATGGTCATTGAACAGGGATTGATAAAAAACTATATGACCTATCGAAACGTGGATTAAAACACCGATACACAAGACTTGTGTCTACTGTTTAAAGTCTAAATGGAGTCTCTAGGTGAAATTATGCCGGAGAAGTAGACGTTTAAAAATCTCCAATTATTGTTCTTTTTCGCTCATTTTTTTTCCGCCGTCCCATTCACTTCAATGCAAAATTTTGGGCAAAATTCGTATTCCGTAGAGAAAAGTAATAGCACACCGATCCCGATCAAACCACACGTTATGATATATAATTTGTCCTGCAACTCTTCAAGTTGTAGGACTAGTAGCGGGACGAAATTGCGTCCGGAAGAGGAAGAAGAAAAAATCCATTGTATAACAATAGTGCTCGGTGCCCTAATAAACTGCATTATATGAATACTGTGTATAGACTATAGATCAGATATATACAGGGGGGGCAAGAAGTATTAATATGTATGGGAATGTGAGAGATAAACAATGACGTAAACTAAGTTTTACCCACAGGGGGCGTCTCTTGATGTCAGATCAGATCAAAATCTCTTTGTCTGGCTCAAAGTAAAATACTAATACAGTGGAACAAGAAACACATTATTTCATTCTTTCTTTGTTCTCTACATATGTTGAGCTGATATCTAACAGCAGTGGACTCTGTGCTGAGTTGATGTTGTTGTTCAGTGGAGTCTGATAGAGGCAGAAGGCTCTCCAACGTTTTCATAGTGCACCGTACCTTCATCTTCATCTTCATCTTCATCATTATACTGCTGTGAGAAACGAAAACAACACACTTGAGATTCTGACTGAAAGCAAATATTACACTGAAAAAAGTCATAATTTGTTGTTTAAACTCACAATGTTTTCTTCCATCTGTGTTCTGTTCCCTGAAAAGACAAAATAAAAGAGTCAACTTTAACATCCACCATAAAAATCCAGGAGAATTCAAACTTCCTGTTTTTCAAATTGTCATCTGTGAACGTTCTCACCTTTAGTTCTTGTCCACATGTTGACTGCAACAACAGTTATGATGAGAGCTGCTAAACCCAGCGGCACATATATCCACCACCAGCCTGGAGAGAGAAGTTAGAGATGTTAAATGTAGTCTGAGTTTTCACGACTATTTGTTAACATGTTCTTGTGCTGTCCATATCTCTGAAAGTGACAAAAGTGTTTTCTTTCAATTTGTAGTTCTGTTCTGGGGTCTGTTCCAGACAGCACATTTTCTGAAAACTCTGTTCACCCTGAATTGAGGGAAACTGAGTTTTCTGTTCCAGAAAGGGAGATAGCACCAGCTCTGAACCTAACCTGCTCACTAAAAGGTTTACTTCAACAAACTCTTGGTTTCTCTCTGTCTCCTCCCTCTTTTAGAGACAGACACACCGTTTCATTTCCTCATTGATTAAAAGCATCAAAACACATTAATAAGCAGGTTACTGTATGTTCGAATTATAATCCTGTTTGGATATTAGTTTGTTACTCAATGTGTCTAAGGTTTACACTGTTCTGCACGTGTCTTTGAACCCTCCACTCTGACTCGGGCCATTTTCACACTCTGCAAATGAATATGCAGGTTTTTCTATAAAAACCCTCATCTTTCCATCTCCTAACTCTTAGTGATCCAATAGCAGCTCACTGCTGTCATGGGGTGTCCCTTTCTCTTGTCCTGTTGATAAGGAGCTGAGGTTATACACACAGCCTTATGTCAGGACCTGAGACCCCGAATTAATTTTCTTGGTAACCTGATAGTTTCCTTATGGAACGTTACTGTTTTTCCTCACACTGTATAATTTATCTCAACAAAATTCTCCGTCCTGACATCTGCAACATAACACACGTGGACATACTCTCACATCAGAGCAAATTATTGGCATGTCAGCTTTTTCTTTAGAGTTGTTTTCTTAAATTATAATATCGGCGATGCAGAGTTTATCAGAAAAGCTCTAGTTTGCAGAGTGAAAAGGAAATTGACCCTGGTACTGAACATCTACTGCACATTGAAACAGCCACTTAATTATATTTACTTAAATAAGTCAATTATGAATAAAATGAAATAAGCAATGAGCCTAATACACCTCAGTCCTACCTGTTTGAACTTTGTTCTTATATTTCATTTTCAGCTGCTTCCACGTCAGGATTACAACTAAATGAATAAAGTTTAGGTTCAATATAATTTCGCCAGTTTTCACCTGTAATATTTTACTTTTGATTAAAATTAATTATTTTCTTCTTTTCTTTTCAGCTGCAAGTGTGTGATGTGTGTGTGTGTGTGTGTGTGTTGTTTGTTTGTGTGTGTGTGTGTGTGTGTGTGTGTGTGATGTGTGTGTGTGTGTGTGTGTGTGTGTGTGCGTGTTTATTGGTATGATGTGCGTGTGTGGGATGTGTGTGTGTGTGTGTGTGTGGATATGTGTCTGTGTGGGTGTGTTTTGTGTGTGTGTGTGTTTGTTTGGTGTTTGTGTGTGTGAGTGAGTGTGTGTGTGTGTGTGTGTGTGTGTGTGTGAATATGCGTCTGTGTGGGTAGGGTGTGTGTCATTTAACATTTATAGTGTGTTTATGTGTGTGTGTGTGTGTGAGGGTGGGAGGGACAAACACACCGATCAGCCACCAGCCTGAAGAAATAAATGTTGGTAAGAGGGTTTTGATGCTGTGTGTTCTTGTGTTGTATCTGTATCTGTATCTGTATCTGTAGTTCTGTTCTGTTCAGTCACTACCTCCTTCCTTTGTTCCATTGTTATTGTTCTCAGATATTGTGTCCATTGTCTCTTCTGTTTCACTCATTTTCACGGATTTATTTCTTGCCGATGATGATTGACGGGTGGTTGGTGGTGGTATTGGAGTTGATACTTTCATTGTTTGTTTAGTTGTTGTTGCTGCGGCCTCGTCACCTTATGGAATACAAAAACAATAAGCAACAAATGCAACAATCATCAGTTTGAAGTGACTGTTAGAGGGAAGATAAGCTTTAGAGAAGTATGTAAATGTGTCTCATCTTTGGTTCCAAGAGTTCACTAAACTCTCCACGTTACAAACTAAACTTGTGTTCTTACCTCTAAAGCTGAACAGCAGCATCACAAATGAAGACATTATAATCCATCTGAATTCAGCCATCGTGCTTCTCTCTTGGTCTCTCGCTCTCAACTGTCAAAGTCTCTGACGAGCTGCTTCTTAAAACATGAATACACCATCTACTTCCTGTCTGGCTGAAATGTAATAACTCGTCATATTTTGCAGGTTTTTTTAAATCCTGAGAATTGAAGAAGTGTTGTCGTGAGAATGTGGGTAACAACAGAAGCAGAGGTTTTTCTAATGCTGACCAGAGACACATCAGAAACACAGAGTGTGCGACAGAACTGTTTTTAAAGTGCGTCCCCACAATCCCAGAACAAGTGTATTAGCAGGTCTGTCCATGTTGTTCTGAGCTGATTTGTAGTGGATGTTTTATCAGAGAGCTGAGAGGAAAAGCTTTATTGTGCTGAGACAATGATGATTTTAACATCTTAATTTGTGATGGATGTTGTTGTCTTTCTCACAGTGACTACAGTGAGTGTAGTGTCTAATGTCTTTGATCAGAAATAGAACAGAGGAAGTTACAAAATGCATTAAAACTAAACGCTCAAAATCAACTGGAGAGAAGCTCATAGAATCAGCTGTTTACAGTGTAATCTCTCGCTCTTGCTCTCTCTCTGAGTGTTGATCTGCTGCATGTCAGCACCATGGACAGCTCCACATTTACACATTACTTTCTTGGGGATATTACCCCCCCTCCACAGGCTCCTTTATACTTTCATTTTTATTGGGTTAGTTCATTGTATAACTGTATTGTTCAGTGCAAAAGCAGCAATATGCAGAGTAATGTACATATCGTTTCACATAACAGTAGGAAGTGGATATGAACACACCAAGATATAAACAGTATGAACATGTGCAGCAGTTACAGCATTCGTGCTTCTCTCTTGGTCTCTCGCTCTCAACTGTCAAAGTCTCTGACGAGCTGCTTCTTCATCATCAGAGGAAGTTTAATGTGTGAAGATCGTTTCTTGGTATTGTGATAAGAATGTGTCTAACAGCAGAGCTCTGCAGGTTTTACCCTCTAATGCTGACCAGGTAAACATCATAACTTGAATGTAGAGCATCAAGTCTCCACAACCCCAGAACAGATGCAGCAGCAGGTCTGTTCAAATGTTTTCTTCCACATAATAAAGGACACGGCTGCTGTGAGTGACAGGCAGCTTCGAGGCCCTGCATTCAGCCCGCCTCCACTCACACACCTCCCACTTCTCCTTTTTTGGTTGTTGGTGGATGTATATGTGTGTGTGTGTGTGTGTGTGTGTGTGGTGTGTGTGTGTGTGTGTGTGTGTGTGTGTGTGTGTTTGTGTGATGTTTGAGTGTGTGATGTGTTTGTATGCGTGTCTGTGATGTGTGTGTGTGATGTTTGTGTGTGTGTGTGTATTTGTGTGATGTGTGTGTGTGTGTGTGTGTGTGTGATGATGTTTGAGGTTGAGACTTTGTTTCAATTGCGTTTATGTTTTGTTTAGTGGTTACAGATGCATTGTGTTAATGAAGTGTCCTCATGAAGATAGAAGTATCTATCTGTGTTTATGCATTCTCGTTTTTCCATCATAGTGAGGACCAAGGCTTTAACTGACAAAGTGAGGACTTTCTTAATTCTAAGGCCTTTTTGAGGGTTCAGACTTGGTTTTAAGGTGCAGGTGTGTTTGTGTGTGTGTGTGTGTGTGTGTGTGTGTGTGTATGTGTGATGTGTTTGTATGTGTAAACATGTGTGTTCATGTATTCTCGTTTTTCCATCATAGTGAGGACCAAGGCTTTAACTGACAAAGTGAGGACTTTTTTTTCTTCTAACGCCTGTTTGAGGGTTCAGACCTGGTTTTAAGGTGCAGGTTATGATTAGGTTTAGGTGAGGTGGTTAGGGTTCGGTTAGGCATTTAATGTGATGGTGAAGGTTGAGAATATGAAACAGAAATACGGGTACAGCCTTCTTTTTTTCTGTAAACATAAAATGTTTGTATGTAAAGGACTGTTCAGCTTCATGCTTTATCAGATATATACAATATTAACAAGTGGTATTAATATGTATGGGTGTGTGAGAATTAAACACAAAACTTTTCTTAACCTGCTGACCCCGTGACCCGACCCTGGATAGAAAATAATTCCTTAAAATAATGAACTAAATCTGCTGCAGCTTGAAACAGAACCACTAAATCTTAAACTAACAGCAACAGGAATCCACTTTAGGTTGTTGGTTAAATTCAACTTTATTGTTCAGCAAAAAGCAGCAACATGCAGAGTAATGTACATATAGTATTATATAACAGTAGGGGTGGATATGAATACACCAAGATATAAACAGCATGAACATGTGCAGCAGTTACAGCAGGCAGTTCAGGTATTAGTATAAAATATATCATACAGGTGTGAGTACAAGTAATGTTTATAATGACACATTATATAGAGAATAAACTGCATTATATGAATACTGTGTATAGACTCTAAATGCCTGTCCGAACTTCTCCCTGAGTCTTGGTCCTGACTGATGATTCTTTGCCTATCCCTTTATAAGAGTGCCTGTTTAGACTGACTGATGATTTTGGTTTTGATCCTTGCCTGCCCTGAGTCTTTAAAAGTTTTTGCAACTTTTCCATAATTTTACCCGATCCTGTCTGCATTCTGGGTTGAATGAATGAAAATAAAAATCAATCACTCTGTTTATCCAAACTGTAACAAAAAAACTGTTAATCTCCCTTTTTCAGAAATCTTCCTGCATTTTTAATATGGGAGCCAATGAGGCTGTTTCTGCATGTTGGTGGCGCATCTGTGCGTCCTACGCCCAAACTATAACTCTGACAGCTTTACCAGAGGATTGTGAGTGAGTGTGAATGATGTCACACACTGTGACATGAACATTCCGTGCAATACACACCCATTATAATCTCAGAATTTCTCCAAAAATGATCATGGTCATTGAACAGGGATTGATAAAAAAAACTGTATGACCTATCGAAACGTGGATTACTACACCAATACACAAGACTTGTGTCTACTGTTTAAAGTCTAAATGGAGTCTCTAGGTGAAATTATGCCGGAGAAGTAGACATTTGAAAATCTCCAATTATTCTTCTTTTTCGCTAATTTTTTTTTAGCCATCCCATTCACTTCAATGCAAAATTTTGGGCAAAATTCGTATTCCGTAGAGAAAAGTAATAGCACACCGATCCCGATCAAACCACACGTTTTGATATATAATTTGTCCTGCAACTCTTCAAGTTGTAGGACTAGTAGCGGGACGAAATTGCGTCCGGAAGAGGAAGAAGAAAAGAAGGGAAGAAGGAAGAAGAAAAAATCCACAGCATAACAGTAGTTATAGCTTTGCCCCGAGCACTGGTCCCTACAGCTATTGCTGTATGGGACCAGTGCTCGATGCAATTGCCCCGTGGCCCTAATAATAATGATTAAAAAAAAATGATGGGCGCCTTTCATGTAACTCAAGGTAACTTTACAAACAGTGGAAAAAAATGGATAAAAACAAGAACACAATCAGCTACATAAAAACAGCAAACAGAGCAGGCAAATATTGTACTTTTTACTCCACTGCATTTAGCTGACAACTTTAGTTACTTTAAAGTTTGAGATTTAACATAAAATATATGATCAATTTAAAATGATTAGACGTTTTTTTTAAATTAATCTTATAACAGTATATTAAGTAATTAAATGAACCATGTCTTTACAAATTAATAAACTGCTTACATAAAAGAATTAATGCAAATAATGTAATAATATATTTAGAATATATAAAACAGTCTGAGTGGGTTCATTCTGCATAACAACTACTTTTACTTTTGATACTTTAAGTACATTTTGATGCTGATATTTTTGTACTTTTACTTCAGTAAGTTTTCAATGCAGGACTTTTCTGACTATTTATCACGCAGTGGGGAAATTTAGTTGTCACAGCAGCTCAAGATACATACACATAGATATAGAAAACACAGAATAAAGAATATAAAAAAAATAAGACACATACCTACATTATATACATACATGTCTGCAATTTTGCATTTATTATCAATATATATGTTTATATATATTTTATATTTTTTGTGATTTAATCTGTATTTTCTGCAAGGAATTTGGGTTCATTTGGGCTCATTTCTGTTGTTGGTGCCAGTGATTTCACAGAACTAATTTGCACAATAACCCCAAAAGTGTAAGGAGGAGAGACATTCTCGAAAAGAAAGGTTCAGAAAACACCATGTTTAAAAAAATCTGATATTTACATTGAAAATTTTCACATTTAACGGGGCAAAAAACAAAGAAAAACACATTTCAGTTCAGAAAACACAAAGTAATTCAGTATATTATTTATTTGTCTGGTTTCTGTATCCTTTGTGCTGTATGTATGAGTCAGAATGTGTGTCAGTGTGTTGTAATATGACCAATACTCAGTAAGCCAGCACTGCCTCATTAGCTCAGTGCAGATGGATGTCCCCGGTCGCAGACAAACTCTTCCTATTGCTGCCTATGGGGCATCCTAATATAAATGAATTGGCCCCAGCAGGTTTTTGCACAGGCACTTGGCAGCACACCGATAACACATTTTCTCTCTAATGCAGGCCTTATTTTTCAGCCTGGGACCCATATGACAAATTCATCCTAACTCTGGTACCAAGGCTCACGAAAACATATTGCTAATTTTGCCACAGAGGCAAAGGTCATTCTGGATTTCCTCATATTTCAACAAAATGTTGTGAAATGTGATTATATATATATACACATATACATGTACACATGTATATATATATATATATATATATACACACACACACACACATAATCCTGTTAGGTATTATAGTTATAGTTGTGACCTTGGAATGAAACATAGACTTTGGTGGCACATCAGGCTTGTTTCAGCATGCTGTTCCGTATAATGTGACTTTTTGTGTCTGGAGCAAATTAGCTGTAGAGGTGCATCTCAATAGTCAAATAGTCCCAACCAAGTATTGAGTGCATATAGATGGACATACTTTTCAGAGGCCAACATTTCCATATTAAACATACTTTTTATAATTGGTCTTTTGTAATATAATTTTTTTTTTGAGACACTGAATTTTAGGTCTTCATTAGATGTAAGCCATAATCATTATAATTAGAAGAAATCAAATAAATTAAGACATGAAATGTTTCATTTGGGGTGTAATGGATCAATATAATGCATTATTTCCACTTTTTGAATTGAATTACTGACATAAATAAACCTTTCTATGATATTCTAATTTATTAAGATGCAACTGCATGTTGTAAAGCAGTGATGACATTTCTGTGTGGTTGTGTACCAGCCCCACTATTAACTTTTTAAGATTCTGCACCAGTCCGACACGGCCAAATCTTTTGCACCCTGTAAAGTTCTTTTTTGGTGCATTTATTGCTGAAAGCTGCAGGGCCGTCTCTCTGAAAGGCATGAGCTGTTCATCAATGGTCACATATTCACCAACTGCAAATTGTTATCTATAATGAACACATTCTGCATGTCCAAATGCAGAAAATGTATCTCTCTCCACTCTGCTCTGAGTTGTGTCCTGGGCATCGACTGACAGGAATACTACACTTTCCTCAAACCTGTTGATGCTGAATACAGCTTTGATGATCGCTCTCCTGCTGTGCCTGTCTTATGGACTCCTGCTGTGCAGTATATATACCCGATAGATGCAGGGCTCACAGGAGAGCTTTCTTTTCATTTTTCCAAACTTGTGTCCAGAGTTCCCGTTTATGTATTTCCTCAATATTTATTAGAGTTTGATACAGCATTTATCGCAATATTTTGCGTGGTAATATTTAGCATCCCAGAGGCCGTAGTGGGCTCACTTTTAGGAATATCCTGGTATCATATGAAACTAGAAGATCTAAGGAGTCTGTGTTGGGATGTTGTCAAAATAATGCTGCAAAGTTACTGGGGATTTTTCACCGGGTGTGGAACAGCTCCGCCGCGGTTTTGCTCCATCCATGAGAATAATGAGAACACGATATAATCCTGAACGTACGGGAGACCTCGAGATCCCGTGATAAACTGTGTGTATAAAGTAAACAACAACAACAACAAATAGCTTACTTTGCTTCTCCGACGTGGAAGATCTGTTGATCTGACCATCTATCCTTATAAAAAGAATGTGTTATGTCATAAATGATTGTATGCTGTTCCACTTCAACAGTCAGTCTCTTGTCGTCCATTATGGCAACCCTCTCCCTTTGATTGATTGATTGATTGATTGCTGATCTGGTGCCCCCGGTCAAGACGTAATGTTGATGTGAAGTAGTTTTAGGCTGCATGAACTGCGTATTGTGTATTACGTTGATTCTGTGTTGGATTTCCTGTCTGGTGCAATCTGCTCTCTTTAGCTCTAGAATTTGGAGCATCCAGTAGTAAAATGCCTGTAAACATGGAAGTTTATTTTGATAAATCATTATGCATATTACCATTAGAGTGTCACAAGCTAACAAAGGATCAAATTTCACCCAGGGGAACGCGGTTCATGACCCATGTGAAAACAAAAATAAAGGACATATTTCTTAATTTACGATGTTTACGTATCTCTGTGGCTCACTTCACACTAGTAACTACCAGGAAGTTTTGTAGGTTTTGGTTTTGTAGCCTAAATCCACAGAAACTGCAGCCTTTTTTACATTCTCTCGTTTAGGTTGGAGATCTTGTTGGGCGTGCACATTGTCATTGTCAGTGTTAGTATACAAATCATTGGTCCATATTCCCATATACTGCTGGCATGCTGTATCCCCCTAAAGACCTGCTGCCCCCCCTTAAAAATGGATCCACAGTATGAAGTGCTTAAGTGGAAGAAGTGTCAGAAAAAAGGTTTCATATTGCATACTGCATGGCTAAACAGATATATGGACAGAATGCTTTGATGCTTTGTTGTTCTGGTTGATCTTGGCGAGGCAGTATTACTGGTCCTTAAATGACACCAGCTCACACAGGGGAGCAATGCATGCAGTTCTAGCTCTGTATGCAATAACGGACTGTTTGAAAGGTGTGAAAGTTGGGACTAAAGTTCTGCTATTACGTTAGAGGTATTGGATTTTCAGCACTGTTGCCGTGGTAGCAGCTTTAGTAATCGATCAGCTTTGATAGTCTAATAGCAGCAGCTCAATGATGATATATCCCAGTTCAAAGATGACCAAACAGGAGCTGAGAGGAAATGAGAAAGACTCTGTATCTCATAACGTATTGATTATTAAAACAGAATTCCTGCATCTGAGGCCTACTCAGCCTTCTGAGAGTAAAGGAGGAGGGAGTGCAGATTTATAGCCGCTACTATTTTTTATTCATTACTTTGTTCCTTATAGGCCCCAGGGGTATGCTTATTGTTCAATTGGCAAATAACCGCCTTTGAACTTTTATCCTTCTCCAGTCATTCAGAAGAATTGCCCATGGATCATCATCCTCCGGAGCTGAGAGCCAGGACCATATTTAAAATCTGAGTTTATTTCCCCTTTAATCTTTGACGATTATAACTCACGCAGCAGCGCTCCGGCACTCCGCTGGTGATTATTCATTCGCCGGCCCATTTCTCTCTTGGCTGAGGTTGCTCCCAGTCCAGTCATATTAATCAACCGTCGCTCTAATTGACTGATTAAGTCATGTCTCCAGAAGCCAAAATGGCTGACTGACTCATTAAGCCATGACACATATTCTGATAGCAAAATGGCTGACTGCAATCCAATTTCCCTGACTTTTATGGGCACTATCTTTTATGGGTACTATTTTTTATTCATTTTTTTGATGATGAAATGATGCTGAGCACATGAGACAGCAAGACTTATTATGTAGAAGCTCGCATTCACACAATCCTGTTTGCAAATCATGTGAAAGTTTAAAGAAATAACTGTCCACATTTGCTACTTTCACAGGTTGATGAAAAAACAACAACTAAACCTACAGATGTATTTGTTTTTTCTGATGTGTTTCTGTGGGGAATTTTGTTTTGATATGTGCTATTGAAGAAGGGTGTTTTCAGATCTTTAGGTTTTTTCTGTGGTATATTTTTCCAATGTTTTCCATGTTATGTGTCTACCTCTAGTGGCTTCAAATGGGAGCAAAACAGGAATTGAGACTAGAAGGACCAATGTTTGTGTCCCCTGTGAAACCATACGTCAATATTGTCATTTATGAATCAACAGAGGCCCCATGATACAATTTTATCCCCATACTTGATACTACTACATACTGTCACACCGTGGTGAGGTCTTGGGTTTTTTATGTTTTGGTCTCGTCACTGCTTTTATTTTGAAAAGTAACTCTCCTCTCGTTTCAGATCACCTGCCCCTCCCTGTGTGTGTCACCTGCCTGAGTGTCTCCCCTAATTACCAATTGTGTTCACCTGGTGCTCCCTCCCTCATGTGTTAAATAGTCTGTGTCTCCCTTGTCCTGTGCCAGTGTGTCGTTTTTCGTCTCGCCAGCATTTCCACAGTTCTTGTCATCGCCACAGTCATCTGCCTTGCTTCGTTTTCAAGTTTGTTCTCCTCGTAAGAGTGATTTTGTTTTGTAAATTTTCACAGCTTAGCTGCTCCCTTAGTTTGTTAGTTGTTTAGATTGCCTTTTGTTATTCCTCCTTAAGAGTGATTTTGAGTTATTTAGTTTTTTGCCCTTAGATCGTTCCTCCATTTTACGGAGTGGTTTTTAGTTTAGTCTTTTTCCCTGTTAGGTTTTTCCTCCCTTTTGGAGCGCCTTTTGTTTATTAGTATTTTAGTTTGTCCCTTTTTTCCCCCCTTCCCTTGTCTAGTTGTTTGTTCATTATCCCATAGGATAGTTTGCCCTGAGTTTCAGGATAGTCAGGAGTTTTGTGTTTTTTCCCTCTTTGTAGGGATTATTATTGTTAGGTCTTTTAGACTGTTAATGTTCATAGCCTTTTTGTTTCCTCTGTTCGGGGAGTTCCTCTTGCTGACTAAGTACCTATGTACTGTTCTCATTGAGGTGTAGCAACTCCAACTAAACAGTGAGCTAAACTCTCTCTATTCATGAACATGAAGAAACCCTGAATTCTTTGTTTGTAGATTTATTTTTCTTCACATTGTACTGAATCCATACAGATGCGGCGAGAGAGTGAAACTAGGAAACAAACAGTAAAATACTGAAATTAGATAAGCCATCTAGCTTTCATGAACATTACTTTTACAGCATGAAATCAATATACTCAAAAGTTAACTCTGTCAGAACAAAAATCAAATACATACAAGCGATGCTTCTGCTGGGGAATCAACAGGCAGGATGACTTTTCCCTGACATACTGACATCTGTGTCCTTAACAAGTCTGCCGTTTCTCACGTAATTCTAACGTGAGGAATTCAAGATGGCGTCTGACTTCCTGTTTTAGCTTAGTAAACAAATGTCAAAATAAGAGCTTAAATGAAACTGAAAGTATACCAAATTAAAAGCATGAAAATTAACTTAAATGCCTGAAGGGCAGAACAACCTAAATAAAGTGCTTTTGACGTACTCTGATATATCTCTGCGTCTGAGTCCTGCTTCGAGCCCGGCCTGACACATACTTAGGTCACGATACGATATTTTTGCGATATTAAGCATTTTGCAATATGGTGAGAATTGCGATACAATATATTGCGATTTAACTGTTTAACTGCATTTTGTGTCCACAAAAATAAAATTTAATCAAGAATTGTTTTGTCGAATAAGAGAAAATTCTCAGTCTATTCATCTCACTTCAGTCTTTTTATTTCTCCACAATGAGTCAAAGACTGACCAACAATGTATTCAGTCAAACTGAACTGAACTGATATCAAGCATGTATGGACGACAACAACTGCAGCATTTTATCAAACTTTAAAAAACTTTAAGCTTCACTTCTCTTAATTTCTTTGAATGAAACATAAAAAAAGCCCCCTCCCTTTCATCTTCACACAAGGCCCTTAATACCAACAGTCCACACTGTGCTACTGGGCAGCTGATGTGTAAAACTATGCTGTCCTGCAGAGACGAGTTTGGCTTTCTGTGAAGCTTCCCTGAATAAATAAAGCTCTGTGTCTTCATAAGAGTCCAAGGTTTGGTCACCTCTCTTTTCAGAATAGCTTTTCATCTTGTGGAATTTCACGGTGCAGAGCATGCACACTGTCTGTTTTATCTGTGGATGTTTATCACAAATCTCTTTAATCCGTGTGTTTGTTTAGTTGTTGTAAACTGAATTTAAAACCCAACAAAAGATGGTGGCTGCCAATTAGCTCCAGCTAAACACTACGCATCTGTGCATTACGTCTTCTTGGTTTATGTTAAAGCTATGCACATTAGGCAGAGTTGATTGGGATTTTGTTTTGAAATTTAATTAATTTCATGTTTTTTTGTGTGGTTTTCGAGGATGCTGTGGTGATGCTTGTTAAATAAAATAATGTGTTTGATTGACATTTTCATCCCTTCCTGAGGTGGGAATACTTACCTTCAAAATAATAGGAGGACTAATCAGAGTAAGTGAACACACCTGTGTGGCTCAGCAGTGGGTTGTGGAGTACTGTGACTGTAGAAAACAGGAACAGGAATGAACATTGATGCAAGATTCAGGCGTCCTTACTGCCCCCATAAGAGGAGAAATGCCCTGAGAAGTCACAGAAACAGGAGAAATAGGACTCAAAAGAAGACAAAAAACCACAATGAGCCCATTCTACTATAAAAAGCCCAGAAGAAAAGCAGGAAGAACTAAACACAGAACTGGTCATTAATTATGCCTGAACTATCGCCCCCAAAGTCATAACCGAAAGTAGATGCTCAAGGTGGAGGTAAGCCAGTTTCTGTCAATAGTCACATTTCCATCAACAAATTTCTATGTGCATTTTGAAGATTTGCGTGAAAAAAGCTTGATGGAAACACCAAAATGAGAAAAAATATTCAAAAATCACATAAACGTTTTTACACTATTTCGAAAAATTGTTAATGCACTAAATGGGAGATGGAAACTCTTTTTGCAAATAAGTTCTGACGTAGTGAACACTTAACTCAAATGACTGATGAGCTGTTTCCTCTGACATGAGAGAACAATTATAAGTGGCCCAATTTAATCGAATTCCTGAAGACATATTTTATCTTGTTGGTTCTTCTCCTGCGTACTGACAGATTAGCATACAGCCAAACATTACACTGCCATCTTCTGACAAAAGTATGTTTATGCAGCTTGGTTTATTCACTCTAAACCAGTTGGTGGAAACGTCCCTAATTCACATTTTCTTTGATGCGACATTTCAAAATTAGGCTTCAAAATTCTGTTAGACTTTAATGGAAACATGGCTAATGTCTACACACAGAAAATCTGCAGTATTGTTGTAATAAAGGCTTTTCTACACTGAACTTAACAACAGCATGTTGCACAGTGTGTGGTTTTAGATAGTAGCAATCCAATCCACAATTCAAGCCATAAATATATGTGTTAATCATCCAAACGAACCTGGTAACCAACCCTGAGCATTATAGTTATCAGGCCTGAGGACTGAGAGAGGGACAGAAACAATAACCAAGTGCCATGGTGCATTTGAATGTGTGTGTCTCAGAGAAAGAGAGATTGACAGATAGAGGGGAAGACAAAAAGTGGAAGGTGGACAATTGCACCCATTGTTGGTTATTAATAACTGCCTTGTCATTTTTTAAGACTGTCAGTCTGCCATGTGAGCTGTCCCTTTTACACAGTTTCTGTTACTACCTCTACTGCTGGCTCGGAGGCAGAACAAACCCCATTCCGATATCATAACTTTTATTCAAACAGTGATGTGGAATAAATGTGAGGAAATGGTGTAAATGGGCTAAAAAGAGAATCTAATATACCTCATCAGCAATCTCAGATCCAATTTTGGTCACATATACCTGCAGTCTGAACTATCCTCAGTCACTCAGTCACATACACACCCGTGTGTAGGGCTGACTCCTGTGGCAGTATTAGCACCTGTTGGTCTGGAGAGTTGTTTACTCTCCTACAAGCACAGAACATACATTGGAGCTGGACGTTGGCTGAAAATGTAGCTATTTTTTTCAAGTTCAAGTGGAACTTTTTGGCCCAGTTGGTCTTCATTGCTGTCGGTTTGGTGTTGTTCATAAAAGCTCAGTATTAAGGACCGGTGGAGATGGCGTTCTCTGTGGATCTGCTTGTGAGGGTCCTGGCTCTATGGGTTGTTGGTTGAGTGTTGCTAGGGTGGCAGCCGTTTAGACGACACACTGCAAACTTTTTAGGTACAGGGGTGGTGGCGGCTGTCTTGAAGCAGGTGGGAGGACTCTGCTGTGACACTGGAAATGTCAGACATATTCTTAGTACAAGGATTAGCCAAGGATGTTATCAGCCAGCAGTTTTACTCACATACTGACATACTGACATGTTTCCTTGTCATATTTACCCATGAATGCTCATGTTGAGGCCAAAGGAAGGTCTTAAACTATAAAACGAGGGTCTACCAAGACACTGACTGCGTACAAGAGCAGAAGAATTAATACATTGACGGGGCAAACAGCGAGCTCTCTTCAGCAGCAGAAGGAGTCATGAATGCCTGACAATAAGCAATTGATAATTCCACCGTGAAGGAAAATAAGTGTAAAAAGTGTTTTCATCGAGCCTTGGAACAACTCCAACCTCATCAGAGGGCCAAATTTATTTCAGAATCAGAAATGCATTGGCTTTAATTTCACGCTGCACGCATTTCGATACCAGCAAGAGGGTGGAAAAAGAGAGGGGCCGGGAGAGAGACAAAGAGGAAGAGAAAGAAAATATGAAGTTTAATTTTCTGCCGAAAGTCACCACAGCAAAGAGAATTAAAGTTGATACACTTACAAACAAAGGGGGAAGAGAGGGGAAATAAGATAAGGGGACAGGGGGGATGGTTTATATTGAGGTTATGGAAATTCAGGGGAGGCGATTGGAGTTTTTGTTTTAGAAATAATTGAATTCGTTCAGTGTTTGATGTCTTTAGCTTTCTGGGACTGATCGTCAAGAATGCTTTTAAAACTGCTTTATTTTATTTCAGGGAGCGGAGTCAAAGAAAGGTTATGAATACAAGGAAATGGCTGATGTTGTTGTTGTCGAGGCTCCCTGTGATGAGACTTTAAAAAGAATGGGCAGTGAAATGAGGAGGACAAAGGGATAAACGCTGGAGAATAAACTTATGCTGCAAAAATGAAATGTTTACCTGCAAGGTTCTTTTTTAATATTTAACATCGGAACAAATTCACACCGATCAAAACAATCCACGGTACAGCGAGGATGGTGTTTGAACAGCCTCTTGTGCTCAGAATGACTAAAAGAAAGTAGTGTTAGTGTGAGGGAGTGATGACGGGCCCCAGTGCACGCTGTTACGATGGGTTTTTATGTTTAAAAGGCACGACTGCTCGATTGGTTTGCAGATAAATTAGCTACCGTATATCATATTGTCACATGATCAAACAAGCAACATGCATATTACCCAGCAATCATCACTGCATATCTGTACTAGAGGTGTGAATCAACAGAGGCCCCAATTTTATCCCGATACTTGAGTCACGATACGATATGATTGCGATTTTTAAGTATATTGCGATACAATATATTGTGATTATTGTGATTAAACTGATTAAAGAATTGTTTTGTCAAATAAAAGAAAATTCTCAGTCTCTTCATCTCACTTCAGTCTTTTTATTTCTCCACAATGAGAGTCAAACCCACAGACTGACCAACAAAGTATTCAGTCAAGCTGAACTGAACTGATATCAAACATGTATAGACGACAACAACTGCAGCATTCAAAAACTTTAAGCTTCACTGCTCTGAATTTTTTTTAATGAAACATTAAAAAAAGCCTAACTTTGCAGCGTTAATATGACAACTTCCCAACACGATATCCCAACGTGCCTATTGATTCCTTAGATCTTCTAGTTTCACATGATAGCAGTATATCTAGTATATTTCTAAAACTGAGCCCGGTACAGCCTCCGAAAATTCTGACGGTCCGACAGCTGTTGGAACACTAAATATGGTTTCTTGGTGGCCATGAATCCATATAATATTGCCACGCAAATATTGTGATACTATACTATATCAATTTTTCCCCCACCTCTAATCTGTACATGACAAAAATACCAAAGAAAGTATGTATTTATTGAATAGATTTTAATTTTTTTAGTTCATGTAGCAAAAACATATAACTTTGTCATGGAAAACTAAAAGAAGATAATTGTGACAACTTTACAAGAAAATAAAAGGAAACTGTGATGATAGATATGCCTTTTCAAGGGATTATGTCAAACGGCACCGTTTTTTAATTTCAACTTCAATTAGTAACCTTTTTTTATAAATATGTTTTTGTCATATTGGATGAAACTGTCACTTTTTCCTGACAGTAATAAATGTTCCTCTGGCTCTTCATAGTGCTCTTAATGGCATTTGCAAGAATCCGCCACACCAGAACAAAAAAAAACAATCAGTAGTCTCGAACGCAGCTGTCAATCACGTCAATTACTGCAGCCAGCCTGATGAACACGGCATCGCTGATCAAATATGAATCACGATTCTGTTGGCAAAAAAAAGTCTGATTGTATGCATTGCATGGGCAGAGTCTCATTCAGAGTCTCATTCTAGCTTTTGTATTATTGTTTTTCTTTCCCTGTTTCCTGCAAGGCTTGTCTCCCCTCAAAAATATATAGGGTATACATATAGGGTGTTTGTAGAGGCAGCAAAATTCAACTCTTATTTACGTTTTAGACTCTAATTTTAGACTTGATAATCAATCAGTCATCATAGACAATAGCTATTTTTTTAATAACTTGGAGGATAACTTGGATATGCTATTTTAGAGTTTTAGCCATGCTAGCTGTGTAGCTATGTGGCTCGAGGATGACGTTGGCGAGTCCCTGACTTATAATGTAGCGTTCCCACCAAGTCAGAAACTTTTCTTGATGTGTCTGATCCCTGATATTCATAGAATAGAATGGAATTTGCATTTTCTTTCACACATTTTCTAGAGGTGGGGGAAAAATCGATACAGCATAGTATTGCTATATTTTTGCGTGTTGATATATAATTTCATGGCCGCCAAGTATCGGTATATAGTGTTCCGACAGCCTGCGGGAGGCCGTAGCTGGCTCACTTTTAGGAAATATACTGGATATACTGGTATCATATGAAATTAGAAGATTCAAGGAATCTATAGGCACCACGTGTGTCAGGATACCTTGTCAGAAGTTGTCGTAATAACGCTGCAAAGTTCGGCTTTTTTTATGTTTCACTCAAAAAAATTCAAAGCAGTGAAGCTTAAAGTTTTTGAAAGTTTGATAAAATGCTGCAGTTATTGTCGTCCATACATGTTTGATTTCAGTTCAGTTTGACTGAATGCTTTGTTTGTCAGTCTGTGGGTTTGACTCTCATTGTGGAGAAATAAAAAGACTGAAGTAAGATGAACAGACTGAGAAAATTCTCTGATTTGACAAAACAATTCTTGATTGAATTTAATTTTGTGGATACAAAATGCAGTTAAACAGTTAAATCACAATATATTGTATCGCAATACTCACTATTTTGCAAATGCTTAAAATGGCAATGATATCATATCGTGACTCAAGTATTTGATGAAATCGTTTAGTGGGGCCTCTGGGGATTCACACCTCTAAAATTTTCTGTAAATTCCATTAAAATTAGCTCTACATTTGTATGGAAGCTTGACTTGTTTGTGCTTGTGTTCAGCTCAGCCACTGATCTTAGAATTCAGAGAAACTCCTCTTCTTTCCGTCATTTCACTCCAGTGTCTCTACTTTTCCCTCCTCCATCCGGGGATAACTGAAAGTTTTTCGCTCAAGTTTAAACATTCCTACCTCATGGTGATGTGTCTCATGCTGCTCCTGGCAAACCAGCCTAGTTGCATTTTCCCATTGACTTTATTGCATCACGTTCTGTCTGAACACACAGTTGGTCTTGTTTTTGATTTCTTGGTTGGTAGGAAAATACATTCTCATGTGCACTGTGTTGACACAGTATTCTCAGCATTCTTTTTTTAGTGGTGAAAGTTGCCTTTGAATGTGTAATTTCTCTTTTGACAGCAGCTTTGTGTTGCAGCATCGGCTCGTTTATCAGCTCTTGGGCCGAGCTGTTGATATGTAATGTTATCTGTTACCAACTCAGTTCACCCGCTATGAGTTGAGGATGGATGAGGGAGAATATAGCATAGACTGTAAATGTGTGTGTCTATGTGTGTGTATGAAAAATATAAAATAGGGACCACCAATTGAACATTAACAGCTGATTAAATAAATCAAACACCAGCTGTTCTCTGCACTGGTTCTATAAAAATAGGCACTCATTTCGGCATTGAATCCACCATAGAGGCACAATAATTTGGTAATTATTTCCCAAAATGAAAACTACTAAATATATCCTCAGTGGCTGAGGATCTGTCCAACTCTTCTTCCTCTCACAACTTCCCAGAAACCCAAAGTGGTTGGTGCTCTGTCAGAATCCTCTCTGCCTCCGTCTGCACTCAGCAGCCTCCCGCCTGCTTTACTGTACCTGCCAAGAGCTGCTTCTATTTATGGAGCCGAGAACCTGCAGGGACCTTATCACACAACATGCATGACAATACAGCACAGGCTATCACACAACAGCTCTGTCTTCATGTTACTGCACTGGTGAGATGTGCAGTCTAATTAGGGGCAGAAACACGAAACAGAAAAAAAACACAGAAAAAGCAAAATGGTAGTTTTTTTTTTTTTAAAGATCATATGCGACAAAATGTTCATGTAATCCTCAGATCAGCCCTTGGCCCCGTCTGTTTTTATCCGAGTCTAGACAGAGCCAATGAGCTTTTAAATGCTCTGAAGATGAGTGTACAGGAAGCTTTTTTCCACAGTTCTGGCTGAGTCACTGCGGCTCTGTGAGGGAGATGCATACAAGATGTAACCCAAGTCTATCGATTTCCTTCAGTGTTGAGCCAAGCAACCTTTAACATGCATTCTTTCAGATAACCAGCGGGGGCGGACACACCGGTTGCAGAAAGAAGTTGCATTGCATAGACAAACCACGTCATGTCGATTGCACTTTAGTTAGCCTGAAACTGACTTTGGATATATGACAAAATGCTCTACATAAGCAAGGTAATGTTAAATATAGGCTACTGAGTTTCAGGATTACAGTTTTCTCCATTGCAACTGCTGATCTCATGGCTGTATGTGCCTGTATCCACTTTTGTCCAATTTAATTCATTTTCACCCTGTTGGTAGACTACACAGCAGTTTTAAGATACAAAGTCAATGGAGAGAGATGGATTGTTTTCCCCTCCAATGGGGGCGGGGCTTATGTGTGCTATGTCTCTATTGAAGTCTATGACTTTGGTTACGGTGACCAGCTGTGTCGGTTTGTACGGGATTGTCACAGTTTCCAAGATGGATGTCCAGAGATTTACGTCAACTGGAGAAACGATGAGTGTGCATGATATATCAGTGAGTCAAGGTTTATTTACATACATTTTCCAACAACAACTTTCCAACCAATAAGCCCTCTGCCTTCCTACACGCCCCTTCGAAAATCTTATTTGGTCCACTTACATTTATGCACTACTGGGGGCAAACCAGACTAAATACAAAACTAACCAAAAGTATCAATTTCACTGTGATTGGGACTAACCAAACAGACTTGGGTTGCAGAAGCACCCTAGCAAACACAATGTTGGCATTGATTTAAAGTTATGTTTCTGTCCATCTGACCATACTCACTCTGCTTTTATCTCGGCTTTAGTCCTCACTTACTCCTGAGGTAAATATCTGGCACTGGCTCCACCATATTCACAGCTTATAGCACATATAGACTAAGCACACACACACACACACACACACACACACACACACACACACACACACACACACACACAAACTCTTGGGTGTCCATCCTGACACATAAAGGGGGAAATTGTTGCCATCAGAACATAAAGTGCATCTATCTTCACCACATGCTCATTTTAAAATTTAATATGTGCTACAAACTGTGTGATGACACGAGGACAATGACGGATGACTTTATAAACCAAGTCCAGCATGAAGAAACATGTTCTACATGCACAAGCGAGAAAGCAATTACAGCAGAGATAATTCTCATATATACACAAATGTCAGCTCACTCCTCTGTATCCACCATCCTCTGTCTGTCTCCGTTCCTCTCGCCACCATTCACTTTCTCAAATGTCTGAACTAGTGGAGCTGCACTGTATGTGACATGATCAGTCAGCAGGCTTGAAATTAGACACATATTTTTATGACAAGGAAACTAAAGCATTAATTATTTAAAATCAGCAAACTAATCCGCCTCCATAGTTTTATGCATTTTAATCAGTGTGTTTTAGATTTGCCAGGAGTCGACCAAATGGAGACAGAATATGATGTTTTAGGGTTGCTTTAAACAAGTCTGTTAATATTCTTCAATATCAAGACTGTTAAAAACACAATTTTTCAGTGCACAGCCAGCCTGTTTCCTTTATATCGTGCAGTATAATTTAATTCTGATTGCGTAATAGGATGAAAGCACCATCAGTTAGTCTGATGATAATAATTTAGCACATTGTCGAAGTCTGTAATTTTATTTTTCTTCAGCTGCCCATTCAAGAAGAGAAGGCCTCTAAAGGTTTTTTTTTTTTTTAATGCAGTCCTGAGCATTTCCAAATTCAGCATTTAAATTGGTAAATTCCAGCTGTGTTTTTTTTGTCAAAAGGGATCAGGGAAAGAATGTACTGACCTTGTTTGATACATTTAAATGCTGTGTTACTACCTAACTCTAAAGGTCTTTGCACACCTCTGCAGTATTTTTCCTACGAAATTGTGACTTTGACTGATTTGATCAATAGGTCCGTTTTTCGTGCAGGGATCAGCAGAGCATTGTAAAAATAGCACAGACGTCGTGGTTCATGGTTGTAAAAAAGGCTGCAGTTTTGGTGAATTTCTGCAGCAAAACCACTGACATGGGTTTAGGGCAAAAAACATCCTGGTAAGGCGTTATAAAAGCAGTGGTGAAAACAGTATTCGGATCCTTTACTTCAGTAAAAGTTAAAGTACTAAAATATCAGCATCAAAATGTACTTATCAAAAATAAAAGTACTCATTATGCAGGATGGACCCACTTGAATTGTTATATTCTAAATATATTATTAGAATATTTGTATTGATACATATATGTTAGCAGAGTTTTCATTTTGTAAAGGTAGGGCTCATTTTAACCACTAGATATACTGTTAATTAAAAAATTAAAAAAATTAATTAAAAAAAAGTCCAATCACTTTAAATTGATCATGTTTTTATGTTAAATCTCGACCTAAAGAGTAACTAAAGCTCTCAGCTAAATGTAGTGGAGTAAAAAGTAAAATATTTGCCTCAAAATGTAGTGGAGTTGAAGTATTAAGTTACACAAACTACACGTACCTCAAAATTGTACTTATGTACAGAGCTTGAGTAAATGTACTTGGTTACATTCCACCACTTTATAAAAGTCATAAAAGGTGTTTAAGAAGTAAATGAATATACCGGAAGTGGAGTAAAAATGTGTTCACTTTTGCTTTCACATGGGGCACAAAGTCTGCTGTTTGTTATCAGCGTGCTGGTTTGTAGTCTGTTTAACAGCCAAGTGGGGTCAACAGCCCACACACGTCTTTGTTATTGGTTGCTGCTGCAACTTCACTAGTCAAAGTTCACCACAGTTGAACTCCATGGAATGCAAAGATGCAAATTTGCTTCACCACTTGAAGCAAAACAGAACCTGCTGCATTGCAAAGACGATGCCAAGTAGTATGCAAATCTTTGATTCACCCCTTTACCCGCATAGAATGGAAGTGAACAGAGGCGAATATTCGGCAATGTTAAATTCACTTATGTGTGACTGCAGCCATAGAGTCATTTGTCCGCCCAGAGCCACCAAATGTGGTTTGGGTCTGATACGCTGATATCCAGACTTTCTGAAATCAATCTGGGTACAATGTGGATATGGCAAAAAAAAAATTCGTTTTGAAGTTACAACAAGGCCTTTGATACAAGTTACACCATATCTACATCTACGTGTTAAAACAGGGCTTTTTATACAGATAAATCAATAAGAACTATGACTCTTCAAACAGGAAAACTGCTGTACTGTGTTCCAGTTTTTTTCTCTATCCTCCTTTTTTCTTCCTCTCACCATACAGCAACAGGAGGGTCATGCCCTCACAGACCCCACATGTTACGCACACACACACACACACACACACACACACACACACACACACACACACACACACACACACCAGAACATGTATAGATGCTGTATGAATCCATGAGAGCCTACACAGAGAGGCACATAGCATATGTACACTCCGCACACTACTACAGAGACATAAAGCTGCACATGCACACACTCTGCAGAAGACTGGGTTGCTATAGTAACATCAGTAGAGAGATACATAGAGCATCTTGTTTGGTCACTGCCCTTTTGAAATGGTCGTCCCCTGAGGCACTTTTCTGTGGAGATGAGAGCGCAGACTGGAGATATGGACTGTAAGGCATCTGCAGCGAAGATTCAGTCATAGTTCTGTCTCTGAGTGTGCTCAAACATATGACGATGTGACATGACATTCAATTTAACGCTTTTACAGATTTTTTTTTCAAGTTTTATGTAGTTGAACATAAAGGCTTCATATCGTCTCAGTTATTTGCATTATGCTTTGTAGCAATCTTCATCCATTCAAAGCAGATCAACTCAAAAGTTCAGCATTTTTTTCATTGAAAGTTTTGACTGGAGCTCTGCTGAGGAGTTGCAACATTTAAGGAAGAATCTGAATTTTCTTGGGACACTGTGTGAAGTTTACGAGTTACAAAACAGCCAAGTGTGGCCAGCTACATTCTAGCATTTATTTCGATCATTGATGTTGGGTTTGTGTGTGTCTGCTAACATGGATCGTCAGTAGAGAGCATCACATTTTACCGCCCCCTTTGCATCCTTGTGTGCATTGCAATGCTTCCATTGAAATTGATTTATAGCCCGTTACTTTGCCACTGGTAGTGTGAACGTAGCATGGATGTGGCAGTTATGGCCTAATTATAGAATGCAGTTAAAGGAAGTGGCTTTTCAAATAAAGGTGGACATTAAAAGTTACAATTCCAGTATTCCATTGGATCTGCCCTTTGTATTGGAGAACAACTTCAGTGTTGAGCCTGCAAGCTGACATGACGATTTTTTGCCCACCTCTAGTATTTAAGGTCTGCCCTACAGACTTTAATGTTCACTTAAATCTCAACCTAAACCCTACCATAACTTAACCAGGGGCTTTTTGCTACAACCGTTCATTGACCTTGACTCAATGTGGAAGCTCTTGGATGTACGGTCATGGAAATAATTATTAGTCCACCATTGTTTTCTTCAATATCTTGTTCATTTTAATGCCTGGTACAACGAAAGGTACATTTGTTTGGATAAATATAATGAAAACAAAAAAAATAGCTCATAAGAGTTTAATTTAAGAGCTGATATCTAGCCATTTTCCATGGTTTTCTTGATAATAACCAAAATCATTATCAAGAAAACCATGGAAAAAGAATTATGCAAAGTCAGTCAAAGTTGAACCAGAAAGTTGGTCTGCAAAGTCTTTTATCTTGTATTCTTGTTAAACTTGGAATTTGTTCACCAACTGCCTAAAATTTCAGCTCTTTGTCCAGTTTGTTGATTATGGAATTATGGCCTAAAACTACACAAAACATCACCCAGGTTGTAAAAGGATGGATCACTCTGACAGGGAAGATGCAAACGAAGACGAATGCAAAGATTTCAGAGCACCTACCTAAAACATAAATTGTGCATGAGGCACCTCTATATTAAGAAGGTTTTGCAGTGACGCTGCTGTGCGCTCGCTGTATATCTGGCAGGTCTGTATGAATGCAGGCTGTGTGGGTGGTGATGCACTGTGGTCGATAGGATTCACACCGGGCCTTCAATATCACGCCATCACACAGTCTCTTCAGCTCAAAGCTTCGTCTTAACAGAGGTAATCATTTATCCTCCATGGATCCACTGAAATGACACACACACACACGCACACACACATTAGTCAATTCTCACTCCCTCTGCTGACACCATCACAGAGAGTGATGAAATGATTTTCTCCTCCAGTGCTTTTCAATTCACATTAGGGGGAATATCGTGGTCCCCCCTCCCCCTTTTAAAACGACTGCAGGTTAATCAAACTATATTGGGTCCACTGAAAACCAACCCTTGTCTCTTTATCAGCGTGATCTAGAGAGGGCCAAATATGTGATTGCATACCTATTTTAAAGTGGAGAGTAATTTTTATGATATAGTTTAAGTCTGAATTGTAATCATTTTGCAATTTTTTTTATTTTTTTTTACCTCTCTACCTATATTGATTTTTATGGCAATGACAATGACAGGATTGCTTCAGTGTGAAGGTGGCTGAGAGAGAGAGAGAGAGAGAGAGAGAGAGAGAGAGAGAGAGAGAGATTTTTGCTACATATATGAAACACACTGTATACACCACTGCAATATAATGGCTGCTGGATGTGAAGAGAGGAATCAAGTCTGCAGCCAGCAATGCTGATTTTCTTTTCTCTCTCAAAGTTTGCCCAGGCCTGGAACTGGTACAACTTTGTTAGCAGCAACACACACACACACACACACACACACACACACACACTCTACACACTTCTACACAAACTCAAAGAAAAACAGAGATTTCAGTTAAAACTGGCTGCAGAGAAGCTGATGAACAAACAGCTCTCTGAACAAGAACAAAGCACTACAAAGCAAATCAACGCTCGATGCCAGCGTAATGACATCTGGGAATTAAATCACTTTAGAGAGCTGCAGTCAGGTATTACCATCCCACGCTAACTCCAGAAAACACACCAACAAACTCTGCTATTCAAATTGACGGCACCGAGTCAAAACATTGCTTCTCCTTCTCTTTCCCTTTCCACCTGGCAGAGGATTGATGTGCTGACAGCTGTTTTAAGTCCCGACACTAGCCAGCAATTTGTTTCACTGGCTCAGTTTTGACCTGGTGATCGGCTCAGCATTTCTTAAAACAGCTTGTAGTTGACACACATACATCTTTGTTTACCTCCTGCAGAAATTGTCCTCAAGTAACCTCCTGAAGTAAAGAGCAAACAGTGTAAAACAGTAGTATGATGACAAATCTTCTTACACAAACCTTTTTCAACCAAACGTGTCTACGTTCCAAACACTGAAAACTAAGTATGGACGCGGAGTCTGTTCCACCTGCTGGCAGGCCAGAGGTTTTTATAAGGCTGAAATGGTGTTACAGAGTGTAAAATGGTAAATGGACTCCACTTATATATTGCTTTTCTAGTCTTTGCGACGTCTTAAAGCGCTTTACACTACAGACAGCGCTCATTGACACAGTCACACACACACATGCATACTGGTGGATAGAGGTGGGGGAAAAAATCAATACAGCATAGCATCACGATATTTTGCATGGCAATATTATACCGATTCATGGCCGCAAAGTATTCGCTGTTTTGTTTTTTGCGGAGGCTGTAGCGGGCTCACTTTTGCAGCGCCTTTTCTAAATGCTGCACTCCTGTTGTCAAATTGATGAAGATGTTTTCTCAATTTGCTTGTGTTTTGTGTATTTGCATGTGTTTTCTTAAGTTGCAGTGATGTGAGCTCTCAGGGCCACCGTATAAATCGCAATATATTGTATCTTAATTCTCACCGTATCGCAAAATGCTTAAAATCGCAATAATATCATATCGTAGTCTACAACCTTGACATTGACACTAAGATCCTTCGCACTGCTCCTTTAAGAGATGGATAATGGAAGCAGAGCTTTGTCAACACCGTGTCAGAACGAGAACCATGTGGTCCTGCAACATTCACACCCTGTCAGTTTTTAATCAATAGGAGTTGACATGGAACTGAAAATTTAAAAACCAAGTCACATCCCCTGCAGTTTGTTTTGTTGCTGTTATTTAACACCACTGGCTTCAAGAATTGTTGATTTTCTTCCAGCCGGTTCATTCACCTTGGTTAGAAGGTGAGGCAGGCAGTGACAGTGTTCTTGTTCTTGTAACTGTACAAAAAAAGAACAGGATGTAGTAGCTGCTGCAGCAGTGATACACACCAGATACAGGACATGCATGGCAGCCAGTGATTATCACTGGAACAGAGCTTTAAAGGCAAGAATGGGATTATTAATGGGATTATGGCGATCCCATTATTAATGTATTGATAACTATGGTCAGTTTCACCCCAAACATGGACATAAGATGCCCTTTCTGCTAAGCTTTGCCTCAATTTTACTCTAAATTTGCTTCCTTTATCACCCCAGCTATTCCTCAGAGACGACAAAGCTTGAGCAGATTACAAAATAGAAGAATTTTCAGTTAATACGATCAAATCATACAGAGCTAATTATTTGATATATCTGTCATAACAGAAGAGAGTTCCTGTCTCCCTCAGCCTCCCTTACACACACACACACACACACACACACACACACACACCCACACACACACACAAACAGATACAGGGGGTGATGGTAGTTGTGGGCCCAGTGTAATTACCCATAGTTCTCTGTGGGACATCTGTTCGTCTGATAAGACTTGGCTCCATCTATCTCTCTTAAAGATCAGTTTGCTCTGAGAAATCCCCCTGGACCTGTGGCACGACATCACCTGGGGGTCTGGGGGTTGAGATGTGTGAATTCACTCACACTGAGCATCGTCAAACGTAGAAAAATGGATATGTCCGATAAATGCCTATGTACTTCTATGCGTCAATTACGTTGCCATGGACAACAGAGAGGTTGTTATCAATCATTCAAAATAGAAATTACTTTATTTATCCCCGAGGGGAAATTCAGTTAGTCTGTTAGCTCTTCTGTAGATTATTGATGTGATATGATGTGCATTGTAGGCAGTGGTGGTCTGTGAGGCCATCAAATACATTGTGACATGTGGACAGGGATTTTTTCAACTAATGTCTCCTCAAAACTGCCACCATCCTGTGGTGTATTGCTTTAACTTTCCGCTACATTGTCCCCATGATTTTCAGTGATACTACAACTGATTTGTCTGGGCTCGTAAGCCTTCGGCAAAATATGGACCAAATACGGAAGAAAGTACGGACAGAAGGCTCTATCTGTTATGTGTATCTAATGTTGAGTATAAATGAGCTCGAACACTTCTTCTACCTCTTTCTCTGTCATTCACTGCATCAGCCAATTGTCCACCAGTTTCATCTGAAATAACATACACTGTAAAAAAAGATAAACAATAGCTACTCAATAAAATTGAGGCAACAGATTGCACGCAATATTATTTATTAAATCTAACTATGTTACAAGTTGAGTTAATAATAGCTTTACAGGAAGTGCCTGTCATTTAAAAACTGACTAATTCTATTGTGTTGGATTCATTCAAAAATCTCTTGATTTATAATTACATACACATAAAGATTATATTTAATGTGATCAAAAGAAGTATATTCTTTCTCAAACATTTTTATATTAACTATATTATCACTACATACCCAATATGCATACTATGCTTCAACATATGTTTGTGTGAATAAACATGTATAGTATAGTTTGTTTATTTATGGAAGCAATGAGCTGAAATTTCCACATCACTTCCTGAGAGCCTCCTGAGGTTGGAGACATGTGACTGTGTTAAAGCTGCGTGTCATGTCACTGTGTTAGCTATGGGCAAAAAACGAAATTGTAGAAATATCCTTGTGTGAATCTTACACTTACTTTCATGAAAAGAAACACTCAAGCACACCCATGCAAAAGGCCCCATCATCTGTCCTACATAGGAGCAAGACACACAAGGTTCATGTCTTGCACCCATAAAAGGAACATCGAAACCACCAGAGACTTGATCTTGAAGCTGATGTTGTTGCTTTTCCAGATATTGTTCAATCTGTTTATACTTTACTCAATAGTCTCTGAATGTTCCAAATAGTGCTCTGGTATTATGGGTATTCTGCTGATTTCTAACACATTAGCAATACTGGAAAAAACTTTAAAAGGAGATGATATATCAGTGTTTTGTTCACAGCTTGCTCTGCTTTTCCCGAGTGGGTGAAAAGAAAATTTTATTTTTGATTTTTTAAATCACCTTAGATAGAAATAAAAAGCAATTGTGAAATATATGATTACTGCTGCCGCTGCTTCATATGAGAGTGGAGAATTGAGTTAATAGTCAGTTAAATAGCCAGACCTAAATGTTTTATGTATAGGCTTGTTATGGGCAAATCCAGCACTGCGGTTGCCTGTCTGAGGGCCTACTGTGTGAAGAGATCAACGTGCTTTGGATTCTTAATATTCCTCAAAGTTATGCAAACATCCGGAGTATGTATGAACGCAGAGACAACAAAGAGCTGTGAGACTTCAGAGAAATCACATTTCTGCTGCTCACCACCCACAAATGGAAACAAACATTTGTAGAATTTGCTCAGTTACTTATTGCAGTGAAATTAGTTGAGAGAAAAAAAAAACCCAAAAACTTTCCGCAGATGGAAACTATATAGAGAGCACTTATCCATAGCAGCATGAAGAGGAAATAATGAAATGTGCTGCAGCATCTCGAGCAGCTGCTCTTACTGCGGTTGTTTTCAGGATTCATGTGGGAATGATACATTTAGAGAGATTCATCTGCATTTAATGACTCTGTTAAGCATTTTCAAAACAAACTAATTCATTGCAATACATCTGTTTTACATCCAGGGCCAAGCGCTGGAAGGCACTAAGGCACCCAGCTCTGGGATAAAGAAAAACAGCATACAGAAAAAAGACAGGCAAGTTAAGAGAAAGAGAGATTGCCACCTTCAATTCTCTGCCCAGGGATAAAGAGATCGCTACCCTCCATTTCACAAGTCTGTCCCTGATGAGCTGGTTTAGTCGGTTCTGCTTAGAGGTGGGCCAGCCACAATTACTGGCAATCCACTTAACTCGTGACAGCTTCCCTAAACGTGATAAATTACACTGGCGGGGCAGAAATAACATTCTAAACTTTTGTTTGATGAATTCGGTCTTTGTTTTGTTCCCAAACTTTGCAAGGTAATGAGCGAAGTCCCACTACTCCCCAGGTTTAATTGGTGCGTCTCGTCGTGATTGGTTTATATGAGTGGAGCAGGAGCGAGTTCGTGACAGAGTTATTTGTCTGTCTGTCTGTCTGTCTGTCTGTCTGTCTGTCTGTCCTTTCTATTCCACTTTAATTGTGTCCCTAATTGATTAATCGCCCGCAATGACAGTCCATCAACAGATTACAGTACACTCTGCAATCAGTGCAACACAACAGTGATGTGTAACTTTGTATCGCTGAAATTGTTATATACCACACAGAAAAACTTCATCAAAACCTTATAGCCAAAGCATAGTGAAGTCAAGTCAAGTTTATTAATATAGCTATACGACAGCTTCAAAAATAATGATAATAAAAATATATTATTGTTATTAATATTAGCATCTACAAAGGAGTAATCAAAACAACAATAATAAAACGTTTCAAGGGTAAAAGTTTAATGGATGAACCTACACTTTGAATCAAGTTTAAAGCTTGTGAAAAAATAAATGTTTTTAGGCAAGGCAAGGCAAGTTTATTTGTATAGCACCTTTCAACAACTGGGCAATTCAATGTGCTTTACACAAAACAGCAAAAATATTAGAAAGAAACATATATAAAATGACATTCAAATATAAAAGTGTTCTGTTGTAGTGGAGTTCATGTAAAAGAATTCCAGAGAGGTATTGTGAGAAAACCTGCACAGACATAAATATTTACCTCTGAGATAAACTCTGGATTGTGATTGTGTGGTGCTGTTTGTACAAATTGTTTTCAGAAATACACTTACTGTTCTGCAAATGTTAAGGATGATTCAAGAAATGTACCAAAGTGACTGAAAACAAACTACTATTTGTGCCTTTGTGGGACTGTAATCATGTTGTGTTCCCTGAAAAGCTTAGTTAATGCATGACTACAGGGGGAGCTGGCTGTGTGCTGCATGTCACAGTGACGGTTAACAAAAGTCTCTGATGGTCAAAATGATTGAGTTTGCTACCATGTATTATCTTTGGTCTCTCTTTTTCATCTGTTCTAAGATTATTATAGTTAACTCACTGAAACTGTATTGTGTGGTTACAAAACTAACCTAAACTAAAATTTAAGTGGAAATGTCCTTCGTCTTTGTGAACTTTTTTCATACAGGAAGCATTGGTAAGTCTGTTTATTGGGACTGGGATGTCGTTGTGTGAGTCGATCGCCTTCAAAAAGTTAAGCACTTCACTCAAACCAAAATTCAAAACACCCGAAGCTGCAAGAGTTAATAACCTCATTGGGGCTGAGATGGACAAGGCGAAGGAAATAAAGGCAAAATTTAGTGTGACCTTTTTGAATCCTGCACCCAACAAATACCCCATTACAAAAAAAAAACGAATTAAAACTAAACTAAAACTAAGCAAAAAAAAATCTAATAAAAACTAGCACATTCACTGTAAAAACTACTTTAAACTAACTGAATTTGAAATCAAAAATTCGCAACGAAATTAAAACTAAAACTAATGAAAAATCCAAAACTATTTTAACCTTGATCTGTCCTACAACGTGCTAATGATAGTGAGTGAGCTGTACCCAGTAAGAAGTGAAAGAAACACACTGACTCATACAAACACAATCCATGTCCAAAACACAGTGCAATGTAATTCCACTGAGTAATTCCACACCCGTTCAAATTCTTCTGAAGCCAGTCGGTAAAGGTCAACGGAGGGACTGTCACTCCAACAACTTCCTCAATTGGCTTTGAACACTAATGCCGGTCTTGGCTCCTCGGGCTCCACAATGTCACGGCAGCACGCCAGCTAACAAGTTCATGACGCGAGCGAGGCACACAAGAAACAGTGTGAAACACCGGAGGCTTTGGCTGCGAGGGCCTGGCAGAGTGAGAAGCCTTTGTGCCTTGTTGTTATGCAGCAGCAGCATCAGCAGTGGCTTCTCATCAGACTTCATTAATACAAGTGTACATTCATTACGAGCAAATTTAAATTGAAATATAGATGGATAAAAGCTTTATATGCAACACTTTATAATATCTCTCTGTCTGTCTCTTTTCTTCTCTGGGACAATAGATTGGTTCCCATTTGTGTTTTCATTCATCCGTCCATCTGGCTCTGGCACACATACAATCCCAAACACTGCTGATCGGATTTTGATGGGGAAATGGTTCTTATCACAAGTGCCTTCTAGTATTCAACATTTTTAGAAATGCCCTCAATTTCCCTCCAAAAGTGAGATTGATAGTGATCTCATATCTGTGCATTAGATGCGGAGCTGAGTTGGGACATGGGGACAAGGAAAACCGCATGGTTCGAATCAAAAACATGTCCACCAGCAACTCTTTAACTAGTGGTTGGTAATGGAAGGCCCTACCCCCTGGAGTGTTTACCTTTAAACACGGCACAAAATGTGCTGAAAAGTTCTACTAAACAATTTAATATCCATTAATGTTACCATTTCAGTCAAAGGTCTGTTAGAGACAGGGGACAGTCCGCCATTTAAATCAAAGAAGAAGATGAACTTCCCCTTCACAGCTAACTTCCGGTTTTCCCAGATGTAGACTGTTGCTATAAGTCATTGGTGGTGAACTTCTCCACTATCTATGAAGCAGGGCACCATGGTTGCATCCTTGGCTTAACGCTAGAGGTGGGGAAAAAATCAATACAGCATAGTATCGTGGTATTTTGCGTGCCAATATTATATCGATTCATGGCTGCCAAGGATTGCTATTTGGCATTCCGGTGGGGCGTCAGTATTTTCACAGTTTTTGTTTTTTCCAGAGGCCGTAGCGGGCTCACTTTTAGGAATATACTGGAGAGATTTCATATGAAACTAAAAGATCTAAGGAATCTATAGGCACCATGTGAGTCAGGATATCGTGTCGGGAAGTTGTCAAAATAACGCCACAAAGTTATGCTATTTTTATGTTTTATTCAAAGAAAATTCAGAGCGGTGAAGCTTAAAGTTGAGAAAAGTTTGAGAAAATGCTACAGTTGTTGTCGTCCATACATGTTTGACCAACAAAGTATTCAGTCAAACTGAACTGAACTGATATCGGTCTGTGGGTTTGACTCTCATTGTGGAGAAATAAAAAGACTGAAGTGAGATGAACAGACTGAGAATTTTCTGTTGTTTGACAAAACAATTCTTGATTTAATTTAATTTTCACTTACAAAATACAGTTAAAAAGTTAAATCGCAATCCTCACCATATCGCAAAATGCCTAAAATCACAATAAAATGGGGCCTCTGCTGATTCACACCTCTAGTGCTCACATGCACTAACATACACAACAACGAACAGAGAAGCTTGAATTAGAACACACCCAGAGTGAGTGTGTTTCGTTCTCTGCTCAGGAAGCCACTACTCCACTACATCTTTACATTGCAAAAACTTGTTTGCTACTATAATTATCTTCTGTGTGCTGTGTAACTACCTGATTAGCCAATGGGCCCAACCCTGGAACACACACAGCACGCTCACATTATTGACACAGAAAGAGCCCATGAAGAGACAAAGAGGGGCGATAAAAATTCTTGCATGTTGGTCAGAACTATGAATGAAGAACAGATCCAGGCTCTGTGTTTCCCTAGTTTCTAGTCTTTAAGCTAGACTAGCCACAGCGTGACCTTTTATGTCTTTTTACTTCATGCACAGATACGAGGTGATATATATCTTATCTTACATTCAGAAAGAACGTTTTTTTGTTTTACCTAAATTGGGCTGATTGGCCCAAAAGATGATTAATTTATGGGTTACAGCATGCTTTGTTTCTTTATAAATACATTTCTGCTTCTGTCTCTAAAGCTCAGCTTCTGACTCCCACACACACATTCACACAATTGCTTTCATTCTCCACCATTATTCTTTCTCTTTCTTGCGCATCCTTCGCTGAGTCTCTTGTGCATATCTCCTCTCCGACACACACAGAATCACTGACATTTTCACCCTTCTTTCGCTCCCCCCATCTTCACCCAGCCTCCCTCTCTCTCTCTCTCTCTCTCTCTCTCTCTCTCTCTCTCTTTCCCCCATCTCATTCTGATGCATGGCTGTATATTTGGCCTTTGTAGAGACAGTCTCGCTCCTGGAGGATTCTCCTGGAATCAATTTACCCTGCCTGTGCCAAGCCACTGATCAACAATTTACAGGCCATCAACTGCTGGGGCTGCTGGGAGGCTGTTTAACCGGTATATTAGGTGTCTGACATGACAGCACACTTACAGCAGGTATAGTCTCCGCTTTAAACACAAAGAGTGCAGCATATCAGGAGAAGCTTTGATATTGTGTTTGCACAATTGCATATTATCTACAGCAGTTTTACTTAACCTGCAGTCCCTCTCCTGTTTGCTGACATGCTGCCTTTTGGGACCCGAGTAGATTGAATCGATGAGGATTTAGTCTGTAACACAAATGCCACAGTAAACAGAGCTCTAAGCCTGGATGTTATAATTCAACTATTTTGAGATGTAGCTGATCAGCCGAGGTTTTGGTTGCAGGTCAGAATTCTGTTTGATTATTACTAATGCATTTTAAAGTTGCAGTAACAGAAAGTTCGTCTTCATTTGGAATGTAAGACATACAACACCTGCACAGCAACACGATGAACGAAATGCTATCATTCCACTGGAGATAATTACATCCAACTGCAGCAGTGAAGGTGAAGCCTCCATGGAGACCTGCATTTAAGACTAATTCACACATGTAAACCCCATAACAGAGCCCTCACATGTCATTGCTTTCTTTTGTTGAGCTGTGCAAAATAGCAGCATACAATTTAAAAACCTAAGCTCTGTATCCATGGAGATTAATTAGATTCACTGGGGCTCTCTCTAGACTCTCTATGCATGTAGAGAAAGGGGGAAAAACAGAGTGAGAGGGAGAAAGAAGAAAAGAAAAAACAAGAGAGAAAGTGGGAGAGACAGCCAGGCAATTCAAACGACAGACAGGCAGATAGGAACGTAGTGGTTGCCATGCGACAGCCATATAGAGTGGTGATGGCCATGGTAATACTACCTGGCATTCTGTTCAGTGATTTAATCAGCTCGCCCAGCCAGCCATAAATCATCATCAGGCTGAGTTACAAAAGCTTAAAGGAGAAACACAGACAAACACGGAGAAGTCACGTCACTGATGCTGAAAGAAAAGCTTGTTGCTTTGACTTCTGTGTTCAAGTTTAAATCACAATGGAACAATTACATTGTCCAGTATGGGGTGAGTGTGTGCGTGTTCTACTCCAGGACTGAGACTTTACAGAGGGCGCAATGTTCTGTTTTGACTGGAAATGTGGGTACTGCTAGTGTGATTGGTCCTGTATCTTAAAATACTTTATAATATCACTTTAGTTCCATTTCATTGTTAGTTATTGCCATAGACTGTAGAGGTGGGGGAAAAAGTTGATACAGTATCGTATTGCCGTATTTTGCATGGCAATATTATACTGATTCATGGCCGCCATGTTTCTATCTTTATTTAGCGTTTTGATGGACGGCTGGTATTTTCGCTGTTTTAGTTTTTTTTTCGAAAGGCTGTAGCAGGCTCACTTTTAGGAATATACTGGTATTATAACTAGAAGATCTAGGGAATCTATAGGCACCACGTGCATCAGGATTTATTTCAGGAAGTTGTAAAAATAATGCTGCAAAGTTAGGTATTAGGTATTAAGGTATTTTTTGATGTTTCATGGTGAAAATCACCATGAAACATCAGAACTCTGATTGTGGAGAAATAAAAAGACTGAAGTGAGATGAATAGACTGAGAATTTTGTCTTACTTGACAAAACAATTCTTGATTGAATTTAATTTTGTGGACACAAAATGCAGTTAAACAGATAAATCACAATGTGTTGTATCGCAATACTCACCATATCACAAAATTATTAAAATTGCAATAATATCGTGACTCAAGTATCGGGGCCTTTGCTGATTCCCACCACTAATAGACTGTATAAAAGAAATGGACGCCACCACCGTAACGTCACCCATTGGTTCATGAACTAACGTTTTGCCTTGAGTTTGACATTTTTGTAGTCAGCATTTTGGTTTCTTTTGAAGCCAGAAGTGACAATATTTGGACAAGAGTGTGGATCACTGAGAACCCATGGACACTATGCACACCCACCTATCCCGGCTACTGGCTCCGAGCTAGTTATGCAAAGTCTCTGCTAGCCAAGTTAACTTTCATGATTTGAAATAAACCAAAAATAATCCATGGCTTTTGAATGATTCTTTGCATAGAAATTAGGAAAATATCTGTGGCAATAAATCAATTGGGAAGTAGGGTCATTTTCTCATAGACTTTTATACAATCCTACTTTTTGTAACCAGTGGAGTTGCCCCCTTCTGGCCATTAGAAAAAAAATGCAGATTTAAGGTACTTCCACATTGGCTTCACTTCTCAAACTGGGAGGCTATGTTGGCTTCTTTTATAGTCTAGTGCTGAGGTTTCAGTATAATACTAGTTGCTGTGAGTTTTGACAGTGTTGCCATTTTCAATCACTTAACCTATAAAAGAGAGAAGGCTAACATTGAGTCTAGCACACAACAAAGTGGACAACAGGAGCTGACATGCCTCAGCAGGTGTTGAAATAACATGAACAAAATCAACACAATAGTTCATACATTTAGTAGTGCACCACGGACGTTGAAGCATTTCCACAATAATAGTCATTCATTAGTTTCTATTTCTGTTGGAATGCATTTTAGTAATTCTGCACAGCATTTATTCGTAGGCTCAGCAAACTTGATACTTAGGTATGTGGTATTTCAAAAACAAGACTTTGTGTGTCTACTGAACACTTTAGTAAGTTATTGATATGCTGACCACAAATATATGCAGTGGTATAATGACATAAGACATTTACTCAAATACTGCACTTACTTTACTTGAGGATTTCTATTTTATGTAACTTTATACTTCTACTTCACTACATTTTAAGGTAAATATTGAACTTTTTTCTCCCCTACATTTAGCTTACAGCTTAGGTTACTTTTGACATGAAAATCATGATACATTTAAAGTGATAAGATGTTGTTGTTTTTTAATTAGACCTCTTAACGGAAGTATAATAAATATGTTACCACCTGGCTCTATGGTGGCAAGAAGTCAAGTCAAGTCAAGTCAAGTCAATTTAATTTATATAGCCCAAAATCACAAATCACAGATTTGCCTCAAAGGGCTTTACAGACTGTACATGGTACGACACCCTCTGTCCTTAGACCCTCACATCGGCCAGGGAAAAACTCCTTAAAAAAACCCTTTTAGCAGGGAAATATGGAGGAAACCTCTGAGAGAGCGACAGAGGAGGGATCCATCTCCCAGGATGGACGGACATGCAATAGATGTCGTTGTACAGGGCAGATCAACAGAGTAGAATAGAGTAGATAGAGGTTGAAGGGGGAGAGGGAGGGAGAATAGAGAGACGTTTGAGAGGGAGACAGAGAGGAGCAGCAGTTCTGGGAGGAGACAGCAACAGGTGATGAAGCGCCACCATTGGCCTGTAGTGATGGTGAGTGTAGAGTGGACCAGGAGAGGAGGGCCAAACCAGATCCACAGCAGTGAGCAGGACCACAGCTCCACACCCTGTGAAAGAGAGAGCAAAGAAAAGTGCGAGTGCTCTGGGAATACATACATTAATACACAGGACAAGATATTACTATCCGTTGTGCCATAGTCCTAGAGAGTGGACACACCCCCGTACACACCACCACTGCAAGTACCATGCGGCCCCCACAAACGAATAAGGCTGTGTCGAGCCTCACTCACGCCGTACAAGCACACTCGGTGTCGTTGGTCCCGCATGGGATTCTTAGCTCAAACATCAGAACCAAGCGGCCCTCCCCAACGGCTAAGGCTGTGTTGAGCCTCACTGGCGCCGATAAAATGCTCAGTGCCGTTGGTTCCACATGGTTTCGCATGGCATTCTTAGCTAAAAGTGACAAGTTAGCAAACAAGGAGGGAGGTCACACACAGAGAGCATGAAAAAACATATTTTATTTAACATAGTTTAATTAACTTATTTACAAATGAGTGGGGTGTGTAGGTAAGAAAGGAGTCAGTCATGTCAGCAGTGTGTGGATGCGTGGAAAATATGGTGAGGTTTGTGTTGTATGGTGCGACAAACCAAACAAAGGAAGCCACAGTGTTGGGCCTGGAGCCTGCTGAGAGAGAGTGAAGCTGTGCAGAAGGCAAAGAAAAGTGCGAGTACTCTGGAAATACATACATTAATACACAGGACAAGATATTACTATCCATATATATATATATATATATATATATATATATATATACATAGCAACTGCAGTGTCCAGACATACTTGGAAGAGGCCACGGCTGTATATATTTTGCCTCTTCTGTAACTTCCTCATTCGTCATTCTGATTGAATCCCGACACTGTGTGCATTAAAACTTGTGCATAAAGCTCCGTTCTCCGACTCCTCATCTACTCTTCAAACACCACATACGCATCCCAACAATTTCCTTACACAAAAAAAACACTTACTTTTTTTTTAGTTACTTAGTGTAAAAATAAAAGGTTAATAGCAAAATTAAATGTGTCACGCTGCAATTGTTTTAAGCAGTTGCCACAGTAATATGTGGTATAACATTATAATAATAAATGCATCAAATCAAGATACTGAGATAAAGTATGCACGAAAGCATTAGCATACTTATCATCATGAACTCCCCAAATATGCTGGGAATTCTCTCACAGTCCACACCATCAGCTCCTGCCATCTCGTGTCAGAAATTACAGGCTTTGTTCATTTCTGTCAGTTTATGAAAGACTCCATGGCACAATGATAGGAACAACATGGGAAAATTGGATTTTAGCTGTAATCTGTAATTAAAAACCCAACCTAACAGCCATTTTGGCAGATACCTCACTGGGCAAGGAGATGAGTTGCATTCCTTTAAAGTGTCTCGGGGCACTGTGAGCCTGTGCCTGACTCTGGTGTGTGACTCACTACTGTACAACTAACAAACTGCTACAAAATAAGATGCCACAGCAGCTCGCTTTCACTGTCAACATTTAAGTATGTATTATCATTATAATCAGCATTATCCTGCCTTTCAGTGGTGAGATTTAGTGTCCCATGATGCTCTTAATGCTGTTTTCCACTGATAGGGCAACCAATCTGGAGAAATTCTGGAAAGATTTTATTTTAATCCCCACTTAAAAAAAAAAAAGAATTTATAAGCAGTTTTTAATAAAGATTATATCCATGCTAATTTAAAGCAAACATAAATGGTTTGTGGTTATCAATGCCTTGTTGGCAGTAATAATTTATTCTATGAAGGATTCATAACTAGTATAACAGTTAATAAATGCTTTATAACACACCGTACAGATTTGTCAATATATGAAAGGATTAATTAACTGCTAACAAACTAGTTATTCATGATTCATGGGATATGTTATTTTTTTTGAGAAATATATTAGTAAATCCTTTAAAAGGTTATTAAATTTGTTTACAACTATATTATAGTGTGTTATAAACAGGCTGTTATCAAAAAAAAAAAAAAATTGAAAGGGGCATATATTTGTTTGTACAAGTAGCTTACTAGGATCAATATTCAATATTTAAGTTATTGTTCAGCAGCGACCTCTAGTGGCAGTTGTGAATGTGGCTGGAGTAAAGGAGCAAGTCAAGTGGCATAGCATAAATTATAGAGGTGGGGGAAAAAATCGATAAAGCATAGTATGGCGATATTTTGCGTGTCGATATTATATCGATTCATGGCTGCCATGTTTCGATATTTAGCGTTACTGCGGTTGCAGTATTTTTTCGTTTTTTTTTTTTCTGGAGGCCGTAGCGAGCTTCAGGCTAATGTACTGGAGATACTGGTATCATATGAAACAAGAAGATCTAAGGAATCTATAGGCACCATGTGTGTCTAGATATCGTGTCGGGAAGTTGTCCAAATAACGCTGCAATGTTGGGCTTCTTGATTAATTTAATTTTGTGGACACATCAGCTGCTCCTTAGGGAACCGAGGTCCAGGCATAAGGGGACCGGGCTTTCTCTGTCGCTGCTCCCAGCCTTTGGAACATTTTACCCTTGCACATCAGGCAGGCCTCCTCACTGTCTGCTTTTAAAAGAAATCTTAAAACCCATTTTTATTCACCGGCTTTTAACTCAACATGAGCCTTTGCTCTGTTTTATTGGTTTTTATCTGTTCTTTGTGGCTTTTAAAATTAGGATTCATTCCACTTTTATTTACTGGTTTTTACCCAGCATGAGACTCACTCTGTTTTAGTTGTTTTTATTTGTTCTCTGTTTTTATTGTTGGTCTGTCCTGCCAGCACTTTATATCAGCTATTGTTGTTTTAAAGGGCTCTATAAATAAAGTTGATTTGATTTATATTGTATCACAATACTCACCATATCGCAAAATACTTAAAATTGGGATAAAATCGTATCGTGGGGCCTCTGCTGATTCCCGTATCTAATAAAGTAAATGGCTATTATCAGTTGCTATCAGCCTCAAACATGATGTTAAAATGCATAGGTGTTAAGCCCATTTATCAAAGGCTTTTTATTTTTGCAAAGCAGTGTGCCAAGGTATTTTTTTATTTATGACTTATTGCCCACAAAGCTAAGCCAAGTTAAATTAGCATTTTTTTTTTGGACAAGCTACAAAAAATAGAATTTTCTAGTTATTTTAATTTAAAAAAATATGTTTTATAAATGTTATAAATGTTGTCTGTACATTCCCAAGATCCTGCTAGCCCTGAAGAGAGACTTTAAACCCCTTAATGACACGGGGGAAACCCAGGAATAGGACTCGGATGCAGAGTAGTCGAGAAAAACAAGGTCTTTATTTGTGTCCAAGAAATACGGAGCTTCAGGTAACAAAAGGCGCCTCAAAAAAACGAGGGAGTTACTAAGAGAAAACCAAAACTAAACTGAGGAGATCTCTAAGCGAAAAAGGGGCAAAAGGCCAACAAAAAATCACTCTTTACGAGGGCTAAGGAAAAACAACAAAATACCTTGACTATGACTGTGGCAATACTGTGGTTCAGAGCTAGTGGTTCGGACAAAAGACATGACACACTGGCACAGGACAAAGGGGAGACACAGACTATAAGCACATGAGGGTAATGGGGAACAGGTGGACACAATCAGGGAAGACAATCAGACTGGAGACACATGAGGAAGGGCAAGTGACCTGAAACGAGAGGAGAGTTACTTTTCAAAATAAAAACAGGAATTGACAAGACAGAGACAGGACAAAAACGCAACTTGACAAAACACTCACCGCGGTGTGACACTTAACAGCTCACTCAGCAGGCAGCAGCATACAAGCCACCCCTGCCTGCAACACTCATCCACCACGTTCTTATATTTGGCACTTTACCTCTTGTTGGCCTCTTCAATCCTCATGAGGAAGAGACTGCAACTGTGCCAGATGCCTTTTGTAAAGCACATTTCAAGGTCCATTGAATAATCTATGGCCGAAACTGTACATTGAAAGGATCTGCACAAACGTTTTACTTGATTTAAATCAGCAATAATTGATTTGTGTGCTGTTTGATTGGTTCATATTGGTGGATTTAGGATCGGGGCACACAAAAATCCTCCCCTCTGTCTATAAAGTAGCGCCTTCCAACTCCCTTTTAAGTACAGGGCAGGCGGCTCATGTGTCAAGTAAGCTGTTGCAAGAAAGAAGGCAATGCACACAAACACATGCATGCACAAAAAAATCTTGAGAAATTCTGGAAAGATTTTATTTTAATCCCCACTTTTTAAAAATAATTATTAAGCAGTTTTTAACGAAGATTATATCCATTACCCAGGGGGCAAAACCCATATTTTTTGGAAAACTGACACGGAATGTTGTAAAAGGTTTCACACCAGAAATGATATCTAGGACCTTCAAGGATCACAACCTGGGTGGACAACCCGGTCAACTAGCTACTGGAAAGCTACAGGGGGCCAAAATCCCCCTTTTGGGGACATTTTCCTGGCGAAATTTTGTAAATGCAAATATTTAGGTACTACAAAGGCATAAATAGTCCTACAACTTTAAAATTTGGCAGAGAGTATCCTGACACATAGGGGAAAGCAGGAAAAAAAGATGCTGGGGTTTACTGCAACTCTAGTTTAAGATATCACCCTCAACATGCCAAAAAAGACAAAAAAAAGTACTGTTCGCCTGACAAATGCTCATGAAAATTCATATTTTTCAACACTTTATGTTGAGTATCTATACCTAACATATATATAGAAAACTTCCCTAATTCATAAGCTTCCATTTGAGTCCAAGATGGCCTTTCTACTAGCTACTTGAAAGCCATAGGGGGGGTCCAAACAATGCAACCCCTATTGTGAAAAAAGAGTCAATTATGCGGATCAGACTCCATTCTATTTCTGAGTGGTTATTTGGAGATAGATTTGGAGAGATCATTCTATAAAAAACTGAGCCAACCTATCGAAAGAGCACAAAATACACTTTCAGATGATGCCTTGGTTAAGCAGCTTGGTTCCCACTAAAGCTACATGAGGGAACTGTGCATTTTGTGCTCTCCCCAAAATGAACAAGCAGTGCACTTGTGGTCTTCTGGATTGCTTGCTGTTCAAAATAGGTAAATATGCTTAAAAAAATAATTTCTTTATAAAATACTGAAGGATTTACATTAATATTACATACAGAAGGACAGTATGTATGTTTGCCACCTATGCTAATTTTAGATTTTTTGATGTTTCAGAAACAGAACTGTTTCAGCTTGCTAGCAAGCTATTAAGCTAGCAGCTAACATTCTGAAAGAAACTGTAAGTCCCTTGTACTGTATTTTTCATTTTATCAATATATATTTTATATATATATATATATATATATATATATATATATATATATATATATGTTTATCACTGATTGAGAGTATTCCATGTGATGTACCAACCATTTGTTGCAGTGCTGTATGGGATTGATGCCACACCATGATGTACACGATGAAACATCTATACTGTATTTAGCACAAGTAAAGAATAGAGTGAGTATATTGAGACAGGCTGCACTATATATGCTTCAATATATTTTTATAGAACATTATATTCAGTGGTGGCTAGTGGTGAAATTGATTGGGTGGGTTAACAAATGAATTATAAAGTAAAAGTAACTCTCTCTCTCTCCCTCTCTCTCTCACACACACACACGCGCGCGCCGTGATCCACCTCATTCATGTTAGCGCCTGCCATTTTTTCTTCTTCTTCTTCTTCTTTTTCTCTCCCATCTTGTCATTGGTCTGAAAACAGCAGTATTGGGCTAAATGAAATCAGCCCAAATGACAAGTAAATCACGGGGGAGTGAAACGACACCTGTCAATAAGTTACCGGCCATCAGCCTGCTTCTAATTGGTCAGAACCGATCGGCCTGTGGGCTGAATGAAAGTAGCCCAAATGGACAGCAAATGGAGAGGGCGGGACATGGACGGGCCTGTCAGTCATTTACACCCGGAAAATAAATTAGAGCACCCATTTAGAGATATCCATGTTTTCCTTTTAACTATTTGGTGCTTTTGCCACTTTAGATTTGACTAAAACTACATTACATTACATTACATTACATTACATGTCATTTAGCAGACGCTTTTGTCCAAAGCGACTTACAATAAGTGCATTCAACCTGATGGTACTAGACATAGACCACAGGAATCAAGTAAGTACATAACTTTAAGAGCTAACTGTCATTGCTACAGGAGTGCTATATGTTAAAGAAGAAAAGAATAGAAAAGAAGAAGAAGAAGAAGAGCAATTTTTTTTTTTTTTTAAATATATATATGTGTTAGGTGACCATGACTTAACCGAGGTATTGTTGGAAGAGGAAGGTCTTCAGCCTGGCGGAAGATGTCCAGGCTGTCTGAGTTCCTGATGTCGGTGGGGAGCTCGTTCCACCATTTGGGAGCCAAGACAGAGAAAAGTCTGGAGGAGGTTTTGAGGCGAGTTGACCCACGCAAGGTGGGAGTCGCCAGCTGTTTGGCTGATGCAGAGCGGACAGGACGGGCAGGGGTGTAGAGTTTGACAAGGTCCTGGATGTAAGTAGGACCTGAACCGTTAGCAGCAGAGTACGCCAGAGCTAGAGTCTTGACGCGTATCCACGCAGCCACTGGTAGCCAGTGGAGGGAGCGGAGGAGGGGTGTTGTGTATGAAAAATTTGGGAAGATTGAAGACCAATCGAGCAGCTGCATTCTGGATGAGTTGTAGAGGTCGGATGGCTTTGGCAGGCAGACCTGCCATGAGGGAGTTGCAGTAGTCCAGGCGTGAGATGACCAGTGCCTGGACCAGGACCTGAGCTGCCTTCTGGGTGAGAAACGGACGGATTCTCCTGATGTTATGCAGCAAGAATCTGCAGGATCTGGTGGTGGCGGTGATGTTTGTGGAGAGGGACAGTTGGTTGTCAAGAGTCACGCCAAGGTTTTGGGCGGTTTCTGTGGAGACAACCACTGTGTTCTGGACAGTGATGTGGAGGTCAGAGGTCAGAGCCCTTCCCTGGGAGGTAGAGTAGCTCAGTCTTGCCCAGGTTGAGTTTGAGGTGGTGCGAGGACATCCACTGGGAGATGTCGGCCAGACATGCAGAGATACGTGCTGCTGCCTGTGTTTCAGACAAACTAAAACTAAACTTTAAACAACAATCTTTTGTATGTTATTTAGACAACTATAACTTTCTCATCTTTATTGCATAATATAGGGAAGGCTTAGCCCTGCTAGCCCATTTATACCAGCCATCACTGATTATATTGTAATTTTTCACAATTTAATCCACTACTTTAAATTTACAATTATATAATTTGAGTAATTTCTTTGTATGTTCCTTCTTGTAGCAAGATGACAAGCCAGCCAAAGAAACGTGGGAGATATTGCCATGCCGCTGAAACATGGTCTGGTGGCAAGGGTTGTGAAGACAAAAGCACTGACTACACAAAGTGTATCATATGTCAAGGACAGTCTGATACATACCTACACTTTATTACTCCCATAACGAAATCCAAGTTTAAAAAAGCCATTAATGCGCGTCAAGATGAAGTCTTCCAAAGACTGCACCATGATTCTGTGTCAGAAAAATGGTTGGAAGACAGTGCACCAAAGTGGCACCCAAAATGTCGGAATTGGTACATAAATGAGAGGAGCTACCAATATGCTGAGAAGAGACGTTCAGCTGATGTGAGTGCACAAGCATCAGATTTAGCTGATCCAGGATTCAGCTCCTCACACCATGATGTCAGGTTCACCAGGCGAAACACTGAAAAATTTAAATCCAAGAAGAGGTGTATAATTTGCAATAAGCAGTGGCTGCGAGGAAAGGAGCCAACCTCTTTGGTATCCTGTAGCAATGACAGTTAGCTCTTAAAGTTATGTACTTACTTGATTCCTGTGGTCTATGTCTAGTACCATCAGGTTGAATGCACTTATTGTAAGTCGCTTTGGACAAAAGCGTCTGCTAAATGACATGTAATGTAATGTAATGTAATGTAGTTTTAGTCAAATCTAAAGTGGCAAAAGCACCAAATAGTTAAAAGGAAAACATGGATATCTCTAAATGGGTGCTCTAATTTATTTTCCGGGTGTAAATGATTGACAGGCCCGTCCATGTCCCGCCCTCTCCATTTGCTGTCCATTTGGGCTACTTTCATTCAGCCCACAGGCCGATCGGTTCTGACCAATTAGAAGCAGGCTGGTGGCCGGTAACTTATTGACAGGTGTCGTTTCACTCCCCCGTGATTTACTTGTCATTTGGGCTGATTTCATTTAGCCCAATACTGCTGTTTTCAGACCAATGACAAGATGGGAGAGAAAAAGAAGAAGAAGAAGAAGAAAAATGGCAGGCGCTAACATGAATGAGGTGGATCACGGCGCGCGCGTGTGTGTGTGTGAGAGAGAGAGGGAGAGAGAGAGAGAGTTACTTTTACTTTATAATTTATTTGTTAACCCACCCAATCAATTTCACCACTAGCCACCACTGAATATAATGTTCTATAAAAATATATTGAAGCATATATAGTGCAGCCTGTCTCAATATACTCACTCTATTCTTTACTTGTGCTAAATACAGTATAGATGTTTCATCGTGTACATCATGGTGTGGCATCAATCCCATACAGCACTGCAACAAATGGTTGGTACATCACATGGAATACTCTCAATCAGTGATAAACATATATATATATATATATATATATATATAAAATATATATTGATAAAATGAAAAATACAGTACAAGGGACTTACAGTTTCTTTCAGAATGTTAGCTGAATGTTAGCTGCTAGCTTAATAGCTTGCTAGCTTGCTAGCAAGCTGAAACAGTTCTGTTTCTGAAACATCAAAAAATCTAAAATGAGCATAGGTGGCAAACATACATACTGTCCTTCTGTATATAATATTAATGTAAATCCTTCAGTATTTTATAAAGAAATAATTTTTTTAAGCATATTTACCTATTTTGAACAGCAAGCAATCCAGAAGACCACAAGTGCACTGCTTGTTCATTTTGGGGAGAGCACAAAATGCACAGTTCCCTCATGTAGCTTTAGTGGGAACCAAGCTGCTTAACCAAGGCATCATCTGAAAGTGTATTTTGTGCTCTTTCGATAGGTTGGCTCAGTTTTTATAGAATGATCTCTCCAAATCTATCTCCAAATAACCACTCAGAAATAGAATGGAGTCTGATCCGCATAATTGACTCTTTTTTCACAATAGGGGTTGCATTGTTTGGACCCCCCCTATGGCTTTCAAGTAGCTAGTAGAAAGGCCATCTTGGACTCAAATGGAAGCTTATGAATTAGGGAAGTTTTCTATATATATGTTAGGTATAGATACTCAACATAAAGTGTTGAAAAATATGAATTTTCATGAGCATTTGTCAGGCGAACAGTACTTTTTTTTGTCTTTTTTGGCATGTTGAGGGTGATATCTTAAACTAGAGTTGCAGTAAACCCCAGCATCTTTTTTTCCTGCTTTCCCCTATGTGTCAGGATACTCTCTGCCAAATTTTAAAGTTGTAGGACTATTTATGCCTTTGTAGTACCTAAATATTTGCATTTACAAAATTTCGCCAGGAAAATGTCCCCAAAAGGGGGATTTTGGCCCCCTGTAGCTTTCCAGTAGCTAGTTGACCGGGTTGTCCACCCAGGTTGTGATCCTTGAAGGTCCTAGATATCATTTCTGGTGTGAAACCTTTTACAACATTCCGTGTCGGTTTTTTTACTTTGCCCCCTGGGTACATGCTAATTTAAAGCAAACATAAATGGTTTGTGGTTACCAATGCCTTTTTGGCAGTAATAATTTATTCTATGAAGGATTCATAACTAGTATAACTAATAATTAATAATTAATAAATGCTTTATAACACACCGTACAGATTTGTGAATATATGAAAGGATTAATTAACTGCTAACAAACTAGTTATTCATGATTCATAGGATATGTTGTTATTTTTTTGAGAAATATATTAGTAAATCTACACAAACTTTTTACTTGCTTTAAATCAGCAATAATTGATTTGTGTGCTGTTTGATTGGTTCATATTGGTGGATTTAGGATCGGGCATACAAAAATCCTCCCCTCTGTCTATAAAGTAGCGCCCTCCAACTCCCTTTTAAGTACAGGGCAGGCGGCTCATGTGTCAAGTAAGCTGTTGCAAGAAAGAAGGCAATGCACACAAACACATACATGCACAAAAAAACACACCTGCAGGTAGACTTGAACCGTAGGTCTTATCGGGTTGCCCCAGCTGTGTTGCCAGACGCTGGCCTCCACTACCCGTCTGTCTGCCGGAGTTAAACTGGGGGTGTTTAAAATTAGATTTAACATCGATCATTTCCCCGGCCTGAACGGGGCCCAGTGTCAGTGGCTGGCAGGGGCAATCCCTCACCCACCGTCCGTCTGCCTCACCTCAACACACCATCAGTCAGGCCCAGGAGAGAGTGAGGGAAAGATGGAGAAAGAAGGAAAAAGGATGAAGGAAAGGGGATGAAGAAGTGGAGTAAGGGAAGGGGTAGGAAAGAAGGAAAAAGGGCAAAGAAGGAAGGGAGGGAGCAGGGATGAAGGATAAAGTAAAGGAGGGATGAAAGGGGCTGATAACAGGAGGTGAAGGAGATTGAGAAGGAGTAAGGGAGGTAGGAAGCGACGACAGCAATGAGGAGGAAAGTTGGAACTGATAAGCGAGCAGGAAAAGGGAGGAAAATGAAGACATTTACAAATAACGTCTTCATTTTTCACATAAAAATAATATCCTTACACTTTAGGTAAGCAAATGTAGGTTCGGACAGAGTTTAAAACAGTTACTTGAATTTATTAAACACCCCTGAATAGATAGCAGAGATTACACAGCAGTGATGGAGACTCCAGGTTCCTACAGTGGTGTCATTTACATGACTTATTTGCATGGTAATTGTATTTTCATGCTACGTTTCACTTTATGCAGTGTCACCACCGAGCAGGAGGAGGAAGGTGATCTGCATATTAACAAGTTACATGGTGGGTAATGGTGCCATGATGTTGGATAATAGAATAAGTATATAATCTAACTGTTCCTGGATTATTGTCCCTGTGGTGTAGCTTTGTTTGAAGGAGAATTTAAGGTTGTTTACTTAAACAGGAGGGGTAAATGTGGTTAAAGAGGTGTGCTTAAGTTAATGTAACCCTAAAAAATTGAATACTTGCAGTTGCTGATACTTTCTTTCTCTATCTGACAAGTAATCTGGGACATAGTCAGCTCCCGAAGCAGTCCAAAAAGTGTTTTCTACTGTAGAGGTGAAGCACAACGTAACAAACAATGATGACCACCATAAGTACCTACCAATGGTTGCCATGTTTGTTTGGATCATGGCATAAAAACACATCTGGAGAAATCAAATAAAATGTAACTGCAGCCTAAACAAGTTTTTTTTTTAAAGTGTATTCTTGTTTTGAATATATATATACATATATATATATATATATATATATATATATTCCAAATATATTATTAGATTATTTGTATTAATGCATTTATGTAAGCAGCATTTTAATTTCCTCAAGATAGGGCTCATTTTAACTACTTTAAGTCCTACCTATTGTCGGGGTGGGGCCCACACCCAGAAGATAACTGTGAATTGAGGAACTTGTTGGCACTCTGACTGGTGATCCTGGCGTAGACACAGCAGAGTCCAGTGCTGCTCATTGCATTTGGCTATTATTCTTTTAATAAATGGTAAACTGTATTCAGATGTTTTGAGTCTTTTGTACCTGACAAAAGGAAGTGAGCTTTGCCTTCTTTCCTCTAATGTTTTTCTCCGTCTGACATATTGGTGCAACCTAAAACACGGCAATAATTAAGAATTTTTCCTTGACGAAATTTGGGATCTAACTTCAGTGCCTGTGTGGAGTACTTCCAATATGGCGACTGCTGATCTGATCGTGAAAACCCTCTATAGAATGTTGATCCATTTTTTTCTTTATACAGTTGGATGGCGACCATAGACTGTATATGAATAACGGACGTCGTTACCGTGACATCACCCATTGGTTTGTGGACTGCCCGTTTGAAGCATCAAGTTCAGCGTTACGGCTGTCAACATCTTGCTTTAAGTCTGTTGAATTCTTTGTTTTTTGAACAAGACCAGAGAGAGAGACCATATTTGGACTGGGGCGGCATGAGGACAGGTGTATCTAAAAATAAACTCTTAATGCTAAAACAAAATATACGTTACTTACCAGAAAAATTGAACAGATGACTCATTGGAGTGTCTTTTAGTACCGAATGCTGAACAAGAAATTTTTTTATTGGAGGTATTCTATGGGGCCATTTCAGTCACATCTCACTGCTGTAGCAACCTCTCCGACCTTTTGCCAGTCAAGCAGTACATCCTTTTTCACAAAACACACAATAAAGTCTTTCCAAGCATGACATTCTCTCTGCAATGCCATCCATCTACCACACCCCACTTATGGCCTTGCAGCTATAATGCCCACTCATTGCGCTGCTGCTATTACCATCAGCATCCTTGTTATGTTTGTGAGGCATGGCCTTGCCAAATGAGAGGAACATTGATTTTTATATCCTTGCTCCCAGCAACGTTTGCAGCATCTTTAGTCTTCCTATCAGGCCCTGCATCTTAACAGGGACAATATTTTTGAGTGAATATGGTAATTAAGCAGTTAAGCTCTTTCTGATAAACATTTGATCAGCAGTATGATAAACTGTTTCCCCTTCATAGAATAAATACCCAACTCTGTTTTTGTTCAGTTAATTCCTGAAGTGGCTTTTTCATTACTGCCTTAATGGCTGTTCAATTAGAGTTTCCATCACTTTGAATTGAAAGTGAATTAGCCAAACGCTGCAGTCTATAAACTGCAGTCAACTCTTTGCACAAAGGGGCCATTCAGGATGTGTAAATGGGTTTCACCTCAGGGATGAAATCATAGGGCTGTTACAATAATGACACACTAGACAGTTTCGACCTCACATATACTGAATGATGAGGGAATAATGTATATATGGACTGCAAGAGGCTTTATACTACCAGCTGAGGATTTACAGGATCTAATATCAGTTACTGGAATAGTAGAAAAAAAGGTGACCCTTGATGAGTAGTCACCTTTTTAGTCGGTAAAAATAAGTAGTAGTAGTAAAAATCTTTCAAATTATTAAATGTAAAAGATCATCTAATAGAGGCACCCTGGACAGGTCATAAGACTATCACAGGGCTGACACATAGAGACGCTCTTATTCACACCTACGGACAATCAAGAGACATCAAATAAACCTTAGTTGCATGTCTTTGGACTCTGGGAGGAAGCCGGAGGACCCGAAGAGAACCCACGTTGACACAGGCAGAACATGTCCACACAGATGAACCCTAAAAACTACACTACCATAATGAGAAAAACATTTGTCTCATCCATCGTAGACTATAGAGTGAAAATAACTCTTTATAGTTAGAATGATATATGAATGGATGTCTTTTACAATGGATGTTTCTGTGTATCATGTTCCTTGTTGTGTGAATCAATGGGTTGTCAGGTTGTACAGAACAGGCTGTAAACTACCACAGTGGCACGGTCTTGCTCTGAAGCCTGCTCAGTGCACCGTGGTCAAACTAGGCAAAAGCACACCTGAATCAACAGTTCAGGTGATTAGTTGAGTCAGGTGTGCTCCTCCTTGTCGCTACACTTGCCCTTTCATGGATCAGTTCGACAATTGTTCTCTAGAGGTTACTTTATCACATTTCCTACAGTGGTTGTGCACTTTAGAGGATACTTTATAATGTTAACTCCAACTGAGCGGACAATAGAAGGTACTTTATCACGTTTTCTCCACTTGGAGGCCAGCATAGAGGCTAGTTTTCTCCATTGGAAGGCCACTAGAGGGTTCTTTATCACATTTTCTCCCTGAAAGATCACCAGAAGGGGTACTTTATCACATTTTCTATTTGAGGCTATCATAAGGGGTACTTAACCATGTTTTCTCCATTTAATGCCACCATAAAAGGAAATTTATCATGTTTTCTCCATTTAAGGCCACCAGAAGACGTACTTTGTCATGTTTTCTCCATGTATTGCCACCATCGAGGGTACTTTATCACGTTTTCTACACTGAATGGTCACCAAAAGGGGTACTTTATCATGTTTTATCCTCCATAAAGGCTTCCAAGATGGCACAGCATTTTTTCATGCATGAAAAAATGCTGTGGCCCACCCCCCCCCCCCCCCTCCCCACTCAGTCCAGTGAAGCCTGCTCAACTAAAGCCTGTTAACATTGACACTGCGAGCAGTTTAGCATGCTGATGTTAACGTTTAGCCTAAAGCATGCACAGTACTGTATGCCCGAGTACTCAACTGTTTCATCATTACCAAGGCACATGAGCTGTCTCTTACCATATCTCTCCTTGACTTCCATCCAAACTAAGTTAATTTTCCTTTTTTTCCATCACTGTCTTCTTCCCTCTCGACCCCTCTGCGATACCCATCAATCCTTAACTGTTGAGGGACACACTCATTTCACAGGTCAATTAATTTTAATCAGAGTGTGTCAATTTAATCTGAGTTCAAACCGCTAGACGGACACTTTGTAAAAATCTCATTAACCTTCCCATTTCCAATCTGCTCACTTCATCAGCAGGGCAGAGCAATGACTCAGTCATTTTCAAACCCACGCTTTATCTGTCGGTAAACAAACTCCTGAATTTGGATAATGTCACAGGAAAAGAGTCGCCCGGGAGGGGAAATGCACAACATCCTCTCACACCAAAAATGACACTGACATTGACTTAGTGTCCTCACGTAGGTGTTTTAATAGCAATAACACTGGCAAGAAAATCAATGTGATCTGCAGATAAGGTTAAGGTTAAATGATTGCCATGACGATAAAGGATGACTGCAGCAGGAGGACAGTTGAATAGAAAGCACAACAAAGAGGACGCGTAATGTAAGTTAATGCAGAAGATGGTGCTAAAGATTAAACGGCAAGAATAAAACACAAGTGTCTTCATCAGACCAAGTTAGAGTGGAACTTCTACACTACGTTCACACTGCAGATTAAATGTCCTTATTGAGATATATATTCAATCCTACATGACACATCTGATGTCTTTTTTACTGCTTTAGTGTTTTCTGATTTCACTCTGCATCAGGCAGACAACTGTTATTAAAACTCCATTTAGTAAGAAAAGCAAGTAGGACAACAAGTCAATTAGCCAGCAGATAGACAGCAAGCTCACGGCTATAATTAGTATTTGGGGAGATGCTTACATTCAAACTAAATTACAAGGGGTTTTTCTGAGTGTTTCTGAGTGAAAAATTGAAAGATTTGCAATTACAAAAAAGAGACCAATTAAAGCCACAGCTGATTCTTCAGCAACAACAAAAACAGGCAACTTCAAGCTGCTCTAATCAATATTCTTGTATTAAAAGTGGATCAATGGCTTGGTGCATAGTGAAAGTTGTCATTAAAGTGCGAAGTCTCTTTCAGCTCATTGTTTTGGTTTTACAAGCCGCAACTTTACTGCGTTTTACTGCTGTGTTGCTCAGTCTCACTGATCTCAACAACCTCTAGCTGCAGCAAACTGTTTTCAGCAAAACACTATGATGAGATAAACCTATAGGGAAAAAATGGAGTATTTAGCAACTAAATAGCCTGATTTAATTGAGACCAAAACAGAACTAAGTTTTGGAACTAGTTTGTCGGACATCCGCAGCGCTGCAAAAATGTTGTTTGTTTCACGGTGTTGGAAGTTCTGTCCAGAAGGAATGTTTTTGTGTCCCATTGCTGAAAGTTGTGTCTGGAATTAATATTTTTGCATTGGGTTGTTACGTGTTTGAAAGTCGTTAAAACACAGTTCAGATTCAACATATCTGTGGTTCAAAAACATTGAAATTCAGTGTATCTGTGTTTTGAAGAAATGTAAAATTGTTGAAATTTGTCAGGTGGCTAGTAACATGACTCTCGATAAATACTAATGTTGGATGTGTAATAATGGGCTTTTTTTTGCTGATACATTTTCCATGATAATTTTATAGATGATAATATGTCGGGCGTTGTGTGTACAGTTGGCGCCAATGCCCCCGAGTGGCCAAAAAGAAAAGAAAAAAAATGATGCCGCTTTCAAGCTAAGTGCAAGGAGGAGGCAGACTCCAGTAAAGTTTGTAGCCATGGCTCTATTTATTACATATCCTTACTTACATTTATAGTGCCTTTTGTTTTTAATTAGAGTCTTTAACGGTTCATTTGTTGGTATTAGCCTTAAAATGAACTCTTCAAACTTTTTCTGCCCCTGCCCCCAAGTCTGTATCCACCACTACTGAAACCGTGGTTTAAGCACAAATATGAATAAAGTTAATCCTTTTTTTTCTTTGAGAGTTCAAATAAGGTTTCCTCAGATTTAATGTATCCAGGCTCAGCTATGTTGTATTTTCTGCTTCAAAGACATGCTGATTGCTGCAGTTTGCAGTAAACTAGATCCTCTTGTGACAAGAACAGTTCAAAATCCTCTATAGAATGTAAACAGGAAAATGTAAATGAGCTGCTGATTATATTGTACACAAGAGTCACTCTGAGTAATGATAAAACATATACACGATTAAACTGCAAAGTGCTGACAACTGCAGCTTTAAAATATGATTATCTGCAATTTTTTATATACAAAATAGACAATAATGACAGCAGCAATTACAGCAGAACAGATGTGTATGTGTGCATAATTAGCTCTTCATCATTACCAGATTTACAGATTGAACAACTTAGACATACATACAGTTGGCCCAATCCTGCACTGTTCGTTTTTCACATGATCTTATTGCGGCTTTCAACTAATGGTTCATTAAATTTACACCAGACTAAAAAATGAAACTCTGTGACATTACTGAAAAACACTGTTGAAATGCTGACTCCTTTTACACAAAGATTACATCTCTTCAGTCGAGGTTACACACACTTCATTAAGCCTGACTCTCATTGTGACTACAGCTTAGTGCTTTTTATTCTGGACGTTTCAATGTGCTTGACAGACCAAACCAAGCGCACCCGACCACTATGGCCAGTATTCATTATTTGGACTCGGGTGTCGTGAAGAGCTGATAAGATGCAAACTCATTTGCATGAGAGGCCAAGACACCCTTCAGAAAGCACAGAGCCGTGCAGGCCAGCCACTACAGTCAACACTGGCCTTTCATCTTGATCTTGATCTCCTTTACTCTCCTATTCTCTTTCTTCACACACTCACACTGCCTGACACAAAAGAATAATAGGCACACACTGCAAAAAATGACAAGGTTGGCAAGAGTTTTTACTTGCTATCAAAGCTTATCAGCTTCATTTTAAGATAGTTCCAGTCAAGTCACTCTGCTGCAGACTCCCAGCATAATGTGAGTTGTTTCAGGACATTTGCTTCAAAAGAGAGAAACTGACTCACAGGGTTTTGTTTGGAGACTTTAATATTTTTTCCTGAAAGAGGTCATTTGAAGTGAAACTAGGGATAATCAAGAGATTGAGCACCAGTATTGTTTCATAAAAAATATCCTAAATCAAACATGCGACTCAAGTCACTTGCTCCAAACAAGTCCATAGACTGTATAAAAATAATGAGCAGTATGCTCATTATAATGAGTCATCGTGTCACCTATTGGTTTGTTGACTCCAGCATTTTGGCCATCGGTTTATGGCCATTGTCCTACTTGTTTCTTGCAACCAGCACACGCGCTGAATGGATGGGGAGCCAGAATTACACTTCATTGTTAGTTAACACCAGTGCTAACAAACTGGCTTAGTCAACAAGGGGCAATTATTGTTCAAAATGAATAGCCAACTCCTTAATAATAAATAATAATAATAATAATAATTATTATTATTTTTATTATTATTATTATTATTATAACTTAAATTTATATAGCGCCTTTCAAGAAACCCAAGGACGCTTTTCAATACAATACGATAGACATGACTTAAAAATTGGCCATTGATGACGGGTTGAGGGGGTTAACTGAGTCCAAAAGCCTTTGTGAACAGGTGGTGCTTGAGGAGTTTATTAAAATGTCCAGGGAGGTAGCATTACGAATTTTGGCCAGGAGAGAGTTCAAGAGGGTGGGGGCTGCAACGCTGAAGGCACGAGCCCCAAAAGTTTTTCGTTTGGAGGGGGGGGTGGTGTTGAGCAGACCTGATCAGAGGACCTCAGGTTTTGGGATGGTGTCTAGGGGTGGAGGAGATCATTGCGGTATGGATGAGGAAGGGCGTGGAGAGATTTGTAGGTCAGGAGGCGGAGTTTGTAAGCAATGTGTGATTTTACCTGGAGCCAGTGGAGGTGGATGAGAGTGGGGGTGATGTGCTGCCAGGGCCTCCTTAGAGTGTCATTAAATCAAACCCAACACTAAACAAGATACTTTTAAGCGCCAGACTTTTTTGTAGCCAGTGGAGTTGCCCCCTGCTGACCATTAGAAAGAATGCAGGTTTAAGGCACTTCTGCATTGACTTCACTTTTCAGGTTACAGCTTGGCCAAGTCTATAGGCCTTACCATAGCTGCATTTGTAGTGATAAAGAGAAGGGCCACGTTATCGATTTTTTTTGCCCAAAGACCTACCCGACCAATCGCAAGTCAATTACAGCTGTCAAAATCATGATGTTAAAGCCCTGTTTTATAGGGAAAAACAACAACAACAAAAAAACAAGAACTACCTAAATACTCTGAACAGTGTTTCACCTCCGGTTTATTTATGTACGAATTGAAAAATGGGCACAACAAAAATAAGTGGATGGAAATGCATCTTATAACTCAAGTCCACATCTCTGCCTGAAGTGAGGGTGGAAAATTCTTGCTACAGTATACAAGCCCTTGCCAAGCTTGTAATTTTTACAGTGCAGTAATATGAGGACACTCACAAATACACACACGCAGACACACACTCTCCTGCTCTCTTTATCTCCCTCGCTCTTTCACATAAAGGCACTCTAAGGCTTTTTAGTATTCTGATGTGGTTCGTGATTCTCTGTCAACATTTGACTTCACAGGCGGTGGGGATCAGACTCATACAGAGAGAGGCCAACCTCCTGAGGCTCGCCACTGCAGAGGACTGTAGGTAAGGATTACACTGACAGAGAGACGGACTGACAGAATGACATACAGACAGACGCTGACTCTCCTTACACCTGGAGTTACGTAATCTTTGACCTTAAATGTTCTGTATTGTCAGATACAAAAGTAGCTGCCTGAAGAAATCAGTTAGCACAAAGTTTCTGACCCCATGACCTGTCGCCTTCAGGCTATGGTGGCCTGTGACTGTCCCAAAACATTAAAGTCAGATTGTCACAAAAAAGACAAATAAGCTTGCTAATTACAGCAGAGGCCTTTCTCAAAACCCTGAAGATATATTATGGTCATTTTGTGCTACTAGGCAGTAACAGTTACTTTTAGCCCCTTTAACATTCATCTCACATCCAGTTTGCTTCTGGATATGATTCAGCTGGAGTACATTTACGCCTGACATTAAAATGCGACTGCGGTATACACAGCGAAATTGGATTTCTCTTTCCCTCGCCCAAATGCAGATTGTGTCCTTATGTCCTTCAAAACTGACAGTAAACATCTCATCTTGCTTGTTGTTCACCCACAAGTGTCTCTTTTTTTTCTTTTTACAAGTATTTTACAATCAGTCTCCTGTTGGCAGTTTGATTTGTTTTATTTCTGTCTGTAGTTGGCTTTATGTGGATTGGAGTTGCTTTACATTAACTATTTAGGCCACCTCAGGCTGTGTGGGAAGAGGAGGTGACATCTTGCACGTGCACACTGAGTCATTGCTCAGAGGAATAAATTTAAACATACCGGTGCAGTCGTATCCTGATAGTACTAAAGCTGATAAATAGTAGAATGCTGAATATCTTTACATGCTTAAATGCTACATGTTGACAAATGGCTTAAACCTCTAGTAAACAGTGAGAAGGCCTGAATGGATTGATTGAGGTGGATTAGAAATACCTAAACATTGTGTTTTTCCCACTATAGTGCAAGCTTCCAGCTGTTATCTCAGTATTATAATATATAATATAATAGCAAGAAGATTAGCTCAGCTTAGCATACAAACTGGGAGCAGAGGGAAACCGCAAGCTTACTCCGTCAAAAGTTGAAAAAAACCTGCGTATGACTAATTAACGCTTTATATCTTTATATTTGTTTAACAGTTATACAAACAGTACATATTAATTGTAAAGATATTGTCAGGCCAAGCTAGCTGCTTCCAGTCTTTATGCTAAGCCAGGGGTGCTCAAAGTTTGACACGTGCCAATTTACACAGTTAGTGTATCAATGAGTGTGAGGGACACACAGTTTTGTCCATTGAAATCGTTAACTTTACATAACATTACTAGCCTTGATGACAGAGTTGCCATGCAAGCTTTCAATAAGTAATCATTCCCAAAATGACAAATACTGGTCTGGTTTGAAGGGCGCAGTTTTACTACTAAGTACTGTATTAAATGTCATTTATTGAAAATGAAAATAGTGAAATGGACAACAGAAGATTAAAATATAATGTACACACTTTATGTCACGTTTGGGGGCCACACAAAATGATTCTAAGGCCCATGGACTGCTTTGAGCAACTATGTGCTAAGCTAATCACATGCTGCCCTATATAGGTTTAACAAATTGTGAGAATTGTGTCTGAAAACAAAATTATTCCAGCTTTGTGGGCGACAGTGTAGCAATATAGAATATTTCCCAAACTGTACAACTATTCCTCACGGGGGTGGGGGTTTACCTGTCCCATGTGAAACAATTGAAACAAAACATTGAAACAATGTTTTGTGTAAATATTCTATATAAAAATGTGAAACAATCACAGAGTCACCATTTGTCACATCATTATAAGTTCTTATCACATAATCATTGTTGTGAAACAGAACTATCGTGGTTTGGGTTGGAATAACTGCTTCTGTACATGCCATTATTGTGTAGGTAATGTTGAATATGACATGGTTACATATGGAAGTGGAACAAATGGAAATTAACATTAAAATCCTTTCATTTTGACTCATCAACCCCAAACTCCTCCCTTTGCAGACTTTGTTGCTCTTTATACTTTGTGGCCTGACTTCCTCTTTTGTTCCTGTCATAGTAACTACAGTCACTAGAGGTCACTGCTGGACAATAAACATCAATATGGGTCATAACAGGCTGCACCTCCTGACTCAATATTACAGTGATTATAAGAGTTATGAAGCAGAACTTTTCGTAGGTGTAAGTGTGAACAGTGAATGGAAACGGCCTGTCCTAACTGATAAAAATCAATGCATGCAACAGTTTACGACTGAGCACAGTGATGTTCTTGTAGTCTTGCAGTCATTAACCGTCAGTTCTCCTTTGATCTCTTTTTCTCACTTCTTTTAAAATAGACACATGCTGCTACTCATTGAGTTCAGCTAAATATGACTACACTGTTTGCTTTTAATTAGTTCAAAGCCAACAATTTTTCATGTGTCGTGTTGTGTTAATTCTAAGTTGCTGTAGCACTTGACTCTGCTCCGATACTATTGAAATTGTCTCATCCTTTATCTTGTATATAACCTGCATTGGCAATGGGGATTTCCCAGATGATTTGAACACATTTACACAAGGACCCGGGACAGATTGTCCCTTGGTTCAGCCGGAGAGAAACGTGTTTCTCTTCACGCACCCTCAAAAGTCTGCTTTCCTCTTTCTAATTGTCAGAAATTAATCGTTGGACCCACAGCTCGGATTTAATGTTGTAGGGGCACAAATGTGTAATGCAAAATTTTCTCAACAGCTAATCCCGTTATCAGATCTCTGTATTGTGGGAATTTGATTATGTGTGTGGAAGCATTTTAGCAAAAAGATAAAGAGAATGTGAATGGGAACAAATGTGTGCTTAACTATAATTGGATTCTATATGAATGTGAACTTACGTGTGTGTCTGTGTGTGTGCGTGCGTGTCCAAATGTCATTCAAGACAAGCAAAGCCTCAGGGACTTGATCCTGTGTGAGTGCTAAGAAGGAGTGATGCATGGATTAATCCAAAGAGATTTCTCCAGTGTTGTGAATAATTCATTAAAAATGTGAGAAAATGACACATTTGATTTTCAGGCATCACTTGTGTGACTCAAGCCTTCCTCTTAATGCAGCCAGTAAATGCAGGGCAAAAGAAGACCAAAAGCTAGCAAAAAAAGGATGTAAATAATACTGGACTTAAAATAAAGAGTTGCACTTAATATATTTATTAGACCTCAAGGATACAGACCATGAGTCACTGAATGTATTTTTTGTGTGTGTCTAACAACAAATAAGTACATCCCCTTGGACTTTATTCAGTTCAAAAGAGAAAACTGTTGTGTTCATGTTGTTCCTATATTGATTGAAGATTACAGAAAGCCTTTCTTAGTGCGAGCAAGCAAGCAAGCAAACAAACAGTGCTTTTAGCTATTTGTTCCTAGTTATATTATGACATCTGTGTCTATCATCATGCATGGATGGATTACTGAACGGACCTACCAGGAACGGACCCAGGGGCCCAAAGTGTCAGGGCCCCCCTGACCTTCACTTACAAGATGTAACTCACACCAACCAGGAAGGATGCATAAAACAACTACAAAGAGATACAAAATGCCTAAAAAAATACATAGGACTAAAATACACATAAAATGACTACATGGATAATCAAAATGATAAAAAAGAGATACAAAACTACCAAAAGACACTGAAATAATAGAAAGAAACAACTGCAAATAGATGCAAACAGCTGCACTGAGACACACAAAAGTGGTGAAACCAACCACAAGAAAGACACAAAACAACTACAAAGAGACTCAAAAATAGTGAAACAGGACAAAAATAACTAGAACAAGAGCAAAAACAATTACAAAGTGACACAAAACAACTACAAAAATTACCAGAAAGTCACAAAACCACAGAGAGATGTGTAGCAAACACAACGAACACAAACAACAACAAAAAGTGGCTAAACAACAATAAAATGTTGTCTTCCTCCAGTTACCCAATATTGTTCCATGTCAACATGACAATGCTGTATTGTCTGCAGCTAAAAGCATATCTAATAATCAAATTGCAATTAAACAAGCACATAAAACCATAACAACTCTTCACATGCAACTGAAGGAGAAGCTCCCTGCATTTAGAGGCTGTGTGACTTTAAATCGGGTTTCCACTTACTATACACGAGGGTGAGCAGATTAATTAATTAAATTAATTCCATGCCTTTAAGGAGCCGCTAATCCACCTAAAACATTTTCATCGGTATCAGTTTCATTGGAGAGCTTTTGTATCACATCTTGTTCTAAATTGTGTTTCAGAGGATTTTACACCCAGCAAAGAGCAGTGTGTGTGTGTGTGTGTGTGTGTGTGTGTGTGTGTGTGTGTGTGTGCAGGCTGCTCCTATTAGCTACCCATGCTCTACTATCGCCCAAAGGCGTGGGCCACCACAGCACACCACAGCCATCATACTCATAATGGAGATAAAATTAATTTGCTTTCCTCTCCTCTATCTCTGCCTGCCACTCTCCACCTCCTCCATCTCTTGTTCTTCCTCCCTCCTTCGCTCTCCTCCTACACTGTTCCTACATACATTTATCTCTGAAGTCTAGTGTGTGTCTTGCCACCTCCTCTCTCTCTCTCTCTCTCTCTCTCTCTCCCTCTCTCTCTCTCTCTCCCTCTCTTTGTCTATACCATGTTCGAGCAGGCCAGGCAGCAGCCTCCAGCCTCTATCTGTGTCAGGTTTGTGTACCAGACAATAGGGAGGAAAGCTATTAGACACTTGCTGGCTTCCTTGAAAGCATTTACAGAAAATAGGCTTGAGTTTGTCAGTGTTTTGTCTTATCAGGAAAGCACCATGCATCCATCCATTCAAAAGTTTTTACATTGTATTAGCACATTGCAAAAAAGTGAATTTTCCTTATGCATATGAGTGCCTGCTAAGCTGTTGTTAACATTTACGTTACAAAAAGATCAGAATAAGAGTGACAAAATATATTAGGCTTGCCAAATAGTCCTTCAGGTCTTTAAATTAGCCTGAGTAAACTCAACTTCCCCTGCTTTTTTCACAGCAGGAGGGTCAATGAAAAACTGGGACCTTAGCTGCAGCAGGGATAATGCACATTAGTTGAAAATGTAATGCTGCCTTGGCGTCATACAGGAGTTGCCCTCAGAATGACTTGACAAATTAAAGTGACATCTTGGAAGTGCTTATGCTCAAATCTGCTTTTACCACACTAAACACACTCAGTGAATGGGTTCAGGGAAATATTGCAAACACAAATGTGAACCACCATCAAACCTGACATACGTAAAATGAACTAAAAATGAACTTGTCAAAGTAGAACTACTGGTTTGTGTTCTCAGTGTTGAGTTTTCTTTACACAGCAAAGTCGAGAGAAGTTTGACAAAGTTTGTCTCCCTCAAAACTAATGGTAGCATCCACTGATTCGGTGTGTATGAATCTACTGTCTTCCTATCACTTCCTACATATTTACATTTGTTTGCAATATGGAATTGTTTTGAACCTGCATTTGCAGACAAGAGGTCCCTCCATTTAGTAAGCTTAAGAAATTTGAATGCTAAATTGTGGGGTGGAGATTTTAAAATGTTAGTGTTATGTTTCCATTAGAGGTGGTGGAAAAAAATCAATACAGCATTGTATCGCCATATTTTGCGTGGCAACATTATATCGATTCATGGCCACCAAGTATCGATATTTAGCATTCAGGCGACCGTCAGTATTTTTGCTGTTTTTGTTTTTTTATGAAGGCCATCGGGGCTCATTTTTTGGAATATACTGGAGATACCAGAAGACCTAAGGAATCTGTAGGCACCATGTGCGTAAGGTTATCGTGTCGGGAAGAAATTACCCTGCAAAGTTACAAGTGTTTTAGCTACATGCTAAAGACACTGAAACCCAGGTATGTGATTCTTTTGGCACGTTATTTCACGAACACAGTCGTATCGAAGCTGTACAAAGCAGTGAAGCTTAAAGTTTGCGAAAATGCTGCAGTTGTTGTCGTCCATACATGTTTGATATCAGTTCAGTTCAGTTTGACTGAATACTTTGTTGGTCAGTCTGTGGGTTTGACTCTCATTGTGGAGAAATAAAAAGACTGCAGTGAGATGAATAGACTGAGAATTTTCTCTTACTTGACAAAACAATTCTTCACTGAATTTAATTTGTAGACACAAAATGCAGTTAAACAGTTAAATCACAATATATTGTATCTAAATACTCACTATATCGCATAATGCTTAAAATCGCAGAAATATCGTATCATGACTCAAGTATCGGGATAATAGTAAATAGGCACATTCACTTTGGATGGAGAACAGACAGTGTCACAAGAAGAACTTCATAGGTGTCCATTGTAAGGAATTAATGCAAACCTTGCATCAGGTATGATGGTATGAAGGCATTACAAAGCATGTCTGTGCAGAAGTCCCTCCACACTCAACAACCAAAATAGTCAAGCACCATTTTTTATTTTAGATGGTTTTCTTTTTTTTACTTTAGACTATTTTTTCCATGATGATACAGAGTTGATAGAGGGGCTTGTTGGTTGTCCATCCATAGAAAACCATTATACTTCATGACCCAAACAACTTGTTAACGCTTCACTGTTGTGGAAATCAAGATAAGTACTTTATCTCCGTGTGTTGGCTGGAGAGATGGCTGCTGGTGTGATTCGTAACTCAAACAATATCTAAGAGGAGAGAAAATGATTTGATTGCACCACTTGACTCAGCGAATGGAAATGATAAGGGCAATCGGCCCTCATCATCTCTCTCTTTCTTTCTCTGTTAATAATAACATTGCCACTCTGAATTTTGAGCACACTTATGTTGGCCTCCGCAGCATGATACAATCACACTGACCTCATGTGATTTAATGCAATCAGCCCTCACAGCTTGTGTGAAATTGTTTTGTTCTGTTTCAAAGGAAATGGGGTATGATTCTGTGGAAATGATCCTACAGCGTCGCCCTGGAATAATTCAGCAGGGAAATGATGAGGCGATGTCATTTAGCAGACTGTTGTGTATGAAAAGCTTTTGGCTCCTTCAGGGATTGTGGAATGTGTTAATCATTGTGTAGAACAAAAAGGATTTGTAATAATGGAGGCTTCAAGGAAGCTGCAGCAGCGGAGGAAAATCAGAGTTGACGCCAAGGTTGCTAGATAACTGTATTTGACATGTTTATATATAAATATATATACAACATTTTCTTTATCAGTTTGGTAATTGATTCTTTGTTGCCTGTCTTTAAAGTTACAATCTCAAAGATATCTGTTTTGTGTTCTTTTGTTGTACCTATGGGAGAAAATGGTAATTGCAGGTGTGTTTTACTATATTCAAGTCCTCACATTAAATTCTTGCAAAGTACTCGCAAAAAAATGTGCTCCGAAATTATTTTTTGATAATGTTAGTAGCATCGGATATGAAAGTTGTTTTCTTTATTGTTAAACAGTGACCATTGCCATCAAAATAATGTTCACAGATAAGTTAATTTTGTGTCATCTAGAGTTATGTACGATGGCGTATTAGGGCCAAGAATACGGACCCAGGGGAGGGGGGTAATAGTTCGGGGAAAAAGTGGAAAATTAAAGTGAAAAATCTATAAGAAAAAAATATGCAGATTTATGATACTAAAAGTGGCAAATCTAAGAGGGAAAAAAAACAGATTTATGAGAAAAAAGTGGCATAGATGTAACCAGTGATATCCTTCATCTGTCCATTGCGTTGTAGTTCCTGATGCAGAAAAGCTATCATCTCATCTAAATTAGTACGGAGTTTTCTTCTGAATAGGCCCAATTCACAGCAATGTGAATGGATACTCGTGATGATATGGTAATTCTGGGCTAAAACCATGAATATTTCCTTATTGCTACCCTTCAGATATAGTACAGGAGATTAAGTTAGTAACCCACAAATAGAAGCACTACAATAGTGTACAGTAAGTGAAACCACAACACGGGGTAACCCAGAACTGTTATCTGTGGTATTAAAAAAAAGTACTCAAGTACTTATGCCAATCTCCAGTCTGTCATTGTTCTTTTCTTGCCTTGGTAACCTTTTACTCACAACGCAAGTAGAGATGTTCCGATACCATTTTTTCCCTCTCGGTAGCCTACCGATTCCAATACTTGTGCTGTGGGTATTGGCCAAATAGTTAAAGATTTTTAATTCAAATTCAGTTGTCACCCTCATAAAAAGAGTTCTCTCCATTTTGCCCAATCAAGGCTTTGTATTCATGTGAAGCTGTCTCCCTGTCTCCAGCCTTGGGATTTCCATATAAATTTCTCCTTTTCACCCCCCTTGCTCCCCCTTATTCCCCTTCACTCTGTTTCTCTCTCTTTCCTTTGATCAAGTGCTTTTTCCCTCGTGTTTTCTGGGACGTCAAGCTTGACTGCTTGGCAGTGGCCTTCCTTTTAAATGTTGTTTCTATTGCTCTACTGTCACAGATCACTGGCCAGAGACTGGAGTGGCAATGGAGGCTTCGACACCGTGCACCACTCATACATTTCCCAATCATGCTCATTGAAAAGGTGATTTTCTGCCTGTCTGGAACAATAAGACAGCTTGGCATATAAAGCTCTCCTGGAATGAATACAGCAAAATTGAGCCCTTAAGACCAGGATTTTATGTGCAAGGTCTGATGAGGAAATTGTCATGACGAATTTTGCTTGTATCATTAAGGGGGCTTTAATTCAGGATCGGTGAATGAGCTGAAAGGATTTTGTTGCGGGAAAAACATATTCTATTTTGGCACTCAAAGCATTACAACCTGGGACAATATGTTTATGAATAAGTTGCACATGCTGTATGGTTGAATGTATTTAAACTGCAGACACATGATAAAGTATGACAGTAGAAAGACATTTGTTTGTATAGGTCCATGTATGGAACCAGTGTGATAGCATCATTTCTGAAACGTGTTGTTGTTGAGCTGTAAGTGATAACCCTAACCTTTATGACAATATTGGACTTCTTAATGTAACATCACCCACTGGTTTGAGGAATCCATTTTTTAAGCCCAGAGACTGGCATTTTGACTGTCACCATCTTGGTTTTTTGTTCTTGCCATCCTTTTTTTGTTGTTGTGCAGAATGGATCGGAAGCCAGAAGAGGTGATATGTCATCAGCTAATGCTAGTACTCGCTAGCCAACTTGATTACCAAGGGCTATCCGGTATCCAACCGAAAACATTTTTAAGCGACCAAAATGTCACAGTTATCTCTGATGAGGATAAAACACACTGCGAAAGTGTCAAAATTCTAAGATGAAAACAGAGTGTGATCATAAGGTAGCCAAGCATGCCCTGCTTCATCATGTATTTTTCTCTAAATGTGATCATAATTTACAAAAAATGAGCATCAAGCTGTATTAAAGAAAACTTGAAACTAGCAATTGACACCACAAACTCATAATGAGAAAATGTTTACTGAGGTTATAAATCCGTGAGAAGTAGTGTGATTTTCTCCTAGACTTCTATATAATTGGATTTCTTTTAGAATTTGTGGAGTCTCCCCCTGCTGGCCATTAGAAATAATACAGGTTTAAGGCACTTCTGCATTGGCTTTACTTTTTGGGCCTGGAGTTTGCCGCTTGGTGTTAACCAATGCAGGGATTGGACAAAAAAAGTGATTTTAAATACACAGCTGTATTTTTAATTTGTAGTACATTTTCATTTCAATATATTTGCAATACACATGTGAATATATAAACAGGAGTCACAAATGTATGAATAAAAGGTCTGATGTCTCCCATCCCCAGACAATCTCACGGGTATGTAGGATTATAAATGTAACTTTTAAAAGAGTGATTGCTTTCCTGTGAACAATTTAGCCTTTCAGTTCCCTGATAAGTACTTCCTTTTTAAGACTTCTCGAACCAATTTCATGAATTAAGATATGAATCTGTCCCCAAATTGTCAGACCTTTACTCAATAATATCCAACTCATAATTGACCATCTTAAATTGGACCTTGAAAGGTGGAATATGCTGCGTTCTGATAACTATGGAAATTGAACTTGGGGGTGGGACTGAGTTGACTCAACAAGTCAGAAAAGGGTTTGTTAAGCTAGGTTAGACTCAAGATGAGAAAAAAAATGTAATGTTCATTTTACCTGCTACATAAAAAAAAAAAAAAAAAGTATTAAATTCCTCCAAAAGCATGAGGACCTTCTGGCTCTGCCTGCTGGTGTCCCGCTCTTTGTTTGTCAGGGATCATTAGAGACACTAGACACATCTGGGCACATCTGCTCTGCCTGCTCTGGTGACTTGACCCACTGACTCGTGGTTTGTGTAACATGGAATTACTGCTGTAAATAAATGTTTGATTTGTTGTGGTTCATACTTGTGTGTCTCCTTGTGTCACAGACTGAGACCTTATGACAGCTGACAAATGGAAAATCAGAATTCAGTTTGCTTCACCAGAAAGCCTAAATTAACTGCCAGTACATTATTTGTTCTAAAAAATGTCAGGAAAAGTAAACCTAATTTTTAATTGTAGTTAAAGCACATTTTTGTATATAAAGCCCCCCTTTGTTTTGTTTATAAATTATTTAAAATCATTTTTGTCATTACCATAAAAACTTACACTAAACAGCAAGAGAGATTTGTTTGGAAATGTCTTGTTTATTTTTTTAATTGTTGCACCTTATTTTTTTTTTTAAGTTTCTTTGTTCTTATTTATACAGAGTAATTATGAAATGACTGCTTATTTGTTTATAACTATACTACTCTATAAATCCCCATAATTTTATATTATTATTCTATATGCATGCATCCTCTGCAAGATTCTTTATGTTCTACAATAAACTAAGAAAAGTTAAGATAAGATATGACTTTATTTATCCCGCAGTGGGGGAATTTGGTTGTCACAGCAGCTCAGGATACAGACGCATAGATATAGAATAAAACAGAATAAAGAGTATATAAATAAGACATATACATACATTCTATACACATTCTATACATACGTTTCTGCTATTTGTGTTTGTTTGTTTTCCTGAAAGTACTTTGCATTGTACAGATATTGCACATTGGAGAAAATATATTTTAGCATGTTAAATCGGTTGTTGCATGTAGTAGTATGAACATAATGAATACATATATTTAGATATATGTAGAGATATACACAGCATAGTATAAGTCGTATATCACATATATAATAAATAGAAAAAATACAGATAGCCTAATATAGGCCTAATATGCTGTAATTAAAAGAAAACCCCAGATACATGTAGGCTATACAGGTTTACAAAAATAAATCAAATGTTCATGTTGTGGTTGTAACATACATAGATATCTATAAGAAAGGCTGTGTTTATATATATCTATGGTAACATAGACTTTACGGCAGTTTGTGGCAGTACCCTGCCCACGACAGCAAACACAACCGATTTACGGCAAGCATGTGTACGTGTTGAGCTTGTTGTTGTTAGCTGTGTATCTAACTGCTAAATTTACGCTCTTCTTTATTCCCGAAGCTTAAACAACACATTCTTACGTTCAGCTTTTTAACCCGGAGACATGGATGTCGGAGAGCTCCTCAACTATCAGGTAAACGTCTTATTCTGCTCACCAATATTGGTGAACTCAGCTAGCATGAACTTTCTCATTCATTTGCTTGATTGCAACAGCATTGCTAGTAGTTAATGCTGGTCGTTAGCGGGCTTTATTTTAGCTTAACTTTGCTCTGTTTGTGGTGCACGGTTTGCGTGAAATGTATTGCGTTACGCTGCTCAACTTGACTCCTATTTAATGGGTGAATAACGTTAGCAGTTAGCGTGCTAGCTGAGCAGGTTGCTAGCTTTCTAGCCGGTTTGAATAAATAAAGAAGCTACGACACTTTCACACTCATCTTAGCTGTAATTTCCTGAGCTACTTTTACACACTGAATAATTTAGACAAACACCTAAACTGGCTCGGGTGGCATTGTTTTGTCTAAGACCGTTTAATCACGTCTCTTTCTTGCATGCCAATGCCCAGTAACAATTCTCGCAATTATTGCAAGTTTGTTCATAAAACTAGACGTAAACTCTTAACATCATATGAAGAAATGCATTTTACTAATCGTTAATCTGCATATGCAAATTCGGCACACGAGTGACCCCACTAATTACATGTTTTTTCAGTAAAATCATCTTTTTATGTGAGATCAAAAATGCCTGTTGTAGCTTGTTGTTATTTGTAGTATCACTACTATAGTGTCACTCTGTAGTAGATATTCATTCTGATTGAAGCAGATTACCAGCTGAGGTAACGGCCACCTTACTGCACACTTCTGGAACACCAATTAGAAAATGTTCATTGGTATTTATCACAAGTTATATTCAGTTATATTTTTTTGTGAGATCAAAAATGCCTGTTGCAGCTTGTTGTTATTTTCTCAGAGTAGCTTCTAAAGTTGGAGCTTCTGCTGCTGTGTGGAAAATGTACTAAAATGTACTACTGTAATATTTCAAGAAAGGTCTTGATGCTGTGTTTCTTTATTGAGTTTTTGTGACTGGACTTGCCAAGTTTGGTCTTGTCACTTATTTGGTATATAATGATGCATTTGATCAGTTCTTATGCATGAAATGTAAGGCAGAATATATGTCTACTTTTAAATTCTAATGTCATTTCTATGTGAGCTGCACTTCAGACATGTTTGGACCTCACAGCATCCCTCAGACCAAATACCTGTGTACATCGTTACATCCCACCATCTCCTTTTATCTTGCAGCCTGACAGAGGAGCAAAGCGTCCCAGGGAGGAGGATGGAGGAGCAGCGGGAGGAGACGAGGACTCCAGAGGAGGGAAGCAGCAGAAAGGGCTGAGCGCCAGGGAGTTGGCCAGGTACCGGGAAGCAGCAGCCGGAGTTGGACTTGAAGGAGGGATTGAAATGAGGGACACTGAGGAGCTGACCGGGGACAAGAAGAAGATCTTGGAGAAACTGATGGACCAGGATGAAGAAGAACCTGAGGTAGGCTTAGTATCATGTTTTTGAATTTTTTTGTATCTGCTGTCTCCTATAAATAGCAGTTATATTATTATAACTTCATGTATTATGTTTACATTGATTGTTGTAGACAGAACAATCAAAAATGATCATTATAATTATCATTATCAAGCAAATATCACCTTGTCTCTAGCTGTCATGCAACACTGGGCTACTTGTTCACACTATGGTGAAAGAATATGTCAGCATTAAGGTTGGACTGTCAGCACTTAGAGACTTACAACCCATCTTCCACATCATACCATTCTTCTCACTGTATGTATAATTCACACTACGCGACTTGCTGTGTTTTAACAGCTGGTCTTGAAGACGTTGTGGTTTTCATAGGGGGTTACACATCACATGGTCTTTCATCACTGATGACTGTATCAGCTCCTCAAACTTTGTTTTGTCACAAAAACATGCGAGAAATGGCATGTGTTTAAGCAATCTGCAGAATTTCCTTGTTGTCATTCTGGTTGATGTTGTAGTTGGCACACATGTTCATAACAGTCAATGCTGGCTCAATGATGCATTGGTGACCTCATGTCTTTGAACAGTTCACACAAAGTGCTCAGGCACCAGTTCACAATTTGCCACTAGTCTGCAAGTTAAAAAAATCAGGGCTTAAGTCATGTAGTGTGAACTAAGCATTATAGGAACAAATGTGAGCTCTTCAGCTCCACTCCTTAAGTAGCAAAAGTCAGAATAGGATCATTTTATTTGCAGGGTAGGCGTTGCATGGCTTATCTCAATTTTCTGTGGAGGTGTAAGTTTCATGGAAAGCCTAAGTTTCCATAGCTCAGTGAAAAAACAGAATGTGTTGCAACATTGCAGTCATGTTTCTGTTTTTCTTGTTTGTCTGCAAAGCTTTGTTCTGTGCTGCACTTAAAACCAGAAGCTTAACAGAGGCTGCCTCACATATAGATGTGCAGGGAAACCTTGCCTCCTTACCTTGCCTCCTTACCTTTCCTCACAGAATTTCCTCAAGTACTGTCAAGTGCAGTCTTAGTCTTTTCTCTGTGTGTGTGTGTGTGTGCGTGAGTGCGCGCGCCTCCGTCCATTACAATTAAACAGGAAGCAATGAGAGAGCATTGAGTGGCTCAAAACTGAATGAAGTTAAATCAGCGTTCTAACGAAATATGGCAATATGATTACACAGTCTACAGAGAGTATGCCAGACAAATCAACCGTAACGTTAGACACATCATTTGCATCATCATTAGGGACAGAGTTACAACCTTGCAAGAAGTTAACAAATCAGCCAACCTAACATTACCTAATATTTTCTGCTGTATGCGTCGTATAAACTTGTCTCAGATGAGCTAGCTAGCTTGCTAGTTAACCTGCAAAATTTACTACTAACTTACTAGCCAACAATGAGTCCAATTTTGTTTGTTTTTGAGACTTAATGACATGTTATTAGAGCTGAGTTGTAAAGATCTTCAAAACCAAGTTATTAATCAGCCCTCTGGTTCTCCTCGGCTGCATGCAGCAACAACTTATCTGACCTCCGGCTCAGCCTCCCAGAAAAACTTTTCGTGATTGAGAATTCCAGATTACTTGACTCTGATTGGACAAGTTGCCACTTCAAGGATATGAGGGTAGGTTTATTTATTTATTTATTTATTATCTTTGATATTTCCTGTAAAGATTCAGGTTCTTAGATTGGAAGCCCAAGGGTAAACGAAACCGTAGAAAAAAGTCTGGTCTCAATGCAGGCTTTACTTAGGTCACAGGTAAGGTTATGCAGTGGTGGACTTAGACTGACATAACTCTTGCAGGATCCCAGTCAGAATGAGCCCCGATTTCTATAATAATTCACATTTCATCTTCTTTGGGCTGGACAAAGACAGAAACTGGACTTGCACGCAACCAAGTTCTATTGGCCAGTTACATATGACAACAGCTGTTCTTGCCGTACGAAGTTTGTTATACGCAATGTGTGTTTGTGTTGTTCTAACAGGCCAGTTTCTATGAGCTACAAAGCCTAAACAAGATAAAATGCAGCCTGTAGCCACATTTTACTTCTGTGAGAACACAAACTCTGCTCTCTCAGGCCTGTGGGAAAGAGGAAAACCACAGACGAAAAAAAAACACATGTTTCATATTCTTCATGAAAGGAAATGGAACCGGATTGCTTTTCCGGTAGCAGAGTCAAAGCATGCACAGAGCATAAAGAGGAAAGTGAGTTGATAAGTGGTACTTGTTATCTGTGATCGGTGTTTCAGTCTTTGTTGAGCCAGCTAACACAAAGAAACCCTGGCTTGGTTGAACTTGCTTTGTGGTACACCCCTCTCAAATACTGCAATAACAGCACAGCGGAAAGGACGTAGAGAACGCTTTGGACCAAGAAAGAACCCATTGTTAAGACTTTAATATTTAAAATGGAAGAAAACTGCACATCTATTACCCTGTTCTTATTATTCGACACTGCAGCTTTTTCAAGTATTCACTCTGTCAAGAGCTACTCAGAGCAAAGTGCTGCACGGTTCCATAATGTCAGACAGTTGTAATTCCCTAACCTGTCATTATCTGTCCAACACTTTACAGGCTTTTAAGCCATCAGCAGGTCAAACACATTCTCTTTTCCAGTTAAATGCTCTCACACTCCCTCCGACCGTAGAAAACTTCTGGCTATTCTGTTCCATCCACATTATTAGAGTGACCCCGATGTCTCTTTGTTGTTATGGCACCAGCTGCCTCCAATAAAAGGCTGTTTTTTCTTTCTCTCTGTCTTCCTTTTTAAATATTTTCCTCTCCTTCTCTTCCCTTATGTACGAATCAAACAGGCCGAGCCGGTAGATGAGAGTTCAGTGAAGAAAATGATCCTGACCTTTGAGAAAAGGTCGTACAAAAATCAGGAGCTGAGGATTAAGTTTCCGGACAACCCAGAGAAGTAAGCCCATTACTGACACTTCACAATGTGTTGCTGTCTTGGTCTTATAACAGTATTTACTCCCACACTTATTACAGTTTTTCTTCAACGTTTCAACACATTTTTGGTAGATTTATAGTGTGTGTGTCTTGTTCCTTAAACCAGGTTCATGGAGTCCGAGCTGGATCTCAATGACATCATCCAGGAGATGCATGTGATTGCCACCATGCCAGACCTGTACCACCTGCTGGTGGAGCTTAATGCCGTCCACTCACTGCTGGGCCTCCTCAGTCATGAAAACACTGATATCCTTTCACCTATATATAGACTGTCAGTTGGTTTTGATCCATTCATCCACTATATAGAGTTTGGTATTTAACACAGGTCTTTGAATGATAAGCCTGGTGATAGTCTGTGTTTTTTATTTGCACATAAACCCCATGACAAGACAAATATGAATACAATGTATAGCCTGTTATTTTGAAAAGTACAAAGTTTGAATGTCTTATGTAATTAACCTTTATTTCATTTAAGCTTTGTAGATTTTTTTTACCTCCTTGAAATATTTATGGCTGACTGCTGGAGGTAAGCCCTACACACGGGTGTGTATATGAGTGAGCGAGTTACCTACTTTGTTCAGTGTGCAGGGCTGCTCGTTCCCTGATGAGTGATCTGCAGCGTGCATCTGTCTTTAAAGACGATGTCATTGGCCTCCAAAGGACAGTGCTTTTACTTCACTCATTGCATTTCAAAGGTTATTATAGGCGTCCCAGCCCTGAGTGGTGCAAAAGCACTAGCGGAATGTATGAGTTCCATCGTACAATTCACGCTGACTCCGTTTTTCGTTGCGTTAAGTGAAGTGTAGTATGCTCAGCCAATTGTTTAAATCACAGAAATATTCCACTGTATGCTTAGAATTTATTAACTGATTCATTTATTCCGGTCTAACACCCGCCCTCTGTGTGGATCGACACATTTATTAGATTGGAATCCTGTTTAATCCATGAGATGTACGAGTGATGTACGAGGGGTTTCTTATATCATTAAGCATATTATTACTTGTTTGTATAACCGGTACAAAAGCATACTAACTACTACAATCCAAAAATATTCACATCATAAGGTACTTCTATTAACTATTCCTGTTACACATTGCACATAAAAATCGCACTGACCAAACGCTGTCAGCCATATATGGTTTAGACCTAATCTTCAGAATTTAGAGCCACAGAAGGGATAAGGAGTCAGAAAGTTATGAGAGGTTGACATTAACACATGTTGGTTTTTGTCTTTTCTGTTTTTAATGCTAACAGTATAGAATACTGCCAGCCTTATTATAACAATAAAAGAGAGAGCACATGAAGCCAAAAATGTTCGACTTCCATGTATAAAATTAGATTTTCTATGGAGCTTCCAAGCCAGAAACTTTGCCAGTTGAGACAGCTAACTTCTAGCTGTCCACTAAATTGAATAATTTATTAATTCTAGACTTCTAGACGTTCCAAATGTTACTGTACTGAATGGATCAAATTCTAATAGAAAAAAGCGAGTCATTTCATGGGGGTTGTGACATCTCTCTGTAAATCTATGGGAAATGTCTTTTTTAGCCCCATGACATCATGTGACAGTGCAGGAAGTTGTAATTCCATTAGTTGGCCTCTTTGTCAAATTGGCTTTAAAGCCTCGCTCTGAAACTGAGCAATGTACTGCTGAGGATGGGGGCAGCAGCAAGATATATTTTTGCCATCTAAAAAAGCCAACACCTAAAGAAATCAATATCAATTTCAGAGTATGCTGTATTTAGAATATTTTCACTCAGTTCAAGAACAGTAATTTTACCCTGCAGAACACAATAGTTGTTGGTCCGCCGTTTGTTTGTGTCATTGTGTGACTTTGGACCTTAGCCTGAACCACATGTTGCCATCGCAGTGGTGGACCTGCTGCAGGAGCTGACGGATATCGACACACTCCACGAGAGCGAGGAGGGAGCAGAGGTTCTCATAGATGCTCTGGTGAGTTCAACATTTACATAATTCTTTGATTGTATTGATAAAGCAGCACTTTGTGGAGTCAATACGGAAGTTTCTGGGCTCGGGCTCGATCCAAAACAGGCAGAGGGGACTGATGAAGAGTGTTAATGATTGGTGTGTTTAATGCTTCAGACCAGTGCCCGTCTACTTGTGATATATTTATTGACACTATATAATCCATCTGTAGAAGTGATAATTAACATATTATTAGACAGTGAATTAGTATAAAATAATTTAATCCACTTTTTTTAAATTTTTTTTTACTGTTTTTGTTATGAAACTTTTTTAAACATGCAATTTAACTTGGGCAAAAATATGTCTACCATTAGAGGTGTGAATCAGCGCATCGGCCCCACGATACGATTTCATCCTGATACTTGAGTCACGAAAGAATATTATTGCAATTTTAATCATTTTGCGACATGGTGAGTATTGTGATACAATATATTGCGATTTAACCGTTTAACTGCATTTTGTGTCTGCAAAGTTAAATTCAATCAAGAATTGTTTTGTCAAATAAGAGAAAACTCTCAGTCTATTCATCTCACTTCAGTCTTTTTATTTCTCCACAATGAGAGTCAAACCCACAGACTGACCAACAAAGTATTCAGTCAAACTGAACTGAACTGATATCAAACATGTATGGACGACAACAACTGCATCATTTTATCAAATTTTCCTCAACTTTAAGCTTCACTGCTCTGAATAGCTTTGATACGGGTGTGTCTGTGAAAAAAAACCCAGATGCCTATTTTAATTGAGATAGCATGACTTCAGAGGTCGCAGGAGTGCTTTGAAAATCACCATGAAACATAAAAAAATAGCCCAACTTTGCAGAGATATTTCGACAACTTCCCAACACGATATTCTGGCTATGGCCTCTGGAAAAAAACAAAAATGGCGAAAATACTGACGGGCAGTCGGAACGCTAAATATCAATACTTGGCGGCCATGAATCGATATAATATTGTCATGCAAAATAACGAAATACTATGCTGTATCGATTTTTTTCCACCACCTCTACTTACCATGCTTAAATTGTTATTAATTTACTTTGTTATATAATCCGACACGAATTGTTGTGATATTGCCGTAAATCTACTAATCAATTTTGTATAGGATCCAGTCACATTAAAAATACTCTTTTGTCCAGTGAACAATAGCAATAATTTAAATTAATAAAAATAATAAATTATAATTTTAGAGGCTTTTTTATATTTGAAAAGTGAAGTTAAGTGAGAACGAATGTAAAATGCAGATGTGTTTCAGTTTTGGGGGTCCAACTGTGGAACTTTAAAATGTAAATTAATGAATTATTATAATGTAAATTGATTTTCATGTAAGACAATCAAGGATTATGAGTTAGACTAAAATGTAGATTTTAGATATTTGTAGATATTAATGTAGATATTTTTTCCAATGCTGATATTCTGGGGTTCTGGGCAAAAATAAGCTTTCAATCTATTCCTTTTTCAGTTTGTAATCATGGAAAAAAAGAAGGTGAAATTAGATTTTCAAGATGTACATTATATAGCAGAAAATAAAGATAATTAATTCATTCATTCCGTGATGCGTGACCAGAATATGGTCAGAGGAAGAAGAAGTGTAATGGCAACCATATAATTATAGCTTCTCCTTTCACACCTTTTGCGATATCTAAAGGTCTTCTTAGTTACCCTCCAGCTGCGTCTGTTGGCATCATCTCCCCTCTCCGTCTCTCCTCTCTGTACATTTAGCCTTCTCTCCTTCTCTTTCTTTTTGTCAATGAGCTTCTCGCGCCGCCTATGAACCGGGAAAGATTTTTGATATCCCATTATGGGTCCTGACATTTAGAGCGACACAGACAAAGGTCAAACTACAATAATGTGCTGATATTCTTATAATGGAGGGAAGAACGGAGCGCCCCGGCTCCTCCACGGCCGTCACTGTGACACTCCATCAAAGAATCTGTTGGCCGGAACGTGCCAGGTTTGTGCCAGGCTGCATCCCACTGGCATTCATCAGAGGTGTTGTTTCTGGACACAATGAATTACCTGTTTTGTCTGGTGTTTCAAGGGTTTTTGAGCTGTCCAGCTACATATTTTACTTTTCAGTGTCAGAGGCAATGGTTGGCTTCCTTTAAAACACACAGGATGGCGTTTCTGCAGCTGGGGGTCCCTCAGTCAAAACAATAACAAAAGACGGACTTTGATGAGGCAGCGTGGGATCATGGGAGTTTTTGTCTTCACTGTTAAACAACCACCAATGCCAATCAAAATCTATCTGATCAATATTGAAATATCATACCTATAAATTAGGGTTATTGCCTTACTGTGTTGCAAAATGGCTGCAATTAATGGAAAAATGATGGTGTGTGGCAAAAAAAAATGCTGTATTTCTGTTACTGAGTATTATTCTGTGACGCTTTGGGATTTACAGTTACTGTCTGACGCATCTGGTCTTTCCCCGCTTGGGGGGGATAAGGGTGATGTGACACCACTGACGGGACCGAATGAAACCCACCTGTTCCTTACATAAAATACCTTTACCTGTATTTGTTAGGATGTAAGTATACAAGTCAAAATACATAAGATATTTAATCATTTTAACATGGAAAATGCTGCACAGTATACCTTTAGGGCAGAGAGTTTTCGGAGCTCAGACAAAAATCTAAATATGTTTCTCTTTTTAAATTATCCTTAAACGATGTAGGGAATAGTCTATGTAATACAATGCACATTTCCCTTTTTTTCAATTAAAAGGTCATTGCTCTTTGAAAGGGCGTTCTTGCGTTATAATCCTATTATATTATCATATCAGTGGCGTAAATTGGTCTTAAAATGACAATAATATCGATTAGCGTTGTATTTTCTGGGACAATATATCGTCTAACAAAATTAAAATCTTGATTGTCACATATTTTTGTGGCGAATTAACTGTCCCACAAAGTATTGTTACGAAGGATTCAAAACTCACTATCTTAATAAACTATCTGACATTTTAATGGCAGCAACATTGCTAATAATTGACAAATGTCATCATAGGTTTTTTATTTTTTTTTATTTAGTTTTTATGTAAAAACAAAACCGCAACAATAGCATAGACCGCATTGGTATTATACAGTCCAGTAATATGTCCCACAAGTGAGTTTCCAACAAAAAAAATAGCTTTAAAAAAAGCAAAGAAAACAAGGAAATATGAGTAAAGTAAGTAACTAAAGTTTATTTATAGAGCACTTTTCACAAATAAAATCACAAAGTCCTTTACAGAAAAAAAGCGAACATAAGACAATTAAAACGCAATGAAACATAAAATTATAAAATATGTACAATGCAGGCTGGTCATCCAAATGCCTGTCTAAAAAGATAGGTCTTTAGGTGATTTTTAAAGAGTCCACAGAAATATCGGACCATAGGGGGTGTGCCATATCGTATCGTTCACAATTATACTGGTATATTATGGGCTTAAATTTGTCTCATTAATACTTGTAAACACACAGGGGGTGATCTACAAATATTTTTGATTTGCACACGTGTTTTGCTATCCACAAATACAAATTTCTTATTTGTAACTTGTATTTTGGTTTTTACAAATACGAGTGTACTTGTAAATATATTGTGTTTTTGTAAATACACAATTTTCCATTTGTAAAAACAAAAAAGCCATTTGTAAAACTGAAAATTCTGCTTGTGAAGTGTGACTCAGCATTTGTGGATCATTAATCACGCACACGCATCTCTTTCCTCACTTACGCATTTTTGAGACGTTCCTGTCGCAGATCCACACAGATCCACAAGCAAATAGCTCGTGATTCACAAATGACCTGCCCTCCTCACCAGTAGGTGGCAGTGTTGTTGTATGCATACAAATATTCCTTCCACAAACACAAATTTAGGATTTGTAACTTGTGTGTTGGTTTTTACAAATAAATGTCTATTCGTAAAAAAAAAGCCATTTGTAAAACTGAAAATTCTGCTTGTGAAGTGTGATTCAGCATTTGTGGATCACCAATCACACACACGCATCTCTTTCCTCACTTGCGTATTTTTGAGACGTTCTTGTCGCAGATCCACACAGATCCACAAGCAAATAGCTCGTGATTCCAAGTAACCCTGGCTGCAGCCTGCAGATCGGGGCGGAGCTCAACGGACGTTGAGGTGGGTGGAGTCAAACGTTGAGCTGGGTGGAGTCAAACGTTGAGCTGGGTGGAGTCAAAAGCAGTGGAACTTCAGTCGTTTAGCTCCGGTGGATTAATGTGAGGAGAACATTGCAAAACTTTTCAATTTAATCAGAGATAGATGTGCTACATGTGATGATAACTGGACAGAGTTAATTATGGACTATTTCACCGCACCGGTAGGTGAGGAGACGAGAGGAGAGAGAGACAGCGGGACCTCCGACTAGGACGCGGACGGTCCGGCTAACGTTAGCCAAGATAATGACGGAGAGAGTGAGTTGGGGGAAGATGAGGAGGAAGATATTGCGCTCATGGATGAGCCGATGGTAGCATACAATGTCTCTGATTGTAGTTATCTAAACAAGGACAATGTTAAAGAGACTGCGATAGCTCGGGAGTACAAGTAGACCCGCAAACTTCACAACAGCGGCGCCTGCTAGCTGCTGTTCACCGGAGACGTGAGAAGACGCCACCTAGTTAAAGAGATGACTGATGGTACGTGCTTATACTTTATCTACACGATCCTCTTTTTCTCTGTTAGTAAGGGCTAATAAAATCACTAGAGCAGGCTAAGAAAGCAGCTAATAATGCTGTGTGATAACTATAGTGTGTGTAACGTTAGCCCAGGTGTGTGTACTCAGGTGTCTACTGTCTCCTATAAATTACAGTTTCATTCACTCAAAAAAGTGTTGTTTCTGAACATAATCCAGGCAGTGATGACCTTATCACCACACAACTGAGGCTAATTATTAAACAGTAATATACAAACATAATTTGTAGGAGACAGGTTTGCTGTGAGACACAAAGATGAGGAGATATTAAGGCTATAACAAAATAAACAGCCTAAAGTATGGTAAAAGTATAGTAAAAGTATTGTTTAAAAGATCTGATATGGTGAATCATAACCTGTATGGTGAATATGTTATGTTTCTGAATATGGGGCTGTATTGAATCCTGTGCTACAGTCTGTCTATCAGTGAATACACATATTGAAGCAATAATACAGAAATGATCAGGCCTCATTCAACAATGATTCAATATGATTTAGCCAGCCCAAAAGGTTTGTGATGACTGGATTTTTCATTTATGCTATCTTATTTTGTAGATGAAAACATTTGGTCCATCTTGTGAAGCTCCATACGACTCTGTCAGAGGATACAGTTTGAGAAGCAGCAACACCAGAGGACTGCCTGCTTCCTTGATGCATGTGACAGTTTAATTATGAAATAATAATAAACAAATATGAGATAATATAAAATATATTCTGTATTATTATATTAAAAGGGCCATTGTCTGTATATATATTTTTAATTGTATGGATATGCACTTGTAAGTAACTGTAAGTAGATGTGTGCATGTGGCTCGATAATTCTGTATTACATCATATGTACAGTATATTTTTTCATACTTTGTCATTATTGTATTCCATATGTTTTGGATACTTATCTACATGGGCTTCTAGGCCTGTGCTGTGTTGTGTATTGCTTTGATTTTTGAATTTATTGGTGTGATATGTTGTTTAATAGAGGGGTTTTTTGCTTTGATTTTTGAATTTAGTAGTGTGTTATGTTGTTTAATAGAGGGGTTTTTGCTGTGATTTTTAATTCAGTTATTTATGTTATTTTTTAAATATGTTATCTTTGATTTTTAATTGTGTTCAGTTCAATAAAGATGATGTTAAAGTCACCTCAGTCTTTGATCTCTTACATAAGTGGTATAACCTTATGTACAAAGCACATTCACCTTGTCAGTGTGTCTGACAGAATTTTTCTAGTACAAGTAAAATGTTACAAATGACACATCATAATAGCATTATAAATAAGGATAGATAAAGTTTTAACATTTATCAAAATAAACGATGACCCATATTTTACTAGAATTCACTAAAGGCAAAAAAAACCTCAACATTAGACTTCAAAAGGATGCAAACTATTTTAGCATGATGAAAATGGGAATGACAACAGCTTTTTAAAGTTTTAATGGCGCTTCAAACTCCCTTATTTGTCATTTGGTGCATTTCTCACATCAATATTAACATTTGCACAACAGTTAGTTCAACCTCCTCAACATTTAGTCATTTGTGCTCATCATATTAGCAGTTTCTCCTTACAACAAATTGCAAATGCTTTTGGACATGCATTAATTGCTTTCATACAACTCTCTGCTGTTTTATAACATTATCATTGCTTATGTCATGTCAGTCAAAATTAACTATACTTGTGAATGCTGAATAGTCATTCCATATAAAACTAATAGTCCTCATTTCTTTACTTGAGTCATTACAAACAAAAATATAAATATATATATGCTCCTTATTTGTTTATATGCGGCCAGTAATAACAACTGAACGGTGCTTCGCGGCTGTCATCAATGAGTGGTGCCGTTGAGTAAATCTAACATACTCCTCCAGCTCTACATTTGACTCCACCCAGCTCAACGTTTGACTCCACCCAGCTCAACGTTTGACTCCACCCACCTCAACGTCCGTTGAGCTCCGCCCCGATCTGCAGGCTGCAGCCAGGGTTACTTGGAATCACGAGCTATTTGCTTGTGGATCTGTGTGGATCTGCGACAAGAACGTCTCAAAAATACGCAAGTGAGGAAAGAGATGCGTGTGTGTGATTGGTGATCCACAAATGCTGAATCACACTTCACAAGCAGAATTTTCAGTTTTACAAATGGTTTTTTTTTACGAATAGACATTTATTTGTAAAAATCAACACACAAGTTACAAATCCTAAATCTGTGTTTGTGGAAGGAATATTTGTATGCATACAACAACACTGCCACCTACTGGTGAGGAGGGCAGGTCATTTGTGAATCACAAGCGATTTGCTTGTGGATCTGTGTGGATCTGCGACAGGAACGTCTCAAAAATGCGTAAGTGAGGAAAGAGATGCGTGTGCGTGATTAATGATCCACAAATGCTGAGTCACACTTCACAAGCAGAATTTTCAGTTTTACAAATGGCTTTTTTGTTTTTACAAATGGAAAATTGTGTATTTACAAAAACACAATATATTTACAAGTACACTCGTATTTGTAAAAACCAAAATACAAGTTACAAATTAGAAATTTGTATTTGTGGATAGCAAAACACGTGTGCAAATCAAAAATATTTGTAGATCACCCCCTGTGTGTTTACAAGTATTAATGAGACAAATTTAAGCCCATAGTATATACCGTTGCATACAGGATCCAGGTTAAGATTCTCACTCTGACCTACAGTGATCTCGCCCCGGCCTATGTAACTGAACTGCTCGCTCCCTCCTTAAAGTTACCCGCCTTAAGACTCTGGGTGATCGAACCTTTGAATCAATAAGCTCCCAAACTGTGGACCGCTCTGCCTGCAGTATCTGTGGATTCTTTTAAATGTCAACTTAAGACATATCTGTTTTGACAGGCATTTAGTTGACTATATGTACGTGGTCAACTAGACGTTCAGGCTTTAATTATGTTTTCTTGATGTATTGTGTTTTAGTGTTTGCCTGTATGTTGTTTTATACCCTTGTAAAACAACTTTTTTTTTCCTGTGAAAAGCGCTTGATATATAAAATTTACTCACTTACTTACTTATTTATATAATTTTTATGAGTAAAAAAATGCACATCATGATATTGGCAACATTCCCTACTTCTTGACGTAATTAAAACCTATTTTTATTCCTTGGCTTTCAACCACGCATGAGACGCTGCTCTTGTTTTTAGTGTTTTATGGTTTGCTTTTATTTATTGTTTTTTAAATTGTTTTTAAAAAAAAAAGCAATGGACATGCGCACGCACGCACGCATTGAATATACCGAGCTGCCCTTCCCACTGCGCACAAGAACCTACCTGTCTGTATCAGTCCCGTCCCCCATTTTGTTGTCCTAGTACTTGTTACTCTGTTCAATGACAATAACGTTGAATCTCATCTCATCTCTCTGTGTGCGCCTGTGTGCGCAGGAGTCAAACTAAATCCTATCAACCTGTCCGGGCCTGTCAGAGGTCCAAACGATCCAAACACACTGTTGCATTATGCCGTCCGTTAGCTGCGAGCTAACATTAACTAGCAATTAAAGTTGTTTTAATCACAAAAAGCTACTATTACTTCCTGTCACTAAACAAATGCAGCTTTCAAAATAAGAGCACAGAATCCACCACAGAAATTACAGGAAGACTGTCAAAATAAGATGCCTTAAATAAAACATACAAGAACCCTTATTCTCCTTTACAATAATTAACTAAAATAGGCAATGATTAAGATCAGTGTATATGATGGAATAGTGGCATTAGAATGTGTGAGAGGCACCAAATGTGGGCTTTTTATGAAAAAGAATTCACCAGGGGGAAATGTCCTGGTCTGGCTGCTCCATGTCCTAATGGAAAGCCCTGTTGACTGTGAAAAATGTTATGCGAGGTGTTTGCTCACATTTAGCACTCAAAGTGGACGAGATTGATCACATTGTACTATAAAATGTGCAAAATGTTGTCCCAGGGGGCCCCACTACCCCCTAGATGGTTATTTTTTATTATTTGCTAATACTCAAGAGTCAAGAGTAATTTTTTGTATTTGGCAACTGTTGAGATTTGCAATTTACATTACATTTAGATTTATGATTGATTTGTATTTTGTTGTACGATTTTTATTTATTTATACAGACTAAAAAATAATTTTCTATACATTTTCCAGTATTTTTTAATATCGTCAAGAATATCATTATCACAAAAATACTCTGAAATATTGTGATAATCTTTTAGGACCATATCGCCCACCAAATAGAATAACATTTCAGGCACCACAGCAGCATATTTGCCTCATCACGATACATTCACATTATCATAGGGAAAAAAATGGTCCCAAGACTTTTTAAAGTTCTCATTTTCATTATTAACTCTGGCCAACATGTGCTCATAAGACAGTAAATACAGTCCTGGAAAAAATGATCAGACCATTGTTTTCTTCAATTTTCTTCAATCTTCTTCATTTTAATGCCTGGTGCAACTAAGGGTATTTGTTCGGACAAATATAATGATAACAACAAAACTGCTCATAAGAGTTTAATTTAAGAGCTGATATCTAGCCATTTTCCATAGTTTTCTTGATAATGATTTTGGTTATTATCAAGAAAACTATGGAAAATGTCTAGATATCAGCTCTTAAATTAAACTCTTATGAGTTTTTTGTTGTTATCATTATATTTGTCCGAACAAATGTACCTCCAGTTGTACCAGGCATACAAATGAACAAGAAAGCAAGGAGAAAACAAAGGTAGTCTAATAAATTTTCCCATGACTGTATGTTGTTTGTTGAAATAATTACATTATCTACTAAGAAGGTGGAATAAAGTCTTAAGAACATATCTCTCTGAGTGCATTGTGAGGTTTCCTCCTTGCTGGCTGGTTAGCCTCTGACAGGAACAATTGTAGGGACAATTGGATGAATGTCAAAGACCCTTGACAGAAATACTGCAGAGTGTGTATGTGTGTGTGTGTGAATTGGATTGTGATGTGATAGTGGGCGAGACAGTAGCTCAGGTGGCTCGGCAGCGCTCTCAGGATAACGGCATTATATAAATGCAGTCCATTTACCATGCAATGGAGCGCCCATAAAGCACACTGTTCTTTACAGCTGCTTCCAAGGGAAACGCTTTCAGGGCAGCACGGCTCAGTTGAATCCATTTCTCTCTCTTCTTTTGCTGTGAGCTCAGGCTCCTCTGTCCTTGTTGCCAGAAGGCCAGGTGGTATCCTTGATAAGATGAATCAAAATGATCCACGGCGGTCTCCGGTGGCTCATAAATCTGACTCAACTGTCCGTCTTCTTTCATCTGTAATAGTACTTTTATCCAGCCAGTCAGCACCCCGCGAGCTCTGTTTGGCTACAAGTCTCCAATCTTGACTTGACTGATAACACTTGGACGTGTTCGGAGAAGCGCAGACAGGAACCAAGTTTGTTCTTCCCAACCTCTACATTATTTTTTTTGTGTGAAATGAGCCCGTCATTTTCTTCACATTATGTTCCAAATATAAAATAAGGATTCAGTTGACAGATTCCAACACAGTGGAAAAAGTTAGAAGTTGTAAGATTTGTAAAAGCTGTTCCCTACAAAATTGAGCTGCAATTCATAACCTCGCACCTCCGTACCTTTCTGATGTCCTCCACATCTACACAACCTCCGAGACCCTCAGGTCCTCCTCCTCCATGCTCCTCACTACTCCTCCTGTTCGCCTCTCCTCAATGGGGTCCAGAGCTTTTAGCTGTGCAGCCTCTCCACCTTCAAATCACAGCTCAAAACTCACTTGTTTAGATTAGTCTTTTCTGTTTGACCTTGCTATTCTCACTTCTGCTCGTTTGTTGTTTTTATGTAGTTGTATGTTTTTAAGTAGCTTATTGTGTTCTTGTTTTTATATAGTGTTTTTTGCTGTGTTTGTAAGGTGACCTTGAGTGACGTGAAAATCACATGTACGTATAATGCGATCGGATCGGTGATTTTAACCTTTGATCTGATTTTTCGATCGATCGTGTTTTTTTATCATATCGGGCCGATCCGATCAGTTGCCGATCGATCGCCGTCATCCCTAACCACAACATACCACATTCCAACACAACAATCCACCTACTGATAGACATGCCAACAAGAAGAGAGAAATAACATACCCACATAACTCTCCAATTCAAAGTTAGTACTTCTCTCACCACTTGCTGCTTGAAGTTTCTGTCTCAAGGCTTTATTAAAGCTCCCAGACCATGAACTAACCGCAAAGTCCAAGTGGACACTGGACACAGCAGAAGGCAGGAACACTTTTTGGGGATCTGTAATCTCTCCCTCCTGGCTAGGTGTCTCTGGCATTTTCAAGCTCCCCCTAAGCATCCCATTTCCCACATTACACGGTAGTAATGATGAGACAAGGAAACATGTTTTTGGGTTGAGTGATGTCATGTACATTTCAGTTTAATACAAGAATGGTTGTGTAAGCGCAAATGAAAATGATGTCAGGAAAACTCTGGCAAAATATTATGGCACAAGATGATAGAGTTTCATCCTTAATGAATAAGGATTAGCCTCTAGATTTGGTTAAACTGTGACTTGAACTTGATCTTCCTGTGTCTGCAGTTGGAGGGTCAGGTGGTGGCCTTGCTGGTGCAGAATATGGAGCGGCTGGATGAACAGGTGAAGGAGGAGGCTGATGGCATCTATAACACACTGGGTAAGGAGACACAGCTGTACCACATCCATATGAAAATCCTGCCTGGTTTAATAGTGTCACTACACTGAAAATCATATGTATAAAGGCCTTATTTGCCTTATTCTATGTCTCATTTAAATGTTTTGCCAAAAATAAATGGTTCGCAATGACGAAATTCTGTAAAAAACATTTAATTTTGCGCTCCTCAGTGCAACTGGGAAGCCATGAACGACTTGGCTGGGACCAACAGTCATTTAACAAAAGATCAGTGAAACTTGCACTGAATTGTAGGCTGGTTACACAGAGCAGAGAGGAGAGGACAAGTCAGGTTGGAAAATATAAATAGTTTAATATCTATAGCATGTGGAGCCCCTGTTTTCCCCCAGTGTTGGTAACACCTGTTAGCACTTGGAATAATGTTATAGACCCCAATTTATGAAAATTTTACTTTTATTATTATTTCTTTAAAAAAAAAAATGTTTTATGGCATTTTAATTGCTATACTGCACAAAGACATTTTTGACTTCTCCTTACTTCTAGCCATAATTGTGCTGTTCCCATAGAGGTGCACAACTTTTATATTGCTTTGATAAAACAAGGCCACAGTGAGTAAAATGTGACAGGAGCAAAAAAAAGAAACAAACAAAAGCACTTGGGGCTTGTATATGTATCTCAACAGCAAAACAAGCAGGCTGTGTTCCTTTGAGCAATATAACGACAAAAGAACCAACTGCACACAGTGTTGTGTGTTCATTTATATTCAAAACATGTGTGACAAATCTAGGAGAAATCTGGGACAAATTTCACGGCACACTGTAGGTGCTACGGAGACTGTTTGAATATTCACAGTAAGAATAATTGATCAGCCTTGTCTTATTTGGTGCCGAAACGGTGACAAGCCCTTCCGGAGGGAGGTATGCCTTTAAGGTGCGTATGAGGCAGTGTTAGAGCTTTGGGCAGTGCAGTGACAGGAAGTCCTCCTGGACTCTCATTTGACATTACACAGAGGGCGTAGACTAACTTTATTTGTATTCTTTTAGCTCTAACAGTGCATCCCCCTGCTGCCAAGTGTCCTAGACTTTTTCCGTGACAGAAAGGAAGTCGTCAACCCCTCATTTAAATGTTTAGCACTTTTAAAACAACTTTTTTTGAGTGTGAGAATCCTTTGATTTGACAGCATTAAATGCAGACATGAGGGCTCATAAATCTGACGAGTCTCCAATCTTGACTTGACTGATAACACTTGGACGTGTTCGGAGAAGCTCAGACAGGAACCAAGTTTCTTCTTCCCAACCTTTGCGTTATTTTCTTGTGAAATGAGCCTGTCAGTTTTCTTTACATTATGTTGCAAAATATAAAGATAAGGATTCAGTTGACAGATTCCAACACAGTGGAATAAGTTAGAAGTTGTAAGATTTGAAAAGCTCTGTTCCAACAAAATTGAGCAGCAGCTATTAGTTGACAGAGAAGTATTTATCCACTACTTTGGTAATCGGATAATCGTAATTTTTCATGCAAAAATAAGTGCTTTTTTATATTTATTTTCACATTAAACTGAATATTTTTGGGTTTTGGAGTGACACAGCAGACAGACAAACTTAATCAGTAATGAAAATAATGCTTAGTTGCAAATTCCAAAAAAGTTGGCATGTTGTAAACTAAACTAAATTTGATTTGTAAATAAACCTTCTGATTTCAGAATTTTATTCCGTGTCTTAACAGCAAGCGAATGTCCGACTAGAATTGGACACGTGTGATAAACTACAGTGTTTCCCCTACATTCATTCAGCAGTGGCGGTGGGCCGCTGCTGAATTATGTGCGCCACTGCTGAAATTTCACATGATCATTAACATCAATGCACCACTAATGACTTCTACTCGCACTGTGTGAGCACAACAACACACAACGTTATTTTCGACTTGTTTTGAGTCGGACCCTCTTAGGACATCAACGTAAAAGGTAACATTCAAGCTTATACACGGTCTATATAGCGAGTAGCGCAGGTAACGTAACGTAACGTCACCGTACCTACTTAGCTCCTTAGGGCAGTGAGCAGCAGTGTTGCCAACATAGCGACTTTGTTGCTAGAGTTAGCGACTTTTCAGACCCCCTAGCGACTATTTTTCAAAAAAGCGACTAGCGACAAATAAAAAACTTTTTCTGGTGTTACTGGAGACTTTCGGAGGCTCGTTCTTACTCCTCTTAACGAGCCGCCGGCACCTGCTGCTCGTTAAGAGGAGTAAGAACGAGTCGAAGCGGAACAGTTCTCCTGCAGCTGGCTGGTTTATAGTCGGTGTCTCTTCTTAGTCACTTTAGCCGGTCCCAAGGCCGGATTAAGGGTTGAGGGTTGAAATTGTGACAGAAGACAGTGTTTTTTACTCACTTTTTGTCTTCCCCACAACGTTATTCCTCTCTCCTACAGCGTCCATTACAAGTACATGCACAACGATGACATCATTTAGCGACTTCTAGTGACTTTTTCGACAGCCAATAGCTACTTTCCTTACTGAGGAGTTGGCAACACTGCTCATGGCCACGGACACAGCAGCACCGCTGCTGAAAAAAACCCACTGAACTCCCTTTATGGAATATGCCCCTGGACCTACGGGTACATCTCAATAAATTAGAATATCATAAAAAAGTTTATTTATGTCAGTAATTCAATTCAAAAAGTGGAAATAACACATTATATAGATAGATAACAGTGTGTCTCCCTGCTGCTAAGTGTCCTAGACTTTTTCAGTGACAGAAAGGAAGCAGTCAGCACCTCATTTGAATGTTTAGCACTTTTAGAACAACTTTTTTGACTGTGAGAATCCTTTGATTTGACAGCATTAAATGCAGACACAAGGGCTGGGAGAGGGGGACGGTCCAGCAGAGAGTTTGAGAAGTCATGGTGTCCGTATTTAGCCTCACACGAGTCAGACTTTTCTGCCTCTCAGCTCTTTTTGTGTCGAATGAGTCTTCCGAGATGATTTTTTTTTCTTTGTTGCCAGATTGAGGTCGAGTGTCAGGAGGGCTGTTTAGGTGCGTTTATTTGGCTTTGTGTGCGAGTGTGGGTTAGATCTGGGGAGCAGTGCTTGTGCATTATCTATTCAACTTTGTGTGTGTGTGTGTGTGTCTGTGTGTGTGTGTTATCAAGGGAGCTCTCCAAGCTTGAATAAGCCTTTTGTCTGCCTTGGCTGCTCTCTGCTCTGAGCCTGCTGTCCACCAGGATGCTGTCTGTCTGCTCTGTTTGAATCACTGATAAAGGCCCTTCCTCTCTCTCCCTCAGCACCCCCCGTCTCTCCATCCTCTCCTCTTGTTTCTTTCTCTCAACATTTCTCTATCATCTGCAGCCCTCTCTCCAGATGTTTGCTCTTTTTGTATTTTGTTTTTTTGTCTTTATTTCCTTTTTATTCCCTCCCAACTCTCCCCACCATGTTCGTCAATTTCCCCAACTCCTCGTGTCCCTCGTTCTGTCAGCTTTTCATCACTCGTCTTTGACTGGTCTCTCCACTCCTTTTTCCTCTCCCTTTATTTTCCTCCTCAGTTTTCCTCTCCTCCGTGCTTTCATCACCACCACACAATCTCTTTCTCCCTCTGTCCCCTCCTGCTGCAGTCTGCTCTGATAGAGATATCATGTGGCAGAGACAGCTATCTAATATGGATAGATAATATTAGAAGAAGCTAGGACAGAATCCAGACAACCCCTGCATAAAGAGATTGTATTCCACAGTTCTTCTCCTTCAAAGTGTGTTTGGATAGCATAGTATAGGCGCGTTTCCATTGGGTACTTTTCACTCTAGTGAGCCGCTATGGGTGTGGCTTGGGAGAGAGGATCCGCCCAAGATTAGTTGAGGCAGCGATTTTGTGCAAGCATAATTAATTTACAGTGGTGCAAACTGGACACTGAGGGGTTAACATGTCCTGCTCTGACTGCAGCTGGGGGAGATTGCTGTGGGAGGACTGGGCCGCTTGTGAGTGCTTTGGGATGGCGCCTGCTACTTGTTAAAAAGAGTAGGAACGAGTGTCCAAAAGTCTCCAATAACACCAGAAAAAGTCACTAGATTTGTTGCTAGTCACTTAAAAAAAAAAAGAGTCGCTAGAGGGGTCTGAATAGTCGCTAAATATAGCAACAAAGTCGCTAAGTTGGCAACACTGCTTGCCGCGTTGGTCTGTTGTCACATTTGAACTCTGTTGGTTAGCTACAGCTACAAAAGTACCTGTATGGGAACAGAGGCCGAGGCGGACTAACTAGTGGGCGGAGCCAAACACTCAGCCACTTTCCAAAAAATACTCAGTGGAAACAAGCCTTTGTGACTGATGGAGGAGTTTGATTAGAGACTATACTGAGGTACACACACCAGCATAGAGCAGACATGGGCCTATGCATGTATTTTTCTTGCTTTTGGATAATTTACAAATGTCACTTCAGCCTGTCATTTGACTTCCCCCTCTGGATCAATCAGTGTGCCATTCATGCTGAAAATTCCCTTACATCCCACCACCTGTGTTTGAGCTGAGCATGACATATTGGACAGCCTGAGACTATTGCTGCATTCCCACTCGGGCCGGGCCGATGGATGATACCATCATCCATAGCCTACGGCTGACAGTCATCGACCACTGAGCCCAACATCCGGATTTAAAGCCCCCACACCCTGTCCACTCCAACACCAGGGCACAAGTGTGCATGGGCATTCATTATGTGCTTTAAAAGCAACAATTAAGTACCTCCAGTTGTCCCAGAGACAATGAAAATAGCACCTGGGACACAAAGATACAGGGTCTTAGACAATTCTGGTGCAGTAGAGAAACATCATTACAAAATAAATTTGACGTGAGGTGACAATAAGTTAGGGTTGGGCAGTATCCCCAAAATTGGCATATGACGATTTCCGCAGTGAAACATCATGGTGGACGATGATATTGTCAGTCCAAGTCAGCCAAACTGATCAAATCATAAAGACACAAAACCCACTACAGGGGCAATATCCACCATGAAGAATCGTCATCATGTCATTAATTATTTCACCAGAAATGAGTGCATCACATAGATAGGTATAGGTAAAAATAAGTGTGTTTTTTCAACGTTTGAATTAGTTTAAATTAATTCTCTTCAGCTTTAGATCCGTTGATGTGACAGCCCGAGCACCTTCAGTTGCACTCATGAAAACAGTCTGTGCACAATTAAATAAATCAGAATGGTTACTTTTTAAGCTCTTAATAAATGCCTCTGCAAACACACGCCCAGGTGTAGGTCTGGACTGGTGGTGGCTTTTAAATCAAGATACTGGGCTCAGTGGTCGATGAAGACATTGTCCATAAACCCAACCCTTCACTACGTGTCTGTATTTTTTCTTCTGCTGCATCAAGATGTTCAAGTGAGATGCTAACTGTGCATAGTGCGCTGATGTGCTCGCCTATTTCACCTATTTCAGTGTAGTTGCAGCTGATGTTATTTGTGATGCTAATATGTTTAGACTCTATAGCAGAGTAGAACAGCTGTAATTATACATGACTGTGAATTTATAGCTCCTGTACCGTTATTTCATCACTTAAAAATGTAAACCATTATTCAGGTGATACCTCAGTCATCATCATTAAACACCAGACGGATCTGCAATAATACAATTATAACCATAAATCCAAAATAAATGTCAAATATAAATAAAAGAGTTGTTTTTGGCATATATTCAATTGTTTATGTTCAATCCTGATGCATTCAGTTTTGATCATCTCAACTTTTGGGGGGTTTATATGCTTTTTCTCACTACAGATTGCACTGATCCATATTGATCAAACTGATTACTAAAGTGGTGATTTAAATGTTTTATTAAGATACAAGTGCAGGGGACAACTAGCAGAACTTCCATGGCAGACCAGAGTGAGTCAAAGTGATGTTGGTTAACTTGAGTAGTTTATGAGAAAACTAGGGAAAAAAAAGTTTATTTTGAGCCTTGCATCTAAGAACCCCACCTACATTGAGGGATAGTATCTGCAGTGGAAAACAAACTAAAGGATATTTAATGGCACCAAGAGTGAGTGTCATGCATTGGAAATGAATCATAATGTACAGTCCTTCTATGACTAGTCAGTAGTGGGTGATACTTTGTACAAATGCACAAATATGTTTCTTGCTTTTTCCCATATAGTGGAAACACTGAATTCTCTAATGACACTGAGAAAGGAACTTTAATTGGGATTAGTCATGTCTCGCTGATAGCCTGTCTACATAATGGTACAGATATCGATCCCCAGTTTCAGATTGGTGCATCCCAATTTATTTGATCTCCCTCAGGAAATTGTAGGCGTCAGCAGCAGTGCTGGCCCTGGAGCTGTTAACTTTATAGGGACTTGCTTGAGGACACTGGAGCAGGACCGGCACCAAACTTGATGGTTTAATTTAGATTTTTTGATATTGTGTCTTCCTCAGCTATCATAGAAAATATGGCCGAGTTCAGACCGGGCCTGTGCACCGAGGCAGCTCAGCAGGGACTCATGCAGTGGCTGCTCAAGAGGATCAAGGTAAGGATCGGATAAAGTTGTTTTAACAGCTGTTGAATACAATTAATCTGCTACTATTTATAATCGTTTAATTGTTTTAAGTCATTATTTCAGTTCAGTTATTCAAATGTGAAATTTTGCTGCTTTTCATTTTCTTAAAATTGTATTAAATTAAATATTTTTAATTGATTGGACCACATGAGACTTCACAGGCTGGAAGAAATTGTGCCTTTTTAACTGTTTTCTGATGTGGAAATATTTCTGAGAGATTAATCAATTGAGAAAATAAACCCCAGTTACATTCCTGGTTATTTTCTTCATCTTCACTGCAAAGCCACCTGTTCCACTATTATATTAATTGCATGCACAACCCTGATTCTAAAAAAAAAAGTTGGGACACTGTGTGACACATAAATAAAACCATAATGCATCAAATTCAAAGTTCAGGACTACAAAAAACACAAGTTTATCAGTTTAAACAGTAAATACATGTTTTTATACAGTACCAGTGAAAAGTTCGGACACCATTCTCATTCAATGGTTTTTTGTTATTTTTGTATTATTTTCAACATTGTATATTAATAGTGAAGACTATGAAAGAACACATACGGAATTATGTAGCAAACAAAGTGTTAAACAAACCAGGATATGTTTTATATTTACGATTCTTCAAAGTAGCCTTTAACCTTTTGTTTTGATGCCAGCTTTGCACACTTCTGTTATTCTCTCAGTCAGATTTATGAGCTGATCATCTGGATGGTTTTCAGTTAACAGATGCGCCTAGTAAAGAGAATCTAAAATATAAAAAATATTTTGGTATAATAAAAAAATAAATAAAAATCATTGAGTGAGAAAGTATGTCCAAACCTTTGACTTGCAGTTTTCAAATCAAAATATGTCAGAAAGAATGATCACATTCTGCTTTATTCAACATTTAGATAACTTTTTCGAATCGAGGTTGTAGTATTAGTCAGGTTTTTATAAAACAAGTAAATTAAAACTTTTGTGCTTAAGTATTTTCACTATGATGGGCTTTTCTTGTCAACGATTTGAACCAGCAGATTTAGAGATTTAGATTTAAAGCTGCTGTATGCCACGGCCAAATCCTATTTACAATAATGATAAAAAAAGACATAAATATTCAGTTTTAGAATCTACTGTGATTTTCTAATACTGCAGTCTGTGTGGAGTTTCTTAAGATGAGTGGTAATTGGAGTTTGGTGTGTTTCCCTCTCAGGCCAAGATGCCGTTTGATGCTAACAAGCTGTACTGCAGTGAGATCCTGGCTATCTTACTGCAGAACAACGACAGTAAGTGTGTCGCACTAAATGCTTTGTGGCTTCCAAATGATGTTAGGTTTATTTTCCACTCTTCTGTCACCCCCTCAGCTTGTTCTTTTCCCTCTCTACATTTTCTTAATTTCTTAATTTCCTCTATTCTGCTCATCTTATCTCACTCCTTCTTTCCTTTTTCCTTCCCATCTTGGAATATTCTTATTCTTTCGCTGCCGTAGTTTCTTCCAAGATTTGAGGATTTCCTTTATTGTCATTGTATTAAAAATATGCAACGAAATGTACGTCTGCTTCTCATATATATGGTGCTTAAAACACCACCACCTGTTTGCCCTCCTGCCTTCAGGAAAAGGCTAATGGTCACACAAATCACAGACAAACAGACTAAAGAACAGTTTCTTTTCCACAGGAACACATACCATAAATTTATACTAACATATAATTTGCATCCATCACCACTTTATCTTTTACCTATTTAGAGTTTTAGACAATGAATGGCTTTAAGAGCTGATATCTAGCCATGGTTTCCTTGATAATAACCAAAATCACTGTCAAGAAAAACATGGAAAAATGTCTAGGTATCAGCTCTTAAATTAAACTCTTATGAGCTATTTTTGTTGCTATCATTATATTTCTCATAACAAATGTACCTTTAGTTGTACCAGACATTATAATTAACAAGAAATTGAGGGAAAAAAAGGGTGGTCTAATCATTTTTTCCATGACTGTATATGAGAAGCACACGTACATTTCGTTTTATATTTTTTGATACAATGGCAATAAAGGAAACTGGTCAATGTCGAATTTCAATCGACACCTGTCACAGTTGCACTCGTAAAAGTAAGTTAACCGAAGACATTAGCCTCAAATGGGACTCAACTACGGGTCAAAGATGTTGTGTTAGGCTGTAGTAAGGAAGGATATCACATCATATCATTAGAGACCAGGTACAGGTTTAAAGGCGATACAAGGTAAATCCTTGACTCGATGTGTCTTGCCCCGACCAGGCTGGTGAGAAAATTAGGGGTGATGATTGATGACCAACTCACCTTTTCTAGTAATGTCGCCTCTGTTGCCCGGTCATGCTGCTTTGCACTTTACAACATCAGAAAAATTACCTAACTCAAGATGCTACACAATTCCTGACACAAGCTGTCGTCACCTCAAAACTTCACCACTGTAACGCCCTCCTGACGGGCCTGCCAGACTGCACAGTAAAATCGCTTCAGATGGTCCAGAACGCGGCGGCGCATCTGGTCTACAACCAGCCAAAAAGGTCACATGTCACACCGCTGCTCATCCAGCTCCACTGACTACCTGTTGCGGACCGCATTAAAATCTTCTCTAATGCTGGCCTACAAAGTTGTCTCCGGTACTGCTCCTACCTACCTGAACGCCCTGATACAGACATATGCCACCTCACGACCGTTGCGCTCTTCTGATGAACGGCGCCTGGCTCTGCCCCCCGTTGGTCCAAGGCAATCCAAACTCTTAGCGTTTGTTGTTCCCCGTTGGTAGAACGGACTACCAGTTCCTACCAGAGCAGGGGCGTTCCTCTCTACCTTTAAAAAGCTCCTGAAGACCCAGCTCTTCAGAGAGAACCTTCTCTCCTAGTACCACGTGACGACTCTACTCCTTAAAGAAATGTCACTAGCACTTATGCTGCACTAATGGCTCTTATTGCACTATACCTTGATTGTGTCCCTTTTTCCGTAAGTCACTTTCGATAAAAGTGTCTGCTAAATATAAATAACTACTGTTAGAATGCTACACACGTCCTTGTTGATGGTGCGGATGAGATGAGGATGATTAGTAGCTTACAGTTCTCAGCATTTCCTCCTGCATGATGTACATGGCTTAATATGCAGAATGGAGTCTTTCTGCATATTAAGTAAGCTGGCTGTTGGTACGATATTTCAGGGATGGAGTACTAGAATCCTGGTCCGACTTTTGTGACTCGAACTCACATCACAAAACTCGAAAAGATGACTCTACTCTGACTCTTCTTGGCAACTTGGAGTTTGACTCAGGCTTGAACAATGGGGACTGGGACTCAGCTATTGATCTCTTAACTCTGACTTTACTCTGGCTCTTCTTTAGTGACTCGGACTCAACTATTTATGACTCGACTCTTTGGTGACCTAGACTCGATATACATGGCTGTTCTGGGTGCCACTTCTTGACTTTTCTGGCGAAATCCTTAAATTGAAGACATCTGGGCCTCCCTGCCACTTTGGGCCACAAAGTTAAATTGAACTGAGTTAAAAACATCTTAATAGTCAGACCTAGATGGAATAACTTGTGTGTGGATATATATTTTTCAGTGCCCTTATTTTCCCTCTCAGGAACTCTCTCGTAACAAATGTGATAGTCAGCTTTTATCCTCATTGTAGTGGCACTTTCTTCTCTCTTTTGCTTTCCTTCATTTATCCAGTTAAACTTCTTTTACTCAGACTGTTTTCTCCTTCCTTCGGCTTCCTAAATGTCTGTTTTTTGCAGCTATCTCAATTTAATCTCCCCGTTGTCCTGTTACTCTGTGTTTATCTCTTAGTCTTTCTCACTCTGTACTTTTCTCTTCTCCGCAGATACCAGAGAGCTATTGGGAGAGATGGATGGCATTGATGTGTTACTGCAGCAACTATCTGTAAGATTCCTCTATATACTCTCTATTTTTAGTTTGCTTTACCACTACTCTTATTTACCTGTCATGTATTTGAGCCTGCCAGGGCTAAAGCTCAGTCATTTCCCAAACATAAGCATCTGCAAACCCAAGATTTAACATCAGCAGTAAACTACTTTCAATGCTCTAAACCCCGAGACAATTTTTAACTCCACTCATATGTACTCTAAGCAGAAATACAAATTACTGTTACCCACCATATTAGCTATTAAAGTTTTACTTTGTCCCTGGCTCTTAGCGTATTCCATCTCATCATTAAAGGAGCTCATTTCGCCCACATTCTCAAACTACTCTAATAAACCATTTTTAATAAACTGCAGCTATGTTTCAAAGAATTTCCTTTTTATGCTTAAAGCAGCATGCCTGCCTGTGTTTGGGACGAAAGTCCTCTGGTTGCGTTGCACTGAGAGAAGTGAAAGTATATCCTGGCAAAATATACAGAAATTCACTAAAAAACCTATACTGACTGGGGCAGTAAGAGTTTTTCAGCTGGGGCGGTCTGAATCTCTCTGAATATTTGCTGTGATCAGCCTAAAATCTGCATTCCTTTCTGAATTCTGAGAATTCATCTCTGTGAGGGCAAGTGAGCAATTAAGTGGCCATCTAAGGTTGGTAACAACTCCCAGGTGTGAGCAATTTTGCACTTCAATTGGAAATTCCAACCATTCACAGCTCTGGCAGAGGGCGGGATCCAAAGACAGGGCTGCTCCCTTTAAATATCAGAGTTTTCTCCATCCAATTCGGACGAAAGTCCTCTGGTTGCGTTGCACTGAGAGAAGTGAAAGTATATCCTGGCAAAACATACAGAAATTCACTAAAAAACCTATACTGACTGGGGCAGTAAGAGTTTTTCAGCTGGGGCGGTCTGAATCTCTGAATATTTGCTGTGATCAGCCTAAAATCTGCATTCCTTTCTGAATTCTGAGAATTCATCTCTGTGAGGGCAGGTGAGCAATTAAGTGGCCATCTAGGGTTAGTAACAACCCCCAGGTGTGAGCAATTTTGCACTTCAATTGGAAATTCCAACCATTCACAGCTCTGGCAGAGGGCGGGATCCAAAGACAGGGCTGCTCCCTTTAAATATCAGAGTTTTCTCCATCCAATTCGGACGAAAGTCCTCTGGTTGCGTTAATCAACTTCCTCTGGTTAATTCTCATCCGTAACTGTGCCACAGATGCACTGGTGGTAACGCCTCTCCACCTGTCAGATCACTTTTTTATCCAGTTTAATGTCACTCTACCAGAGCAACCCTCTGCTCCTGCACCAATGGTTACGTTCCGCCGTAACCTCCGGAACTTATCCCCAGCCCATTTCTCCTCTATTGTTGCCTCTGCCCTACCTCCACTCAGCACATTCTCCTCTCTGAAGGCTAATGATGCCACTGACTCACTCTGCTCTACTCTGAACTCATGTCTGAACAGGCTATGTCCTTTATCTACAAGGCCTGCTCGACCCAACCAATCCCACCCATGGTTGACTGATACCCTTCGATCACAGCGTACCAAGCTCAGAGCTGCTGAAAGAAAATGGCTCAAATCCAAACTTCCCGACGATCTCATAAACTATCAGACACTATTGTCCTCATTCTCAGGCAGCATCACCGATGCAAAGACTGCTTTTTACAACGACAAAGTCAACAGTGTCACTGACACCCGGAAACTCTTTTCCACCCTCAAATCACTACTCAACCCTCCGCCTCCTCCTCCTCCTACCTGCCTCACCGCAGACACATTTGCATCCTTCTTTACAAGCAAAGTTGCAGCAATTAGCAGCCAATTCTCTGACCCCCACCCGACTCCTAATACTGTGACATGTAGAAGTCCTACTACTTGTCTTTCTGTATCTCAGCTGGGCGGCACTGAATCAGTTGCTAGCACCTCATTTTCTGGCTTTACACCCCTCTCTGAGAGTGAGGTATCCAAACTGTTGACATGTAGCCGTCCTACTACATGCTCGTTGGACCCTATACCAACAAACCTTCTTCAGTCCATTAGCCCAACCATCACGCCAGCTGTCACACATGTGATTAACGCCTCACTGTCCTCCGGCACTTTTCCCACCGCATTCAAAGCAGCTCGGGTAACACATCTTCTCAAGAAACCCTCTCTCAACCCTGCTGAAGTCGAGAACTATCGTCCTGTCTCACTTCTTCCATTTTCACTTCTTCACTTCTTTCAGAATTCCTCCTACAGAACAATCTTCTTGATGCAAATCAATCTGGTTTCAAAAGTGGTCACTCAACTGAAACTGCTCTGTTGTCTGTGACAGAAGCCTTAAAAGAAGCAAGAACAGCAGCAAAGTCCTCAGTTCTCATTCTGCTTGACTTGTCAGCTGCATTTGACACAGTTAACCATCGCATCCTCCTCTCTACTCTCTCTAAAATGGGCATCTCTGGCTTGGCTCTGTCCTGGTTTGATTCCTACCTCAAAGGACGCTCATTCAGTGTATCCTGGCAGGGACAGTTGTCTACTTTGTCTTGCCTCACCACAGGGGTTCCCCAGGGCTCAGTGCTGGGACCCCTGCTATTCGCTATCTACACCACCTCTCTGGGTGAGGTTATCCGCTCACATGGCTTTTCCTATCACAGCTATGCAGATGACACTCAGCTCTATCTGTCATTTCCTCCTGATGACCCATCGGTCTCTGCACGGGTCTCTGACTGCCTCTCTGACATAGCCACTTGGATGAAGGCACATCACCTCCAGCTGAACCTCTCGAAAACTGAACTGCTGGTCCTCCCTGCTAAACCCACAATACACCACAACAACAACATCAAGATTGACTCCCTGCGTCTTTCACCCACCAAGGTGGTGCGAAACTTAGGGGTGATGATTGATGACCAACTCACCTTTTCCAGTCATGTCGCCTCAGTTACCCGGTCATGCCGCTTTGCACTTTATAACATCAGAAAAATCAGACCTTACCTAACTCAACATGCCACTCAACTCCTGACACAGGCTGTTGTCATCTCTAAACTTGACTACTGTAATGCCCTCCTGACAGGCCTGCCAGCCTGCTCAGTAAAACCGCTTCAGATGATCCAGAACGCGGCGGCGTGCCTGGTCTACAACCAGCCAAAAAGGTCACATGTCACTCCGCTGCTCATTGAGTTCCACTGGCTACCTGTTGCAGCCCGCATCAAATTCAAATCTCTAATGCTGGCCTACAAAGTTGTCTCCGGTACCGCTCCTACCTACCTGAACGCCCTGATTCAGACATATGCTACCTCATGACCGTTGCGCTCTTCCAATGAACGGCACCTGGCTCCAAGGCAATCCAGACTCTTTGCACTTCTTGTTCCCCGCTGGTGGAACACACTACCAGTTCCTACCAGAGCAGGGGTGTCCCTCTCTACCTTTAAAAAAAAGTCCTGAAGACCCAGCTCTTCAGAGAGCATCTTCTCTCCTAGACCACATGATAAGTCTACTCCTCAAAGAATTGTCACTAGCACTAATAGCTCTTATTGCACTATACCTTGATTGTTTGCTTTTTACTCTTCCTGTAAGTCGCTTTGGATAAAAGCATCTGCTAAATGACTAAATGTAAATGTAAATGTTTTTTCTCTAAATTCTAATGCTCTCGTCCCTCCTTCCTTCCCTCTCAGGTGTTCAAACGTCACAACCCGGCCACAGCCGAGGAGCAGGAGATGATGGAGAACCTCTTCGACGCTCTGTGTTCCTGCCTCATGCTTCCAGCCAATCGGGACCGCTTTCTCAGAGGGGAAGGCCTTCAGCTGATGAATCTCATGCTGAGGTGAGGCTGCAGGGCACTATATGGAGTAGGGATGGGCATTTGGAAGAAACCTGAAACTCGAGCATCTATAACGTTAACGATCAATTAATTGATTAATGGCTATGTTTTTATACATTAACAGAACGTCGTAAACCTTGTAATTTATGCTAGCAAGGTTTGATACAGTTAGCTAGTTTTGCTCAAATTAATTTCTGTGTGTTTTGTAATTGTTATGTCAACTTTCAATTTGCAAACTGCAGATTTATCAAACTTAATTCTCAGCTCATTGGCTTATTGATGTACGGTCGCAGAACTGAACGATCTACAAAACGAGACAAAGTACCTGTGCAACCCGGTCAGAGTTTATCGAGCACAACCAGCTGGTGTGTTACGGGCTAGCATAGCAGCGGAGAAAACTTAACGAAATCCCAATCCATTTGACTTGTTGAAACCTGCAGCGACCCTGGATAGCCCATATTGGCTGATAATATCAGTAAACCAATAGGATCAAGTTCTACTCATTAGTATCACCAAGCATGATACAAACCGTACAGGAAAACTTGTAAGAACGTTGCTCCATAGCACAAATAGTGATCAAAAACTACACATGGTATTTTTTTTTTTTTTTTCATGTCATGCGTCATGTCATGACGCTTTTGTCCAAAGCGACTTACAATAAGTGATGGTATCTTTAAGGTTGCCTATGTAAAGGTGGGGCTGTTTTGTTCTACACACCATCAACAACACATCAGTTTATGCAGCTCATGATTAAACAAACTTGCAGTTAATTCACTAAAATAACTGGCATCCACTCATTCAAAACATGTCAGAACTTGTTTGCATTGTTTTAAATATGTAGGGGGAATATGTTTGATGCACAGCTAAGTGCATGATGTTGAAAATCACTCATTATGTCTTGATTCTTTGTTCAGAACAGTTTTTGCTTTACCACTACCCTTTGTGGACAAATTATTGCAGGCTATTGTTACAGTTAATGAATCACTGCTCAGCAAATATTAATGCAAAAATGGGCTACTTTGTAAACACTACCAACAATGCCTAGGTGAAAACAAATGTACAGAGAATTGCAAACTGGTAATGTTTAAAAAGCCATCGCTTTGACAAAGTTTAGTCGAGATGCAAGAGATTATTGGTTGCCCCACTGCACTTAATAACTAGATATAATCAGTGTCCCTGAATAGAAACGCAAGTGCATTATGTATAAAGTATGTTCCCGCTTTAATATTAACCTCCTTTTATATACTGTAGTGCTACAGTAATGTAAAATAACTATAAATAAAAGGGCAATAGGTGCTTCAGTGCTATAAAAAAACCTGTAATAGGAAAATAAAGTGAGTCGAGCCCAGCACAGAACATCTCTTTATATACAGTCTGGCTTCAGTTTGAGCCATTTACCCCCCAAGTGTTTTCTGTACTATAAAAGTTTGAACACTCATAGCATAACAGTTTGCAGCGCTGCACAGAACGGCACGTCGAGACTGCCAGTCCAATCAATCAACAGCTGGTGGAGCGCAGCAAGGCAGAGATGTGACCTTAAAGAGTCATAAAGACGCATTACACGTATTTATGAAACCTTCACAGCCTCTGCACCCCGGCCCTGATCATCACATCATTGGACACGTAGATTTAAGGCTCAGATCAATATCTCATTATTGGATGCAAAAACCCTTTTCTGTTAAATCATCCAGCGGGGAGACAGAGGAAGACAGACAGGGGAGGAGGAGGAGAAAGAGCAAGACGCAACGTGACTTTTTAGAAACTAATTGTGGATTTGAAAGAACGTAAAATCGTTTCATTCTGTTTAATACTCACAGTGCGGAGTACAGAACATGAGCTTAGTTTGAACAAGATGAACATTGGTAAACACAGACGGGTTTATGCTTCATGTTAAACAGTTATCCTCCAGAAATGCAAATTGAGCTTTGTGATGTCTGAGAACATAATGTTTTGTATGCGCAGATTGGGCTTCAGACGGATGTAAACATTTACCAGTCAGAGAAAGACAATCTAAAGAGTGATTTTGAATTATTACGTGTTGTTACTGCTGTATTGCCCCACACTTGGGTTGCAATTTGTCTGTTACCCATTGGTGAAACTTTGCATTCAATAGGGTAATGGACATAATCAGCTTTTACTCTGACTGACTGTGGGTTACAACCACGACGCATAATAAACGTAATCATTTTCTCTGTAAAGATAAGTTTAGTCTTATCCCAAAATAGTCCCAGAAACTGCATCTTTAGGCCCTTGGATAGTGCTGTTTCATGCTCATGAATCACATTTACGGCTCTGTAACATCTCGTCTGCACAATGAAAGCAGCAGAAGCGGGATGCAGGGATCAAATGATCCCACCAATTTTCCGCATCCAGAGGTAGTCACAGAGGCGGAAATTGCTGGGACTTTTGGAAGCGGGACCACTATGAACGGGCAAGGCGGAATATTTGACATTGCGTGTGAAGTCTAACACACACCTCCCACTTGGTCCGACAGTCATCGAATCACTGTTCAGCAGCTGCATAACAGCTGCGGCCACCGTCACTAACTGTGCACAGTGTCCGCCGCTTATTGTAAACAAACTGGCATCGCTAACTGTGAGTGTCCAGTGCTTGTTGTAAACAAATGGAGGTCTGAACACATACTGCTGCAGAACTGCTGAACTGAACACATACTGCTGCAGCACATACAGTCATGGAAAAAAATATTAGACCACCCTTGTTTTCTTCATTACATTTGTTCATTTTAATTTCTGGTACAACTAAAGGTACCAGGCATTAAAATGAAGAAGAAATTGAAAAAAAAACAATGGTCTAATAATTTTTTTCAATAACTGTACATACTGTACTGCTATAGAGCTAACTGTGAAGCCTATTAGCACTTTGCTACTGGGCAGCACTGCTGCTGCTCTGTTTCGCGTCACTATCGTCCCCTCCCACCTCGTAACGTGACGCCGGACTGCACTATGAAAGGGCACAAAAATCACGCCTTTAAAGGATCATGATGAACACCCTAAGATGAAAAACCCGGCACAGATCTTTCCGACAATATAACGGACATTTGCGGGAACACACTATGAAAGGGCCCTCGTGTGGTATTTTTATTGTCCCTAAGACAACTGGACTTTATGGAACACCAAGTCTTTGGAATGCCCCTTCAACTCACCAAAGTTTTTTTTATCATATCCTTTTATTTTTTCAGAGTTTTACCAGTTTAGTTTCATTGTGGTTTTCAAAAGTTCTGCTCTTGTTTTCTAACCAAGAAACAATGCAGATGCAAAATAAAAAAAAAAAAACAGTAAAAATGGGAGAGCAAGAGAAGACAAATAAACCAGACAACAACAAAAAATCATCTCCACTCACTGAGACACATTTATTGGCTTTCCATCAAAAACTCCATTTCAATTCTGACCAGGCCTCTTCAGTCTTGTGCTACATCCAGATTTCACACCTGGTGTCTTGATGAATTCCCAGCACAGCTAAATGTTTGTCAGACTAGACACCTCCTCCTCAAACTGTGATGTACCACAGCCATTTTTTCAGACATGTCTCAGCACCATATATATATATATTCAGTTTATGGTGAGTATAGCTCCAGTGTTCCATAATTTCATATTTCTCTTATGTACTGCTGCACTATCTTTTTACTTTTCTCTTTTCTGATCTCGTCTGAGAATGTTTTGGTCAGACTTTGGTATATATATGGCTCGATCACGCCAGTCAGCACAGGTTAATAAACATCTTTGAGTGATTCAGCTTCATGTAGAATTCGAGTCTAATCACAAACCGACTGCTGCTGTCGTACCAGTGCCCGCTACACATCGACGATGGCATAGATCACGACTCCAGGGTGTTGAGTTAAGTCACCTGTCTCCCAACTGAATTGCCTAGTTTCCCTTCGGAAAGTACACTGTGTATCGCTCCCCCCGGCCTCTCCAGCCGTCCGTCATATATAATGTGTCTGTCTGGAGAACCAGACTCAACTGCCTGAAATATGTGTCCCTCCTCTGAGATAAACACTGTCATCTGTCATTGGTGGGAATGGAGGAAGTGACACCGTGACAGACAGCTACATTTCCCGAGAGGAGGCGAGGTGGAGGAGAGGGGGGGTGTAGACGGAGCATGAAACAGTCGGCCCCTCTTATCGTGTCACTGCTTTGATGATGGAAAAACAGATGAATGTAACTATAATTTATTTGTTTGACATTTTCCATCTTCTGTTGTGGCAGTTTATTGTTTTACCAATTTGTCTGCTACCTTGAAACAAGTTTTTAGAATTAACATGGAAACAATTGCTTTTTTATCTGATTTAAATAGCTTCTTTTTTTCATGAGGTTTCCATGATTTTGTTTAAAATATGTGGCACATGATGAGAATAATTATTAGTCTTGAATCAGCAGAGGCCCCAAGATACAATTTTATCCCAATACTTGAGTCACGATACGATATTGCGATTTTAAGAATTTTGCGATATGGTGAGTATTGCGATACAATATATTGCGATTTAACTGCATTTTGTGTCCACAAAATTAAATACAATCAAGAATTGTTTTGTCAAATAAGAGAAAATTCTCAGTCTGTTCATCTCACTTCAGTCTTTTTATTTCTCCACAATGAGAGTCAAACCCACAGACTGACCAACAAAGTATTCAGTCAAACTGAACTGAACTGATATCAAACATGTATGGACGACAACAACTGCAGCATTTTCTCAAACTTTAAGCTTCACTGCTCTGAATTTTTTTTAAGTGAAACATAAAAAAAGCCAACTTTGCAGCATTACTCCAACAACTTCCTGACACGATTTCCTGACACACATGGTGCCGATAGATTCCTTAGAGCTTTTAGTATATTCCTAAGAGGGAATCGCTACAGCCTCTGATATTTTGCATCCCGCCAGCTGCCGGGAATGCTTAATATCGATACTTGGCGGCCATGACTCAATATAATATTGCCACGCTAAATATCGCGATACTATGCTCTATTGATCCCTCCCACATCTAATAATTAATAATAAGTAGTTTAGTTGAAGGAACACTCTAATTTTTGTCATTTGTCAACCGGCAATATGGTCTTTGACATAACCTCAACACTGAAACTTCTTCTTTACTGTTGATAATAGAACATTACTAGAACGTTTTAAACTAAAAATCTGGCCATATCTTACACATTCCACTTTTAAAGGTATGCAGGATTTCCTAAAAAAATGTTTAGACAAAAAAACCTAAATGTTATAAAAATAGTTCCTTTGAATAATTACTTGTGACCCACTATAAGTGTGTGGTGACCCATTTTGCTGTGTTTTTAGATGTCACCCTTTGGGCACAGAGCTACGTATATAGCCGACACATTGCAGAAAAAACCTCACATATAGTGAAAGACCAACCGGTACCAAAGCTTGATTAAAAACGAAAGTGAATCTGAGGCGGGGAGAAGGGGCCAAGTTTGGTTGTTGTGTTTGCAAACAGTATTGTGACAATTCTGTGTTGTGAGTGGAGATGTATGTAGCCATCATAGTTTCATTAAATTTTCCGTGAGGTGGGTATCAAATCTCCATAAAACAAAATTCACGTTCTTATCCTAAACTTCTCTGACGTTCTCCTGTGAGGTTTGTTGGTACGTGTGGTCCATATTAGATTCACCAAACTCTCTTAGCTTCACAAAATCTGTTGTAAACCTGTTCATGAGGAGGTGCATGCTTGTGATATTTGATTTCTTTTTGCAGCGATGTTGCCAACATGACTTAGGACCTTTTTTTTCCTAACCACAACCTGCGTAACGACCCTGAGGCTGCTGTTGGAGTTCTTGATTTTTTTATATTTAAAGTCCAACGTATACTGTATTTTTCCCCCTGAGGCAACGGGCATACCAGAGAAAGAAATCAAAAATTTTGATTTTGTAGCAGCATTGCTGTAGTATACTGTCTCTATTGTAAATACTAGAGTTAAATGTATAAGTCTGGGGTCCATTTTTATTCATGCTTTAGCTGCTTCAGTCATTCCAGTGAACAAAAATCGATGTTATTTCTGTCATAAGAGAGTATAATTCAAGACTGAATTAATGCACAACAATAATGTTGTATTGCTATCTTAACTGGCGTACCTTTGGCAGGGCACTTCATAGTGAAAGGTCTTTATTTCTGCAGGGCTCATACAATGTATGCAACTGTTATGTTTTTAAAGTTAAGAATATGTTTGAATTTGAATGTACTTCTTGAAAAAAAATGCTTGATCTTTAACATGATCTGAAACCAAACATCGCTGTAACAGTTACAGTAACAACTTAACAAGATTAGATGTTATGATAAAGGCTTTGAGAGTCTGGACATTTTGGGTTTCAGGTACCTTGAAAAGTGCTTGAATTGTATTCTTGCAAACCCTGCATCTATTGAAGCATCTCTCACTCTAGCATTGCTCTCTTTCTCTCTTTGCTGCAGAGAAAAGAAAATGTCTCGGACCAGTGCTCTGAAGGTCCTGGACCATGGCATGATTGGACCAGAGGGAGGAGATAACTGTCATAAGTTTGTGGACATCTTGGGCTTGCGGACCATCTTTCCACTTTTCATGAAAACCCCAAAGAAGATGAAGAAAACTGGTGCTTCAGAGAAGGAGCACGAAGGTCAGTCACTAATTAGTACAAGGCAGCAGCAGACACAGTTTCTTCATTAAGGCTGCCATCAGCTGTAGATATGTCACTCTGCTTTGACCTGTGATACACTGGGCCAAGCAGTGAAAACAGGGCCAGTGTCAATATTGCACTATTTTTCAAAGAAATGTCATCAGCAGCAAATGGCATGTCATAACGGATGGAAACAAACACTGGGGTAAAAGGATATCTGCATCAGTTTATAGTGTAAATGTCCAGACTTCAGTAAAGGAAAGCTCCGGTGAATGCACCAGCTGACCGGCATAAAAGTGAAATGAAATGCAGTCTAATGCAGTCATAATAATAATAATAACAATAATAACAATAATGATAATAATACATTTTATTTATAATGCACTTTACATTAAAGGAAATATTAAAGTGCTACAAGTTAAAAGCATGACAGTCTAATTATAAAAAGGATTAAATAAGGATCCTTTAGGATAAGGATAAAGGAAAAAGGATAATACAGCTAAAAACAGAAGAAAAGGTATACATATATATCCATACATATATACACACAATCTAAAAACCATCTGGATGGGGGGAACCAAAAGTTTTGCTAAAAAGGAAAGTTTTTAGTCCTTTAAAAGTGTCTATGGACTGTGGTGCCCTCAGGGTGTCAGGAAGGGCGTTCTACAGCCGTGGTGCAGCAGCACAGAAAGTCTCCCATGGTGCTGAGTCTGGTTCTGGGTGTGTGGAGGCGGTTTAAGTGGGTGGAGCGGAAGGAGCATGTTGTGTTTTGTGGGGTGAGTAGTTCTTTGAGATGTGAGGGGGCATTTCCGTAGATGCATTGATGAGTTAGTAGGGAAACCTTATGTTCAATCCTGGTGGAAACAGGGAGCCAATGAAGCAAGTGGAGTGCAGAGTTTTGGATGTATTGAAGCCTCTGCAGACTCTTGCTAGGCATCCCGATGGTGTTCTGTATCGCTTTCAAGAAGGTATTCTTCTCGATTTGCGAGTTTCACCTGAATGTTCTGTTAGTGACCAAGTTGTAGCTCTCAGCACATGAAAAACAAATGTTTTTAATGCTGGGCAGGTTGTGATGACCGCAATAATAAAACTGAGGATAAAAATACAGTTCACCCAAAATTAAAAGAAAGTAACTAAGAAGTACAGAAGCAAGTAGATGCCAAAACCTGCTCATACTTTTTCCTTAGCAGCTGAACTGTGTGGCATGCTCTCTTTGTCTGTTAATTCTACTGCAAAGCCAGTGGACTGGGCTCGTAACCTCACCTACTGTTGAGGAAAATCTTTGACAAATACTGGACGACAAGAGTTCTTAGAAAAACAGCCTCGTGCGGATTTATTGAAAAGGTATCAAAATTCAGATACAATAGTGGAGATACAAAACAGGTACTTGGTCCAAACAGCGAGTGAGTTCATTTCTATTCTCGGTTCTTTATACCTTAGGTTTGTGCGTACTTCACTTATGTGAGGACTGACTCATGATTTTGTGTTTATCCCAATCTGGTGTATTGGGAACTTCTTAATCAGTCACCATCTTATCTCAATCCACCAGCACATCAGAACAGGAAGTACAGAAGTTGGCCGGGCTCATTAACTTTCCTGAGAGAGAGAGAGAGAGAGAGAGAGAGCCAGAGTTTCTGTAAGAGGTGGGGGGAAAAATCAGTACAGCATAGTATCGATATGCTATGCTGACATACCGATATTTTGCGTGTCAATATTATATTGATTCTTTGCTGCCAAGTACTGATATTTACTGTCAGTATTTTCACATTTTTTGGGGGTTTTTTTGGATTCCCTAGCGGGTTCACTTTTATTAATATAGTCGAGATACTGGTGTCATATGAAACCAGAAGATCTAAGAAATCTATAGACATCTATTGGTGTGTCAGGAAATTGTGTGGGGAAGTTGTCAAATAACGCTGCAAAGTTAGGTTTTTTTTATGTTTCATTCAAAAAGATTGGTCAGTCTGTGGGTTTGAGTCTCATTTTGGAGAAATAAAAAGACCGAAGTGAGATAAATAGACTGAGAATTTTCTCTCATATAATAAAACGATTCTTGATTGAATTTAATTTTGTTGATACAGAATGCCGTTTAAACAGTTAAATAGCAATATATTGTACCACAATACTCACCATATCGTAAAATGCTTAAAATTGCAATAATATTGTATTGTGATAAAATCGTATCGCGGGGCATCTGGGGATTCCAACCTTTAGTTTTTTCATGCTGGTGAAGTTATATGTGATGCAGTTTTAACTGCTATATGTCTGATATTTTAATATTTTGACATTCTTCCAATGGATTGCTCCAATACTATTGTTTAATGAGGATTCACACAAATAGTTGTTGTTTGGTTTTCACAACTTTGTGAGTGATAGACGTCATGGCTCCAGCTGTTCGTCCTCAATGTGGAGAGAGGGAACAGAGTCCTATACAGTCTGTGGTTGAGTCGCGTTTTGTCGCGTCAAGACATTTTACAGAGTTCTGAAGTAGTGTTGGCAATGATTTTGCAGCGGTTGACCACTGGGCACTCATACCATGAATCATAGTGATCCTGAAAAAACAGACATTAATCTCAAAAGTGCTTTAAATTAGCCAGCAATAAGTTAATATAGGAAACACACATAAACAGAGATTGAGAGTAAGATTTAACATAATGTATATGCTGTTAAGTGGACTTTTTTCATTTATCCCACAGTGGGGAAATGTAGTTGTCACAGCAGCTTAAGATACAGACACATAGATAGAGAAGACAGAATAAAGAATATAAAAAATAAGATATATACATACATTCTATACACATTCTGCACATGCATTTATGCTATTTGGCATTTATTATTAATATATATATTTTTGTGTTTGTTTTCCTGAAAGTACAGATATTGCACATTGGAGAAAATATATTTTAGCATGTTAAATAGGTTAAATAGGTTGTTGCATGTGGTAGTATGAACATCAATGAATAAATATATTCAAATATTTAAGTGGTATTTGATAATATAGAAAAAGTACAAAGGCCTTTATATGTTCAAAAGTCTAAGGACAAGAATTGCCAGTGGCAACCTATTCATAGGTAATTTTCTAAACCAGTGTATATTGCCAGTGTTTCTGACCAGGGGCGGCAGCAACTTGGATAACAATGTCATGGTCGAGTTTGGAGTTGTTTGTATAAGGGATTCTTGAGGAAGGTGCAAGCAACAATACCACAGGCCAAATATTGACAGGCATTTTACTAGTAGTGTGAATATGATATTTCCTGAGGTATTAACGGTGTAGTGTTGGGGCTACTTCTCTAACGTCCGTCAAATCTTATAATTTTGTTATTATGTCATGTAAAGAAATCTTTCTGACTTTAAGTGATCATACTAATTACAATGAGTTAATTCCTCCTGCTTCTAGTTTCCTGCAGTGTGCAGTCACACCCGCTTCCTGCAGACACACTCGATCCTAATCTGCTCATGTATCACGGTTTGCTGCCTCTTCGGCCTGTCAGTTTACACTATCAATCCAATCTTGATTGATTTTCCTGCCCGCGCTCTCAAACCTCTCTTGTCTCTGAGTGAGAGATGGGAAACGCAAACAAGAGCCAGAGAGAGAGAGAAGAAGAGAGGATGTCCGTGTGATGCAGAGTGGGAAAATAAAACAGAGAAGAGCCACCCGTCCATCTCTCTGCTCTTTGTTTGATCACCTACGTTCAAAATGCAGGAACCCTTCCTCTCAGTCTGTCTGTATTAATTAAGTTTGATTCATCCGGTGGGGCTTCACATCCCTGCAGGAGGAGAACAAATTGTCTTCCATTGTGTCCCGTCTCACACAGAGACTGGACAAATTAACCTTTGACCTCCTGGAGCAGCAGGAGGAAGAGTAGGGAAGATAACCCGTCCTCCAGTTAAACCTTCTCCCCCTGTGGGTTGAAGCCCCTGGCACGCAGACACACACTTAAAAGACAACCTTGAAAAAGAGATGTGGAAATCCACCCTGAAGGCTCTTTCTGCCTGGGAGGTTTGCCAGGTGTGGTCTCTATTTGAGTGTATTTTTTAACCAAACCTGTATCTCGAGAGCCACAGTATGATGATGTATTTTTTGGAGAGGAGAAGATTGGTATGATGCTGGCCTCCTGTTTGTTGACACCTTCTGCTTACAAGCTAAATGGTAAAAGGAGGTGAGGATACTTCAAAGCCAACTATATACAGTACTTAACAAATTTATTGGACCACCTGTCATAAAAATACAATGGCATATTAGGGCCAAGTATGAAAAAAAAACAAAATAACTGCCACTTTAATCTCATAAATTTGTGACTTTTTTCTTGAAATATTACCCCCCTCCCCCGGTTCTTTTTTTTTCTCTTTTCATCCTTGGCCCTAAGATGCCGTTAAAAATAAAAATGAGAAAACATAAATATTTTAGAAATCTTTCAAAAGTTTGTTTAAAACTAAAATGTTGTTATTTATTTGGCAAATATCAAACTACATTGACCTTTTTATACCCAAATTTGAGCCGGCTCACTGGGCTTCTCTGAGAATTCAAAAATTAATCAGGCAGAACATTCAACCACTAAAACTCTTTTTCTGTTCAGGAATGCAAGTAAATATCTATACTTTGACATCTTAATCAAGAAATAATAATGTGCTTTACTATTTTTACAATAATGTTTTTTGTAAAACAGTAAATTTGAAAATTCATGGATAACAATAATTATATTTTAGCATTAAAACTATAATTTTAGTTAAGGAGCTTCTACATACTGGTGTATTAACCAACCAGAAACATAAAAATTGATTTTGGTAATAACTAATGTTATTTTAGGACAGCTGTGGCACAATCTGGTGGTCTAATAAATTTGTTAAGCACTGTATACTCGGCGGTAACTTCCATTGACTTCATAATATCAAATTGTGTAAAAGACAAGACTCTTTGGCATTAGACCTATGTTATAAATTGTCTAGATTTGTTCTTTTTAATCAGAATTTAGTCAGTGTCGTGGTTGACTCCCAAAAGCTCTCATCAATAGTTTTAAGCCACATTTTCATGATGGACCTATTATATATTGGTAGTTTTAACTATTTATTTTAACAGTTTGAAGGATTTTAGTCAATGGATGACTGGATCTTAAGTTATTGGAGAAAATAGCTTTGCAAATGTCAAGTGCCAGCTTAACTCCAGCCAATCACTTGTTGTGCTGAACAGTCCACACACTACAAACAGAAATAGGGTTTAATTACATTTGTGAAGCAATGGCAAAATACAAATAAGAAATAATTTTTTTTTTGGTCTAAAATTGTTTGTAGTTTGGTAAAGTCCGGGTATAGTAAAACCAGAGATTTATATGAAAATATATGAAACAACTTACAAAACAACAGTTGAAAACATGTAAAAAAACAAACAAACAAAACAAAACAAAAAAACCAACTTGATATATTTGACTGAATTTTGGAGGTAGACCATAAAACAGTTTTTCTCCACTTCTGTGTACAAAACTTTTTATTTTTTTATTTTTTTTAAAGTACTTTTGTAAAGTACTAACAAATGGATAACCATGTGAATATGCATGTAGTAAGGCAAACTATTGCAACATGTAGCTAAATGAATAGCTTACTTACATGCAGTTCATGACTTCCCAACACTGCTTATGGGCATGCACAGTAATAAAAATACTAGAAAATTTCCTCTGGGGAAATTCTGAAAGGGCCACAGGGGCTACTGCCAGTGTGTGTACACTATGATGAGATTCTTCAGAGATTGCATTAGTACGTGCATGCAACTGTAATCACATCAAAGGCAATCAGAGCAAAGATCAAAGGCAATCAGAGCATAGCAATCAACAGAATTAACTGCCACCTGAATGTCCCGGAACAGTGACAGCAGCCAGAGGTGGACAGACTGGAATTTCTGGCCTCGAACAGAAAGCATTCTTGGCAAAACCATAATACCTATCATTGATCCGACTTCACTTTGAGCGTCCCGAGTTCTTCCTGAACAGCTACATATGTTTTTTGTGAAGAAAAATGAAGAAATGGCTTTGTAAGAGCGATCTGAAAAACTGTTAAACATGCTTTTCTACAGAAATCTTCCTGCGTTTTTAAAATGGCTGTCAATGAGGCTGTTGGTGCGCGTTGGTGGCGCATCAGTGCGTCCAATGCCCTGCTCTCAGTTGGAGTTTGTAAAGTCAACGGCAGACACTGCTATTTTTTTGAACACATCCCTTTCAACTAATTGCCCAATTGCACAGCCTTAAGAGCGTGCTTATCATGAATACCCATCATGAATGCTGGGTCTTGTTGGTTTTCTGAGAATCTACTGCACCTACTGGTAACTTGTTTTCCATGTAGCAATAAAAAATATACTAAAAACCTGGATTAATCTGGTTAGTCACATTACACTACTGTACGTCATTGAGCAGACTAGCCTGTATTCAACCACAATATGTTCACAAATGAACAGTTTCTACAATTAAATATGCACATGCAAACGTAATTTTCTATTGAGATTTACAGAGTTAATGCTGCCTGTATAGGATTTCCCATCATGTCTGCATTGATTTGTATAGCAGCTATAGGCGTAATGAGATGCCTGTCATAATGTAACTATTGAGTGAACCCACTTTCACAGACTACTAATTGAAACTGCCGTGAATCAAGTGGTTCTCCAGAATAACACAATGACACTGTAGATTAATTAACTATCAGGCGCTTCAAACAAAAGTAATTAGGAGGTAGGGACCTCTCCGTCCTTCTATTCTTAGTGCTCTCTCTCTCTCATTCACTCTGTGGCTCTCTCTATCAGAAACATTGGTGCATAGATTGATCCCCGTGAAATCCTTTCTGAAATTGACACAGCCCAAATGACTGGGGATTGCTAGGCCATTTTAGCACACAGAACGGCTTAATTAATAGAGACACTGGAAGTAAATAGAAAAAGAAAAATCCAAACAACAAATTAGATTTCTGCGCTCATGAATATTCCTGCCGCGACACTGCCGTTCACCCTGTTTTTAGGGTGTCACTTTATTGGTGTATGTACTCTGTCATTACCAGCGAAATGAGGTTGTATGATGGAAATTGGTGGCAGCCGGTTGTTATATTTAGGCGGCTAATGATGCGAGCGAGTGTGAGAGGGAGCACAAGTAAACAACTAATTTACATGGCAAGGCACAATAGTCATAGCTCCGTCTCCGGCTCCAACTCTAAAGAGCGTTTTCTTTTGTGTGGGTGTTTGTTTGGCTGAGAGAGAGAGAGCGAGAGAGCGCACAAGGGAGAGGCTCTGGGAGGGAACGGGGGCCTTTGTAGTTGATATGTTTTGAATGCCACACGAACACCTGCAAGTGTAGCGAGTGCCCTTGTCGTGACCCTCATTTTCTAATGAATGCACTAAAATAGCTAATGAGTGAGGTATGCTTGCAGAAAGAAACCTGCATTGGAGAAATTGTCAAGTTGTGTGCCTCTGTAGTTGTGTAGGGAGGGAAAAAAAGATGGAAATAAGATGCTTTTATTAAAAGAACCCCACTCCCCCCCAGCCCCTTTAAAAAAATGATGTCAGTTTCATTACAGAGATAAAAAAATGGAATTTTATCAGCCCATTACTTTATCACCAGTATCCATCCTCTGATATGAACAAATGAGGATTTAGAGAGCATGACTACATTGCAGTATATATATGAGACTAGTAGATAAGTGCCTGTAATAGAGAAACTTGGTTATCTGGATTTAATGATGAAACTCGCGTCACGTATTTCAGTGAAAAGCAGAAAATCAAATGGAGCCCTCATTTGATCATCTTCCCTCCTCGCAGTGGGCGCCTTTGGCTCAGATTCAGATCAGTAACATTTTACATGATTCAAGTTTGATTGTAATCTGTGTTGTCAGAGTCATGCTGTGTAATCCTATTATTAGTGTATTTCAGAGGGAGAGATTTGCTGTTAGATCCCTGTGCAAAGACGCTTCTAATTAACATCTTCATGTTTGGTCTTTCCTCTGCTAGGGATTGATCATGCTCCATCTCTGTAAACTGTGACGAAATATACTCGGGTATATTTAGTTCGGTTAGTTACACTTGATATTCTGTTGAGGAAGGTATGTGCTCAACATTTAGAAGAAATATGTTATTCAAGTGGTGTAGAGAGTAGCACTGACGCCTCAAAGCAGCAGGAGATTCTGTCCGAATTAGGCTTGCGACTTTCCTGCACAGAGTTTACATGTTCTCTAGCAAACACTTACAGTCTTTGCACAACTGGGCTAAATGATACATTATGATCAACACTTTAACAGACAGTAACAGCAGCATGTACACCATGTACTGCATATTATGTGTCCTGGCTTCCCTCTTCTTTCCTTCTCTTTGAGAGTTCATAGCTTGCATTCAGTCCTGCTCCTTCATGCAGTCTCTATAACCCCTGACAGGTAAGCCTCTGGGGCTGGGAGGCTGATTGCTCTCCCCAGGGCACAGTTAGTCCAGTCTCTCGGTGAAGTACCATCTATCTGTTCTCATCCGTCATTCAGAACTACACAGCTCTTCCTTCAGCTGTCAATCAATACACGAATCCAGGCCACTTAGGGGTTATTTGCATGTTAACCTAGTGCTATGGATCCCCTGGGTCAAAGATAAGGCAATTGATTAATGATTAGTGAGTGCTAGCATTTGGACATCCAGTTGTTAATGAATGCAAATATCTCTCTAGCAAAAGTTGGCTGAAGTAGTTGCAGGTGATGGGTAGTAACACCAAAGGCTTTTTTGGACCAGAGGAAGTTTGTCATAGTTATAAGAACTTAGTTAAGTCTAAGAAGAGAGCATTTTTATTTCATCACTGCTGCAAGAACTACAAACTATTGTAGTTTTCTCATTGAGATTTAGAACCTATTTTTCAAGGGAGACATGGCCAAGATAGGCTGCAGCAAATACAAAACAGTTACAAAATTACACAGTTAAAATGCAAACCAAGGACAAACACAAAAGCAAAAATGATTACATTTATAAACGGATTATAAAAAACACATACATGTTATAGAGTCGTCCTCAAGCACTCTCAGTTTAGATTTAAAAGCTCTCATTGATATTAACTTTTCCAGTCATTCTGTAACTTACTCCATGCTAAAGGTGCCGAGTGGACAAAAACCCTTTCACCCAATTCAGTACGGGCATATGGAATATGGAATATTGGAAGAAAGCTGTTTAAATACAGCCAATGCAGCAACAGGACCAGCCAGCACATATGGTGAGCTGCTGAAATTGACCCACCTTTACATTAAATACATTTATTATCTGACAACTGGCTGTAGAATCCATTAATGATGATCAATCTGTATTTAAAACACCAGGGAACATGTCTGACAGCACTGTGCAACAAAGTTGTCCTGCTTGTGCATTTTGAATGTAAAATTTATAATATTGATTTGATTATCACAGGTCTGTCATGACTGGAAGGAAGATGGTGAAAATGTTCCTTTACTCTTGTTTGTTCTCTTGTTTTAAACTCAAGATTCAAGCATGCATGTAAATGAAGTATTGATCGGACACCTTTCTAAAGGCTCTTTTACTCAGCCTTGCCCTCCATCTTGTACCCCAGATGTAATCCTGCCTCCAACCCTTCACGAATCTCAGCCGAGCAGTCGCTCTTTAGTTTTAAACTCTTTGGAGAGAACATTCCACAGCCAGCGATCAATAGCCTCCCCGGCAGGGCGTGGAGGTGGCGACATCAATTACCACTCGGATCAAGTTGATAAAGTAGCGTCCTTTCGGAAATGGCAGTTAGCCTCCTTGTCATTGTGTACAGGAAATAGGGTTGTCTGCATTAAAATAAGGGGACCTTGAGCTGAAATAACTTGTTGTACAACCGGAGCACACAGTTTTAACTGCATGTAATACTTGTCATATCAGTCAAACCCTTGGTCAGCCAGAAAAACTGTGAAAACTGACATTTTCAGCTTGCCTGCTCATCTGATGTGCCATAACATTCATGATGTTTACATACATGTGTAGATAAGATTTTACTGTAACTACTAGGCTAAAAAAACCCACCTTCACCATTTATTTACCCCTGCAAGCTCACCAAACACCTTGCTGCAAATGAAGTTGCTTGAATTACAGCTTAAAGCCCCTTAATTGACCATTAATTGGAAAAGATGCAAACTAACTAAACTGTGTTTATATTTGCCTATCAGCACTGAACACAAAGTAAAGCTAAGGCCATAGGGATTGTCATTGTTTTACTGGTATAAGCCACTTTGACCTGATGCTGGTACAACGGGAAAAGCTGAGGGATCACCAAGGTTTTGGTGAACAACGTGAAGATCACACAGTTTGTTCATTCAGGTGAAGGATTCTGCCTTAATGAGTCGGCAATAATTAGCAAAAAGTTAACTTAATTGTTGTTTGCCATTTTTTTTATTAATCTTTGTTTTGTCAGTTCACATTTCTACAAATGGTTGACAATGTAATGGATTATAGATCTATAGATAATCAAGCTATGATAAATCTGGATTTTAAACATTGCAGAGAAATTTGACTTTACTGGGAAATTAAACATTTAGAATGTATTTGTAATGTATAATTATGTGAATAATAATGCAAAATTTTCTTTAATAAATGCTTTGGTTTAAGAAAGTAGCCTTCTGGGTGGCTTTGTAAAGTCAAATCAGTGGAAAATCCACATAGAAAAGCTCTTTTTCATTCCAGCTGAAAATTGCACCACATTGGCTGCCATATCTATAAACTATATATCTGTATATTCTGAAGTATTTGACACAGGTAGATGTGTCAGCCTTTATTTTTTCTCAGCCTTCTACTCTCGTGAGAGAGGGCGCTGCGGGTCGTAGGGGATCGCACAAAGGGAGCTGACAGCTAACACAACCCCTTTTAAAACGCAGAAAAGGGATTGATTCCTGTACTCTTGTTGCTTAGCAACTGCAAAGCCTCGATGAGAGAGGATATTGACCTCTTGTTGATAAAGTCCAATTACACCCCCCCCCCCCCCCCAAACACACACACACACACACACACACACTCTGTATACCCAGAGGTTTTACAATGCCATATGTGGTCCCCCCTGTGTGTACAGTGTATTGTTCACGCAGTATCACAGAGAAATATTACACTATGATTGTCACCTACTGCTGTAGGTCTGTGAGTGGGATAACACATCTTGCATACAATGAATTGGGTTAACAAGGGCACTCAATGGGACTAACTAGTTCTTGCTGCTAATTTAGTCAATTACCCTGTTTTTAGACCTCCCTCCTCGCTAAATGGCCCCAGAGCTGCCGCAGACAAATTTCTATCATCGTGACAAATGTAATTCAGCTGCAGCAAAAAAACTGTTACGCATGTTCCAGCATGCCCTAAAATGAAAATTGATTTCTAAATTTCATTAACATTTTCTCCTCCTTGTTCTGTGCACTCCCCGTGTCCATGCTTAGCGAGCTGCATGCTGTGATTATCACGTACTAATCGATTTGTTCTTTCTGGGGGATGTGTGTGGGTGTGAATGAGCTTTGCAGTGATCAGTTATTCTGAATTTACTATTCAAGCTGGGTAGTATAATAGTAACTTTCTATCTGTTGGGTTTACTGAGAAACACAATGAGCACTTTGAAGACTGCTTACATACTGTGTGTTTGTTTAAGAGAGTCAGTAATTCCAGAAAGAAGAAATGGTGTGTGTAAAGATATCATTTGAATTAACATTTCATCTTTAATTCTCACTTCTCTTTCCTTAGAACACATCGGCTCCATCATCGCCTCCCTGCTGAGAAATCTTAAGTCCCAACAGAGAAGCAGACTCCTCAACAAGTTTACAGAGAACGACTGTGAGAAGGTTAGTTTTCATCATCTTCTGGCTCTTTTTCCTCTTATCCTTCCCTCTTCCTCCACTTTTTTTTTTGTATCTCCTGCTTTTGATTGCCAGCAGATTGCTTCATCAAGATGCCAGAGCTGAGGTTTTTCTTCATCGAACATCCAATGCTTTGGTTACAGGGTCTCTGCAGTACAGGGCCTACTTTTTCTACATTTAAAGGCCTTGAAAACAAACTTTCTGTATTAGCTGCTTACTGTGGGTGGTGGGGTCTAGAACCATAGACTGTAAAAAAATAATGGATGTAGTCACCGTGACAGCAGGAACAGATCAGGAGCCGAAATGACAATCTGTCTAACACAAGGATCTTTATTTCGAACATGCTTAAAAACAAAACAAACAGATAAAAGCATACAGCATTACAGCTAAGTGCAATGATAAAGAACATAAAAAGGAATGCCTGTATGAAACCTTGATGTCGGTCTCAATAAACAAATTCTCCAGGCACTTGCACCTAAATATTTCATGTTCGAAAAGAGGTAGGAAGAAACACAAACGTATTTATTCCTACCCGTTTTGTTGTGTGTGTGTGTGTGTGTCCATCCATCCATCCATCCATTCTCGTCCGCTTATCCGGGGCCGGGTCGCGGGGGCAGCAGGCTAAGCAGGGCATTCCAGGCGCCCCTCTCCCCAGCCACAACGTCCAGCTCCTCCTGGGGGACCCCGAGGCGTTCCCAGGCCAGGCGAGAGATATAATCCCTCCACCGTGTTCTGGGTCTTCCCCGGGGCCTCCTACCAGTTGGACGTGCCCGGAACACCTCTAACGGGAGGCGCCCGGGAGGAATCCTTACCAGATGCCCAAACCACCTCAACTGGCTCCTTTCGACGCGAAGGAGCAGCGGCTCTACTCCGAGCTCCCTCCGGATGTCTGAGCTCCTCACCCTATCTCTAAGGCTGAGCCCAGCCACCCTACGGAGGAAGCTCATTTCGGCCGCTTGTACCCGCGATCTCATTCTTTCGGTCACTACCCAAAGCTCATGACCATAGGTGAGGGTTGGAGCGTAGATGGACCGGTAAATCGAGAGCTTTGCCTTCAGGCTCAGCTCCTTCTTCACCACAACGGTCCGGTACAACGCCCGCATCACTGCTGATGCCGCACCAAACCGCCTGTCCATCTCACGCTCCATTCTAGCCTCACTCGTGAACAAGACCCCAAGATACTTGAACTCCTTCGCTTGAGGCAGTACCTCTCTCCCCACCCAGAGGGGGCAGTCCACCGTTTTCCGGCAGAGAACCATGGCCTCAGACTTGGAGGTGCTGACTCTCATCCCAACCGCTTCACACTCGGCTGCAAACCACCCCAGTGAGTGCTGGAGGTCTCGGCTTGATGAAGCCAAAAGAACCACATCATCTGCAAAAAGCAGAGATGCAATTCTGAGGTCACCAAACCGGATCCCTTCCTCCCCCCGGCTGCGTCTTGAGATCCTGTCCATGAAGACCACGAACAGAATCGGAGACAAGGGGCAACCCTGGCGGAGGCCAACACCCACCGGGAACGTGTTTGACGTTGTGCTGAGTATGCGGACACTGCTCTCACTTTGGTTATATAGGGACCGGATAGCTTGTAGCAACGAGCCCGGTACCCCATACTCCCGCAGTACCCCCCACAAGACTCCCAGAGGGACACGGTCATAAGCCTTCTCCAAATCCACAAAACACATGTAGACTGGATGGGCAAACTCCCATGCCCCCTCCAGAAGTCTCGCAAGGGTAAAGAGCTGGTCCGCTGTTCCACGGCCAGGACGAAAGCCGCATTGTTCCTCCTGAATCTGCGGTTCGACAATCGGCCGGAGCCTCCTTTCCAGCACCCTGGAGTAGACTTTCCCGGGGAGGCTGAGAAGTGTAATTCCACGGTAATTGGAACACACCCTCCGGTCCCCCTTTTTGAAAATGGGAACCACCACCCCGGTCTGCCAATCCACAGGCACTGTCCCAGACCTCCACGCGACACTGAAGAGGCGTGTCAACCATGACAACCCAACAATGTCCAGAGCCTTCAGCATCTCAGGGCGAATCTCATCCAACCCTGGCGCCTTGCCGCCGGCCAGCTTTTTAACTACCTCGGCGACCTCCGCCAGGGATATTGATGAGTCTTCCCCTGAGTCTTCAGACTCTGCCTCCTCTACGGAGGACGTTTTGGCTGGATTAAGGAGTTCCTCAAAGTGTTCTTTCCACCGTCTAAGGACATCCCCAGGTCGGGCCAGCAGGTCTCCTCCCCCGCTGAACACAGCTTGGGCCAAGCCCTGCTTTCCCTTCCTGAGTCGCCTGACGGTTTTCCAGAACCTCTTTGAGGCCGACCGGAAGTCCTCCTCCATGGCCTCCCCGAATTCCTCCCATACCCGAGTTTTTGCTTCAGCGACTGCCGCAGCTGCAGCCCTTCTGGCCGAACGGTACCTGTCTGCTGATTCCAGAGACCCCTCGGCCAGCCAAGACCGAAAGGCCTCCTTCTTCAGCTTGACGGCCTCCCTCACCGCTGGTGTCCACCAGCGGGTTCTTGGGTTGCCGCCACGACAGGCACTGACGGCCTTCAGGCCACAGCTCCTACCAGCCGCGTCAACAATTGAGGCTTTGAACATGGCCCATTCGGACTCCATGTCCCCAGCCTCACCCGGGATGTTGGAGAAATTCTTCCGGAGGCGTCAGTTGAAGACCCTGCGGACAGGGGCCTCTGCCAGACGTTCCCAGTTCACCCTCACTACGCGTTTGGGTTTGCCAGGTCTGTCTAGCATCCTCCCCCGCCACCTGATCCAACACACCACCAGGTGGTGATCAGTTGACAGCTCTGCTCCTCTCTCCACCCGAGTGTCCAAAACATGCGGCCGCAGATCAGACGATACGATAATAAAATCGATCATCGATCTTTGGCCTAGAGTGCTCTGGTACCAGGTACACTTATGAACAACTCTATGCTCGAACATGGTGTTCGTTATGGACAATCCGTGACTAGCACAGAAGTCCAATAACAGAACACCACTCGGGTTTAGATCGGGCAGGCCGTTCCTCCCAATCACCCCCCTCCAGGTACCATCATCGTTACCCACGTGAGCGTTGAAGTCTCCCAGAAGAACAATAGAGTCCCCAGATGGTACCCCTTCCAGGACACCACCCAGAGACTCCAAGAAGGCCGGGTACTCCGAACTGCTGTTTGGTGCATAGGCACAAACAACAGTCAGAGACCTTCTCCCTGCGACTTGCAGCCGCAAGGAGGCGACCCTCTCGTTCCTCGGGGAGAACTCCAACACAGCGGCGCTCAGCTGGGGGCTTGTGAGTATCTCCACACCCGCCCGGCGCCTCACCCTGGGCAACTCCGGAAAAGGAGAGAGTCCAGCCCCTCTCCAGGAGTTTGGTTCCAGAGCCCAAGCTATGCGTGGAGGTGAGCCCAACTATTTCTAGCTGGTAACGCTCCACCTCCCGCACAAGCTCGGGCTCCTTCCCCGCCAGCGAGGTGACGTTCCACGGGCCCAGAGCTAGCCGCTGGAGCCGGGGGTCAGCACGCCCAGGTCCCCGCCTTTGCCTGCCGCCCGACTCTCTGTGCACCCGACCCTTATGCCTGAGTCTGCGGGTGGTGGGCCCACAGGTTGGCGGGTCCACGTAGTCTTTTCGGGCTGAGCCCGGCCGGGCCCCGTGGACAAAGGCCCGGCCACCAGACGCTCGCCTGCGTGCTCCCCTCCCGGGTCTGGCTCCAGGAGGGGGCACCGGTTTACCCGTGCCGGGCAGGGTACACTGTTTTAAATGGTCCCGCTTCATAAGGGTCTTTGAATCGCTCTTAGTCTGGCCCCTCCCCTGGGACCACTTTGCCATGGGAGACCCTACCATGAGCTATTGCTCCCGACAACACAATTCTTGGAGGATTCTTGTGTGTGTGTGTGTGTGTATATGTATATAAAGATTTATATATATATATATATATATATATATATATTTATATATATGTATATGTATATATATATGTATAATATACATTGTATATGTATATATATGTGTATATATACACAAATATATTTATATATATACACACACATACATATCTATATATATACATATATATATATAAATATACACACATATATATATATATACATATACACATATATATACACATACATATACACATATATATACATATACACATATATATGTATACATATACACACATATATACATATACACACACATATATATATACATACATATATATGTAAATCTAATGTAAATAAAACAGAATATGGTCATTTACTAAGTCTTTGTGACATATATTCATTTAAAAACTGTACAAAAACAATATATTTATCGTTCAAACTGATAAATTTTTTAAACTTTTTTTATTCAAACTTATTGTGAATTTTGGTGCATTCTGTTTTTACAACTTTTGTAATTGTATTTATTTTATTTTCATTTATTCTGTATTTCTAAAATTTAAACTGAACACACAGTACTGAAGTTATAAAGCTACTTAATTTTATTTTTATTTTCTCAGTTATAATTTCTATAATTGGTTGTCAATGTTGTCATTAACAAAACAGTTAAATATTGTTTACTAATGTGACCTTCTGAGTATCTTTAATAAGATATATCAGTGCACAATCCACATAGAAAAGTTATATTTTTCCATTCAGCTCAAAAAATTCACTATATCTGCTGTCAAACGGGTTATATGTGAACATTTTCCCTTCTAACATCAGTATCTCGTCAGTCTCAAAAGTCCCGTATCCGTCAGGCTCTACCAGAGGGAAGAGGCATGTTAAATACCTTCAGGTTCACGCTCGGGTCATTCACTCAGTGACTGCATTGCTTTGTGTGTGTGTGTAGTGTCGAGTTCTGCCATGTTCCACAACCTGAGAAAGTGATTGAAACATCAAGCTTGACACCTCAGCTGCAATTTTCTTTCTGTTACTGCCACAATTCCCCTCACATATGCAAAAAACGTCTCACATCAGCGTGTTGCTCAAGGCCATTTTAATAGGACGCATGACTTTTGATGTAGAAAACTGCTTGCCGTGCAAATCAGACGTGGATGTCTTCTTCACCACGAACCCAGAGTCTCATTTCCATCATCATTTGTTCATTTTACAAAGATGTTTAATGTCCTTGACTTTATGCTAATACAGCAAATAAGAATCTTTAAGATTAGATATTGGCTTGTTTTTGTTTTTCCCCTTGATAAAAGCTCGTCACAACAATTTGAGAGGTTGGCAGTGAATGATCGATGTGAGCATATCAGGAGTGAACAATGCACATGTATCGCATTTATGATAATACATAAATATTTGCCCTCTGAGTCTCATCTAGTGCTCTCACTTTCTCTCTGTTTCCTTCTCTCTCCAGGTTGATCGACTGATGGAGTTGCATTTTAAGTACCTGGAGGCTGTTCAACAGGCTGACAAGAGGATCGAAGGAGAGAAACACGTAAGCATCTCTCCTTTTCCTTCCCTCCTTCCCTCTCACCCACTCTGTGCTGTCTCATTTACACTGGCTTTATATCCGGCAGCTTGTTGGATGAATATGTGTTTACATGTATTCCTTCAAATTCTCAGCTTTGCTTTGTTGACTTCCAATGAAGTGCCATCATGCAGTAGTGAAGTTATACAGCATGTTTATCATTAGTGTATGAACTCAACCCAACCGGACCCACTCAAAACTGGACCCACTCCATCAGACTTCATACATGTCAAAGTAATTCATTGTGTTTTCATTCCAATTTTATCCAGAGAAAGATTAAAGCGCTGAAGCCTTTATGTTGTTTTACTTATACGATCTTAACGTTAAGTCCAATCCTCAATGGATGCGTTTTTTTACGTGCGTCACTCGAACATCTCATGGATCAAAGGATTCCATTCTAATCATTGTGTCAGTGCCCATCGGAAGCATGAGACACTCATCTCACGTAGACACCCCACGTTTTTTTACGGGTCATGTCCAAGTTATGTCATCTTTTAGAAATAAAATCACACAAAATATATAGCGCTCAAAAGTTTGGGGTCACCCAGAAAATGTCTGTGTTGTTTTCCTTGAAAACAAATAGTTTTATTCATGAAATGGGTCACAAAATGAATCGAAATATAGTAAAGACATTGACAAAAGATGATGGGTAGAAATAATAATTTTTATTTAAATCTTCAACTACTTCTAGATACTGTTGATGTTGTTTTAATGATCAATGAGTCTTTCAACACTATGAACGTGGATTAACACAATGTGCCACTGGAACACAGGACAATATGTAATAGATATTTCATAAGAAAATCAGCCATTTCCAGCTTTAATAGTCATTTACCACATTAACAATGTCTACACTGTATGTCTGATCAATTTAATGTTATTTTCATTTTTAATGTGTTTTCCTTTCAAAAATAAGGACATTTCTATGTGAGCCCAAACTTTTGAGTGCTAGTGTAAGTTTTTGATTTCTGCCCATGATTTGACATAAAAACTATAAATGTTAATGTTTGATTGGTCAAAGTCAAAGTCAAATTTATTTATATAGCGCATTTACAGACGGCTGAGCCGCACCAAAGTGCTTCACATAAAAGTGCAAAAAGTACAATAAAATATAGAATTGACAAAGGTAAAAAGAAACAAAACAAACCATAAAAAAACAAAAAAACTTTAGTTGCAGGCAAGAGAAAAGAGGTGGGTTTTTAAGTGGGATTTAAAAACATTTAGTGACTGCGCTGCACGGATGTGGAGGGGGAGGCAGTTCCAGAGTCTGGGGGCTGCTACTGAGAAGGCCCTGTCACCCCTTGTTTTTAGTCTGGACCTGGGCACCTCCAACAGCAGCTGGTCAGCTGACCGTAGAGCTCTGGAGGGGGTGTGGTGGTTCAGAAGATCAGACAGGTATGTAGGGGCCAGACCATGGAGGGATTTGTAGACCGTTAGAAGAAGTTTATAGTTGATGCGGTGACGGATGGGGAGCCAGTGGAGCGATGCGAGGACCGGGGTGATGTGATCGTGTTTTTTAGTGCAGGTGAGGAGTCTGGCGGCTGAGTTTTGGACCAACTGCAGGCGGCGAAGCTGCAATTGATCCATACCAGTGTAGAGGGCGTCACAGTAGTCCAGTTGTGATGTGATGAAGGCATGAATAGTTCTGATAGTCAGTTGGTTATGTGCCCACGTCATGTGAATGCACTCATAATTAGATTGGGAAATCCTGGGTTGACTTACTGAGTTTTAACCAGCGTTCTGTCAATCAATCAAACTTTATTTATATAGCGCTTTTCATACATATAAATGCAACTCAAAGTGCTTTACAAAGTGTTTTTTTGTAGGACGACTTAGCCTGATTGTGGTTGTGCGGTTAAGTGAAGCCAGTTAGGAAAAGATACCCTGGGTATGTTGAACTTGCTTCGTAGTCCAGGGACCTGATCTGAATATGCCCTCTTCAAAACCAGAGAGCAAACCAGCCGTGCTTCTTTAATGGTATAGTATTTTAAACTGCAAACCTATTGACTGACAATCAGCAGCAGCATCACCAGTTCTTCCAAAGAGTCCCCAACATTAAGTTTAACATCCACTGAAGTGAATCCCAGCATAAGTCAGTGACAGACAACATTACACCAGCTTTGAATCTTGATAAAAGTTCCATATTAATGTGTTGCTTTGCTCCAGTTCCTTTCTTAAACACTAACGTGCATCATTAAACATTATACCTTTACAATCAAGTAAATCCGGAGCAGTCGTTGTGACCAAAAGCCTCCAGTGAAACAATGTTGCCTTTATATTCTGCTGAGGTTAGTACACAGTTACAGTATATGATTTAGTGTGGCAGAGGGTCTTTACTGTGATTGTGTCTACAGCTACATAGACTGAGGATATTTACTTACAGCAGGCTTTGTGGCTCCTTTAGCTGCTTTACTGTGCAGAGGTTTTGAGCTTGATTGAAAATGCCACATTTGGTCTTTTGCAATATGTATTTTAGGATGTTTGGAGGTGATAAATATGGGAGGAGGGAATAAAAATGTATAGAATTGCCAGCTGCAGTCGATGTTTTACTGCTGACTAACCACTGCAGCTTGCAGAGGTTGAGTGTGTCTGAAATTAAAAGCAGGTGTATAAAGTATAAATTTACCAGAGTTGTCCGTTTAGGACCAGTCTCTCTGTTTCTCCTGACTTTTAAGCTCTAGGTCACATTACTGTTATTTCCTCACACATAACGTATGTCTCATGGGACGTCTGCACACTTGTAGTTCCAAAGGTGTCTTTTCTTTAACCAATATTCCAAATACAGCAGAAGAAAACACTTTATTCTCTTCCCCAATGCGTCGCAGCATTTTGGCAACAGATCTTATCTAGCGTCATTTTATGCAAATGAGAGTAACTGTCAGGCTTTGTAAATATCTCCCAACAAGCCTGACTGCTGCATTACCGGGTGTTCACACCAAACACAGCGCTGTGTTAAATAATTCATGTGTTGAACTTTTGTTAAAAGGGAGGTAAACAACAGAATTAGGTTATTTGTGTGACAAAGTAATCTGCGGAATGTGTTTGCATGTACTTGATTGGCCAACACTGTGTTGCAGGATGACATCATATTGCATAAGTTTTAAAAGTTGAAGGTGTACACTCGTATCAACTTATCTAAAGTAGACGATAATTACTTCTCACGGTTTGTGACTCAAGTTTTTTTCCCATAACTTTATTTTTTTACATAACTTCCGTGGCTCACGTGACTACTTCACTTTCTGCATTTACTTACATTTATTTACTGTTTAAACTGTCTTTTATAATGCCTATCCAGGAAGTTTTCTTTCCCTTAACCTAGGTCAAGGGTTTTGTAGCCTTAATTCACAGAAACTGCAGCTTTTTACAATTGGATTAGATCATACTTTATTGACCCCACAACCGGGAAATTCACTCGTCACAGCTGCAAAAAAAAAAGAAAAAGGTGTGAATATGAATTACAGAAAAAAAGAAAAGAAATAAAAGGTCAAACAGGTGTATGTCATTTCTTGTTGAAATGTCTAATAGGATAAAATAATGAAATCATACAAACCTCTAAGGTGAACTTGAATGTGACATCTCAATGTTGGCAAAAAAGCCAATATTTTCAGATGTATTTGTAGCATCTTTGCAACAACATCCAAATTTTAAACATTGTCTCCTATCTTTGCTACATATGGACAGACATGGATGTAAACTGCAGCAGAGGATGTGTCTTTGAAAAGGTCCTTGGCACTTTTGAAATAAATTGTTGCAGAGGTGATAAGTGTGTGGTGGAATTGACTTTTTTGGAATTGGATGGCAGAGTAATACAAGTAAGAGTGGTGATGTACCGGTAGTTGTTTTTTTTTTTTTAATGAGTGGTTCTCGTCCTCACTCTGTCAGTGGGTTATAAATATCAACTTAAGTCATCTAGTCCAGTAATAAAGTCATACAGTCCTGCAAGCAGGCTTACAAACAGCAGCATAAACAGCGTAACAAACTCTAATTGATGGTCACTAGTGTTATGACATTCACACAGATAATGGCAGACTAATTATTGTTATTTGTAGGAAAACAAGTTTTAGGAGCTTGTTATGGGTCTAATCTTTCCACAAACCAGTTCATTTAAAACCTGCTGAGAAAAAATTTAGCAGGAACCCTAACCTTCCATTACAATCATTTACTGGCAGAAAAACACAGACTCCAATACAGTCCCATCCAAGGTTATCATAGTTTTGGATTTTTCTTTCGTTTTAGTTTTAATTTTGTTGTGATTTTTTGTTTTCAAATTAAGTTAGTTTTAATTTGTTTTTTTAAGTTGAGTTTGCTATTTTTAGTTTAGTTTTTATTTTTTGAAAATGCTTAGTTTTAGTTTAGTTTTTATTAGTTTTTGTGTTAGTTTTAGTTTTTTTGTAATGGGCTATGTCTTGGGTGGGAGATTCAAAGAGGTCATAATAAATGTTGCCTTTATTTCCTTTGGTTTATCCATCTTAGCCCCAATAAGTTTATTAACTGTTACAGTTCTGGGTGTTTTGAATTTTGGTTCAGTTGTAGACATCCCAGTCTCAGTAAACATATTTATGTGTTCCTGCATGTTCACTAAGCAGTAGCTATTTAGTTGGAGCTAAATAAATACATTTCACATTAACCAAAAAGAATTATGCAGTGTTTCCCCTACATGTATTTTGCCGCTGCTGGAAAAAAAATGTGATTTGTAATATCACGGTTGAACTGAAGACTTTCACTTGCACACAGTGAAAACACAACATCCAAAGTTTACAGAATGTTGCGCCGGCGACACTTTTAACCAAAATAACTAAACGGTTTGCACTGTCGGGAAAATTCTAATGTTTTCTGAAAGCTGAGAAGTTGCTCTTTACAGCCAATATGGTGTCATTATGGTAATTTAACTCGCGTTTCTCCCATAAGCCCGCAAAGCAGGAATACACACACTCAGTGGCGAAGAAATAGAAACATTGGGTTATGTATGAAAAATGTTGACAAAGACGAAAACGAAGGACATTTTAACTATAATTTTAGTTAGTTTTAGTTAGTTTTGTAACCACACAATACCGTTTCAGTTAGTTATCATTTTTTTAAGAACTCTCGTTTTTATTTTTTATTTCAGTTAACAAAAATGTTTATTCAATTGTAGTTTTTCGTTATTTCGGTAATTTTGTGTCAGTACCACAAATGACGACATGTATGTACGTATCAAGGCTCCTGTTTCATGACACAAACTCGCTGTTGTAAAAATGCTGCAGTTTCTGTGGATTCATATTATAAAACATACATAAGTACTCTTTGTTATTCGTTTCCTCACCGAGAAACATCCAAATGAGTGAATCATCCCTGACACATAAACTCTATAATACACTAAAATAAGAAAAAAAGTAAAAAAAAAAAAAAAAAAAAAACGTGATTCACGTAACTTCAGTTAAAAATCCTTTTCATTTTTGTTTTCACATGGGACGTGAACCCCACTCTCCTGGGTTGAAAGTCCACCATTTGTACGACCCATCCACCACTCCAACCCCCTACCGAATGTGGGAATCTGCTTTTTTAACTTCGCTTGGCTGTCAATCACTACTACGTCAGCAAGATGGCAGAGGACGTATTACAGCAGACGGTGAAATACATAAACATAGCTTGTTTTTTGCCGCCTGTACACACGACTTATACTGACATTTTTGAGGGGAGAACAGGCTGCATAGTCATAATTTACTTTAAAGCCAGCTAGATTTGCAAAAAAGGCTCAGATTGCATTATAGATGTTGAGATATCAAACGCAGTGCCTGTTATAAAGGGTCGGGATGTGTGATCAAAAGGTTGTCTCTTTTATGGTAGATAAGATGTACAGTTCCACATAGTGTCACATCTAAAGCCATGAGGAAAGAGACCAAGAAAAACCATCACAATCCTGCTGATAACAATATGACAGTTTACAGAGGAATGGAAAGCTTGCTAGCTGTGTGTGAGGGCCCTTTTCAGCTGTGTGTGTCTGTGTGTCTGTGTGTGTGTGTGTGTGTCTGTGTGTGTGTCTGTGTCTGGGTCTGTGTCTGTGTGCGCACGTTGAGCTGAGCCAGACGGACCGATGGAGGGATACAGATAGAAGATAAGTGGCCAGGCAGGGGATATAATGGCTTCAACAGAGAGAGAAAGAAAAGGAAGGAAGACAAGACAGAAAGGCACACAGAGATACTGAACATATAGGATGAGACAGTTTTAAAGAAAGGGAGTGAATGGTTAAAAAGGAGAAATACAGGGAAAGCAGGAATAAAAAAAAGGAGTTGAGTGAAAGAGGTAATGATGAGGGGGCAGGGTGTGTGGGTGGAGACAGATAAGTGTGAGATTCCTATCTAAAGATGACAGAAGATTAATTTCTCAGACAGACATCGGGGTGGGATTGCCAAGAAAAGGCCAGACAGTTTGACATTTTCTCCCCCTCCCTCCCTCTCTTTCTCTCTTTCTCTTCTCCCTGTCTTCTTCTTCTGTCGCTCTCCGTCCCTTCCTCCAGGATGGAGATGGAGAAAGTATGACTTTGTGATATCCCGGTGATAAGAAACCTTGTCACTATCTTTGAAGCCACACTGCTGGCCTTCCCCGGTTCACAGCCTCACAGTGAATGAGACACACACGAGGCGGAAAGTGATAAAATACCTTTACGTTTGTGGCACAACAACAATATTGTGTTTATTATAGCTATTCAATAAAAGCTGGAATATCTTATCCTTTTGCCATATGTTGAACTCTGTCAGACGGCAAGCGCTATACAATGAATATGAACATGTTATATTGAGTGAATGTATCAATAGATTCAACTCTTCTCTGCTAAGAATCATCATTTTTTATCACCGCGGATAACAAGCCTGCAGGGCCACTACGATCATATTCTAGCCTTGAGAGTTTATGAAGATGCTTAATTTAAAATTCTACGTTTTCAAGGTTAGGGATTCATTTCTGAATATGTTCCTTTTTTTCCAACATCAGAAACAAACGTGGAAACATAAAAATATACAATGAATACAAACATACAATGAATATGCTTACATTTGAATATCCACTTTGAACAATGCTTGGTTGTCAACATAATTTGGTGTTGATGATCTCATTTAAAGTCATTTTAAATTTTATATTTCTAATGAAACAATCCTGTCGTCATACAACCCCCCCCCCCCCCAATAAAGTTTTCATACTGTGAAAAATGTAAGAAAAAAAGGATTTGCAAATTGAGGGTATCCGCGGGGTCGTAAACAGCCTAAAATCCAATAATTTGAATTTAAGGACATAAAATGTCTAATATTCTATTAAAATCTCATAAAATGTCTTAAATACGAGTTTGAGGATGCTGTAACAAAACTACAAAACGGAACCAAGTACCTATGCAGCCCGGTCAGAATTAATCTTTAATTTATTTTTTATTATGTTTGCCAATATGTTTTTATTCAGAGTTCTATACAAATATTAGTTCACAATAGAGAGGCTTCTGGTGCTTTTAGTAAGGTTAAGCAATTTACATTTTATTTCAATGTGGCAGAGGTGTGAATAAATTCATATACTTGGTAAGTTATTCCAGGCCTAGGATTTTCCTTCATGTCTTTTGTACTTTTTGCCAGTATGGATGTGAAAACCAACTGAAGTGAGCATAAAAACTTTTATTTGCCGAAATGAATTAATGGAAACGCAACCAGTAAAACATTAGCCAGTTTAAAGGAAGATTTTTTTTTTTTTGTCAAATAATCTTTGACATTTTATTTTGTACTCATGGATGATGCTGCACTGCAAAAAAGCCAACTTGTATTTTTTGGCCTAAAGCAGTGATTTAATTTGGTAAAACGTGGAAATATAAATTACTGACATTTAGGGCAATAATGTGTTAGCACAACAAAGGAAGCCAGTTGTCTGCTCAAAAACAAGTTTGTGAGTTGTTGTTACTTATATCTTTAAGTTGGGGTTCACAAAAAGGGACAATAGTTCTGCTAACTCTTATTTCTTTGTTGTGAAATTTGGTCATTAGCGAAAGCTAGCGTCTAACTGATGCTAGCGACTAACTGATGCTAGCGGCTAACTGATGCTAGTGGCACTGCTTGTTACAGCTACAAGAGTAGCCATTAGCGTATCAATGCTAACTCAAAATTGTGGTCACAACATTAGCTGACATTTCATAGCGGTGTTACAATAGTGCCAGAGAAATTCAGAGTTGAGCAAACTCAAAAACAAAACTTAAAATATTTAGTTTAATTATCCAACTTAAAATTTTATAGAAGTTTGTTGCCTTGAAATTTTGAGTTCACCCATCTTTTCTTTTTTTGCAGTGTGGGGCAGGATCAGCAAAGAAAAAATAGGAAAAAAAATTGACGGAGAAACAAAAAGATTTTACTTCAAACTGAACTGAAATTAATAATAATAATAATAATGATAATTAGCAGTAGTAATAATAATAATAATAATAATAAAAAGTAGTAATAGGTCGGATCACATCATCTCATAAAGCACCTTTTTATGTTGAATTTTTTATGTTGCTCTTGGGTATATTTTACAGTGTAATGGTTATGTTTAGAGCTGTAACACAGGCTGCAGTTTGGTTCATACAGTTAAAAATTTATACTGATATTTAGAGTCTCTGTGCATCACAGCTTCCACCAAATGTCACATGTAATGTTAAATAAGTTGATAAAGACGCCAACCCAGTTCTGTCCGGCGCCTCGGCTGAATCGGCTGCCGTCAGCAGCGTCGTTTTATCTCTCTCTGCCGTGCCTTTTTGGTTTCCTCTAGTTAAGCCTGTTTTTAAGGGGCGGTAAGCAAAATGTTTTTTCCTCTGCAACATATTATCCACAGATTTCTCAGGAGGATAGCAAAGAAAAAGCTGCTGCTGCTTTTTCTCCCTGTCTCCAGCCCAGTCCCTTTTAATAAGCTGCTTATTTTCCTCCCACCTTGGTATCTGTCCTCTCTTTCTATCCTTCTGATTCTCTCCTGCTCTACCTTAAAGCCGCTTTTCCGCATCAATTTTTTATTTTTGTCTCCTTCATGCCTGTTTTCTTGGCTTTTACTCATCCCTGAACATCTTTTACTTCTCCTCCCTCCTTTCTGGAGTGACGTTTTCTCTTCTTATGTGCTCTCCTTAATTTTTATATCCTCTTTTTATTTTTGCGATCCACTCTTTTCCTTCTCTCCTCATCCTCCATTTCCCTTAGTCCCCGTCTTTCCCATCGTCTCCTCCTTCCCTCCGTCACACCCTCTCCTTATCCTTTTTTCTTCTCTCCTTCTCCCCCTCTAATGCAACCGCTCTCACCTGTCTTTTTCTCCTCCCCTCTCCGTTCCAAACCTTCCCCCTGCCCTCAGCTTGTTGGTAACAGCTCTTGGAGATTGATGAAGCTCAGCAAAACATGGCCGAGGCCGACCTCAATACTGTAAAATGCCTGAGTGCACTTTCCTAGCACCTAAGAACCCAGTTGCTCGCTGTGTTTTAGGGTGTATGTGTGTTAGAATGTGTGTTTGCTCTTCTGAGCTGTAGCGAGAGTGTACAGCAGAAACGGGCTGGTTTAGCATTGCTGACAGTAGACATTTTAACACCAGTCTGTTGGAATTGGTTTTGCACCTGGATGTGATAAATTTGGTTTTCTTTAACGTCCTCCAAGAATAAATGCTCTCTCTCTCTCTCTCTCTCTCTCTCTCTCTCTCTCTCTCTCTCTCGCTCTCTCTCTCTCTCTCGCTCTCTCTCTCGCTCTCTCTCTCTCTCTCAATGTCTGTGTTGTTTTCCATGAAAACAAATTGTTTTATTCATGAAATGAGTTACAAAATATATCGAAAATAAAGTGAGGACATTGACAAGGGTAGAAATAATCATTTTAACCTGTACAAATCTCCAACTTTACCTCTAGATACTCAACCAGCCTGAGGAAGGATCATTTTATTGCTTCTCAAATCAGCACAGAACAGTTTTCAGCTGTGCTAACATAATGCTCAGGTGTTTTTATGATCAATGAGCGTTTCAACACCATAAACGTGGATTAATACAATGTGCCACTAGAACACAGGACAATATTTAATAGATATTAATAATTTTTAACAAATTGTGCTTTTCTTTAGGGTTAATAAGGACATTTCTAAGTGACCCCAAACTTTTGAGCGGTAGTGTATGTAGTCTGTATGTTGTAAACTTTTTTTGTCATATGTTGGCAGTTTGAATGTAGCTGTCCAAGATCAGAAATAGGAAGCTGCTTGGGATTTAACGCAGATGAACTGTCTCCCGCTGTCCAGCTGAGTTCAGCACACACTGCATGACGCTGCGTTCTCAGTACCTTCTCTCTCCTGGTACCACTGCTGTTTTGCTTTGCCCCACTTTGAGAACAAACTCTAAATTGATGTGAGCCCAGAGCACAGGGCTGTTCTTTTTTTCTGTGAGATTATCATAACTTGAAAATCAGCATGTTGCCTTGCTCGCACTCTCACAAAGTTCCTTTTTTTCCCCCCCAAAAGTTTACTTCATTATCAACCTCTGTATCTCTGTTTTTTAATGAGGATATGTAACCTCTCTCTTTCTGGTATTTGCTTAAGCCTCATAAAGAGCATTACGTCCCCCCCCCCCCCCCCACACACACACACACACACACACAGATACACACGCGGTCACAGTGGGTTTTTGCAAAGTGCTGACAAAGAAATCACTTTAATTCTGCATCTAAGCATCCCAGCGGAAAAGAAAGCACAGGAATAACAACCAGCCACACACACACACACACACACACACACACACAACTATCTCATGCACAGGAACGCAAACACATTTTCTCATACACACAATCTTCCAAAACTCGATACACAAACATTAATGAAGGCAAACCGAGATAAAAGTTATTCAAAGACACATTTATTATACGCATGTCATACAGAGGCAGAAACACACATACATGACTTCTAATATGTACAACAACACTGGCACCGCACGCACAGTCTTCCATAAATCATACACACCCCACCGCACAAACACACAATGCGACCGAGTTACAGTAAAGGGACTGAGACTGAAAATCACTGCTTATTACTTTGTCTGTACTGTAGCCAGGCTGCCAGGCTCCCCTGAGGTTGCAGTAATTGACTTGTCCAATCCCTCCTTTCAACACGTTATTCTTTCTCGGCTTCTTCTTCTGTCCGGTGTTTGCCAGAGGGACCGAGCTGCCACACAAAAGATATTGGCCACAATGTCAAAACTCACGAGTGGACAAAACTCCGCCGCTGTAATGAATACTGCCACACTGCCCGCTCCGGCTCGGGTTTTAATATCCCAAATGTCCAGCTCCACTGTTCACAATAATGAATATTTAATGCACCTGTCATTGTTCAAAGCCGTCCTCTCCCCCTGCACATTCAAAGGTCCGGCTTGATTCATCATGTGTGTTGAACATCTTTTCTCACTTCCATTATGGTGAAGCTCCCTGGAGGGTGCAGCAATTGACTTGTCCAAGACCTTATTTGAAAATGTTTTTCTTTCTTTTTCTCTTTGATGAATCCACTTATTGCTATATAGTAGCTAACGGGAGGAGTTATTGGGTTAGAGGAAGATGTCCCGCAGAGACAGTGTAAGGTGAGGGTCAAAGTACACTGGGGGGAATCAATGGAAATATCTAGAAACCCATCAGCTATCAGTGTGACGAAGATTTACCCTTTCGGGCAACAACCAATATTTTGTCGTTAGCCGATATCATGACCAAGACTTTGCCATTGTTTGCGTTTGCATTATTTCGCACCTTGAAAAGCGAGAGTTGAAATTATAGGACGTCTATGATCAGATTGTTTCACAATTATTTCTATTTCTTTCAAGTCCTCTTTGCATGAATTAAGATGAAAAAAAAGAAAAAGCTAACAAAAAGCAAAATCATCACCAGCCGATAGTAGAGGTGGGGGAAAAAATCGATACAGCATAGTATTGTGATATTATGCGTGGGAATATTATATCCATTCATGGCCGCCAAGTATCGTTATTTAGTGTTCCGTCAGTATTTTCGCAGTCTTCGTGTTTTTCCGGAGGCCGTAGCTGGCTAACTTTAAAGGAATATACTGGAGATACTGGTTTCATATGAAACTAAAAGATAGACATTTGTATCGCCCAATATACAGCTCTGGATGATCGTAAACCACGCCTCATCTACGGAATTGCTGGTACCCAGACTATATCTCATTTGTGATATAGTCTGGTGTTAGCCAGGCTAATAATATCGTATCGTGACTCAAGTATAGGGATAAAATTGCATCATGGGGTCTCTGCTGATTCACAGCTGCTGAGGTGCATTTCGGCCATTGGGCTCTGCCTCTTTTGCTCTTCATGTAGACTGTTTGCCTCAATTCAACCTTAGCTCGCTCAAATTTTTTGACAGATTTGGTTGACGGGAGGAAATGTTTTTTAGGACCACCCCAGCACCTGTATCGTATCTGCAAGAAAAAACTTTGTATCTATTTTATCATGCCTTTCATTGATATTGACTCACACATTTAAGCTGAACTGTAAATTTATTTCATTTTTAGATCTTACATTGCTTAAGCCACACTCACAGACTGACATTAAAATTGAATATGTTTTGGATCTGTATTCTCCTTATGAGTTGGAGCTGATGAATCACTTAAGACTATATTAGTCGCTGCCAAGCTGAGACTGGGGAGGAGTGTCTCCATCCCGAGCTCTCTCGTCTTCCTCCTCTATTATTTTGACAAGCTCTTCCTCCTCCCGGGCACATTCTTTGTGCACTAAATAAACTAAACAGATCCTCTGACTGCAGGGTCACAAGAAAAAAAATCATGCCAATTTTGGTACATCCAAAATCTTGACACATAAAACCCATTTTGCATTCAGTGGTATGAGCTAACCGCAGTAGGATTTACTCAGACTTTATTAGAGGGAGCATATAAGACATAAGGAACATGACTTTCTTACCAGATCACCGACTGTAAACCAGGTGGAAGCTGTAAGTTGCTTAGGGTTTCGCTCATTCTGCATATGTGTTGCTGAAATGTGGCAGACTGATTTTTAAAAAAAAGTTTTTTTTAGTAACAAGATCTCTGGCTCCCAACCTTTCTTGAGAGGTAAAATTGTGAATGTGAGAGGTACTTTTTGTGTGAGAGGGAGGAATGAATTATGGCCTATACGGCCCCTCATAATAGTCATCTTCTATTGTACATTGTGCAAAGCCCTTTTAGCTTTTTAACGGTTTCCCCTTTTTATGTTACTTTTGCCTAAATATTTCAAATGGTTTTCATCTCTTAGCTATCTATTTCAGTGATCTACTGTATATGCATTTTCAATAGAAACACATGATAATATGTTGATATTACTGGTTACTCTGACTGTAAATCTCGTCCAGCATCACCCTCACTTGAATGGTTGTATTTGGATGGCTAAATGGTAATTTCTATTTTTTTCCAAGTTAGTATTTGGTATATAAATAGTGTAGTATATACAGAAAATATTATAAAAGGATTGTCCGTGCCAAGTAAAATGCCACACCGGGCTAGTAAAATAACTTACTTGCCCGATGGAGAGAAAACAAATCTATTGCTTTGAGAGCAATGTAGTTACAATGGCAGTGTTTTTTCAAGTTTCAAGTTTTTCATTTTCATTTTCGAGTTTCCCAAAATTATTGGAGTTATACCATAACAAGAGCCTACAACATCTCACTTGTGTGGTTGCATTGTTGCTGTTTTATAGCCGCTAATAAATAATGGTTTGTATTAGAAGTGGGGGGAAAATCGATACAGCATAGTATTGCGATATTTTGCGTAGCAATATTATATCGATTCATGTATAGATATTTAGCGTTCTGACGGCCGGCCCTTTTCGCCGTTCCGGTGGCTGTAGCGGTCTTACTTAGGAACATACTGGAGATACTAAGATCTAAGGAATCCATAGGCCCCAAGTATGTCAGGATATCATGTTGGGAACTTGTCAAAATAACTCTGCAAAGTTAGGCTTTTTTCCATGTTTCATGGTGATTTTCAAAGTGGTCATGTGACCTCTGACATCATGCTGAAAATAGGCTCTCTGGGTTCCCACAAGTCTCCTCTTTACATACATGGCTGCCTCCCAATTCAGTACTGAGCATTTTCTCTTATTTGACAAAATTCTTGATTGAACTTTTGTGGACACAAAATGCAGTTAAAAAGTTAAATTGCAATATATTGTATCGCAATACTCACCATATAGCAAAATGCTTAAAATCGTATCGTGGGGCCTCTGCTGATTCACTCTACTAGTTTGTATAGGGTCAAGTAAGAATTGACTTTGGGCAAGTAGATTTCTGACCCTCTTGCCGAGCTAGACAAGTGAAAGAAAAAACATTTACATTGAACCCTGCAGTAAGTATCCCTGAGACCAGTTTACTCCTGCTTGGTAATCACAATCATAGATCGTGCTGTGGGAGTAATTGCTACAAAAAGTCTCATTAATTATTTCTTCTCCAGTCTTTTTGCTGTGTTGCCTTGGTGCTTTGTACCTTAATTTCTGAATACTGACACACATTGCAGTCCATCATACTGTTTTTTTCCACTAATCTTTACAGTAGACACATCATGCTGCAGCCACACTGTTTCATGTGGCTGGGATAAAGTCCCATCCCTCTGCAGCTGTAATTGAAACATACAGTAATTGAGTTATCCAAGGCCTTCTCAGAAAAAGCCTCCAGCTCTACTTTGCAGTGGTTTGGCCTTGAGTGGTGAAATAGACTTGCTTACTGTGTGAAACAATGAGAGAAAACGTGTTTATGCATGCTGTTTTTAATGCTCCCTCACGGGCCATATGTATGTTTTGTGTGCTATCTATTAGACATCAAGGCCTACATCCTGTGTGTTGTATCTATCTGAAGTTGGCTTATGAGATTTGTGTAACTTTGCCGCAAGCTACTGTATCAGCTCTGAATAATGAACAGAGTTGTCCTGGAAACTGAGATACAGAAAACAAGAGAAAACACAGTTTACATTCAAATAGCTTTGTTTTAAGTTTTATTTGCATCTATGATGTGCACTAGTTGACAGCAACAAGGCCGAGCTTTGGGACTATTTTACAATGCGATAACTCTTCTTTGTAATAAAATAGAATTGTGTTTCACCCAGAGGACACAGGAGAGAATGCCCTACATTCAATTTCTTAATAAAGCTTCTTGTTTTAATTATCTGCATTGTTTTGCATCTTTAATAAGCTCCAGTTGACATTGTACAGTAGAGCTTTGTTGTGAAGTTGTATCTTTTCTTCTCTCAGGAGGGAAATCATTAAAGCACGGTGACATCCTGCTTTCAGAATGCCATCTCACAAAAATGGATCTGTTTGTTTTGTGTCCCAGCAACCTGCAGCTCCGTTTTTTCCCCCAGAATGTTCTCTTACTGTAGTCCTCAGGAGTTGTCCTTAGATTGAGGCGTGTTGATGAGCTGAACTTAACAGCTATAATTGGGTTTTACAGTGTAATTGATCTTTAAGGACAAGTCCTTTTGAAAGCTTTAATTTTCTCTGAGATTAAATCATTGGGATGTAAATGTCACATGCTGTACCCTTTAGCTTCCATGCTGGAAGCTATTTGTTTTCATTAGGAACGGTTTCAAAAGTTGCCCTTTTTCTTGATTTACTGTGTCACATACTGAAGCACGTTTTCTGCTTTTTTGTGTTGGGCGATTCTCTCTGAGAGTAAAACAAATACAGATACGTAAGTGCACGCAGGGCCGGACTGAGATTCATTCGGGGCAGCTGTGGCCCAGCTGGTAGAGTGGTCGCCCACTGATCAAAGGGTTGTGGTTCGATTCCTGACTATGGCAGCCTACATGTCGAAGTATCCTTGAGCAAGATAAATTGCTCCCGATGCTGCGTTCATCGGTGTGTGAATGAATTCCCAATGGTGGCAGGTGGCACCGTTTAGGGTAGTCTCTGCCACCAGTATGAATGTGTGTGTGAACGGGTGAATGACTGCAGTCTGTAGTGTAAAGCGATTTGAGTGGTCGCAAAGCAACTACAAAAGCGTTATATAGGTGCAGGTCCATTTTCAGCCCACTGTAGTTCACAACGAAGGTTTAAAAAATGCTTTATTTTAACCATTATGTTCTCATGGTTAGAAAGATGCTTTATTTTGAATAATTTTCTTGTGCTTGATTTTTCTACATCATCTGGTTGAATTAACATTGACAACCTTGATTCCAAAAAGTTTGCCGGATGTAAAAAGTGTAGGGTTGCAAGATTCCGGGAATTTTCAAAGTTGGATTTTATGGGAATTAACGGGAATTTATGGGAATTACCTGGAAATTATGGGAATTAATGGGAATAAACAGGAATTTATAGGAATAAACAGGAATTAATGGGAATTAATTGGAATAAACAGTAATTTATGGGAATAAACAGTAATTTATTGGGATAAACAGGAATTTATGGGAATTAATGGGAATTTGAGGGAATAAAGGAGAATAAACCGGTCGGGGGGGATGAGTAATATTTAACTCAACATTCATGTTTTTGTTGTTCAAGGAAATAATTGATTGTTTAATTTAATAATTAAAACTTGATGAATAATCTATTTACAAATAACACCTGTTGAAATGTCATGTTTATTTTATTTTCAATATTTCCAAAATTCCCCAGCTTAACTTCCGATTGGAATGTTTCTGGAAATTTACCAGACACTTTCCACCCCTTTGCAACCCTAATAAAACAGAATGCAATCATTTGCTATTCCTATTGGACATGTATTCAATTTAAAACTGTACAAAGTCAGTATATTTCTAAGGTTCAAACTGATTATTTGGTTAAAAAACATTTATAATGCACCAACCTGATTCCAAAAAAGTTGGGATGTTGTCTAAAATGTGAATAAAAGAGAATGCAATGAGTTATTAATCCTTTTTGACATAAATGCATTAAGAACTGTACAAATGCAGCATATTTAATGTCCAGACTTGTTTTGTTTTTTGTAAATGTAATCTGAATTATTTAAATTGTACACAGAATCCCAAGCTACAGCTCTACTAATGCTAAGTGTATTTTAGCCTGTCTCTTTAATAAAGCAAATCAGTGTGGAAAAAAACTACTCAGATTTTGTAAATATCTAGAGAAAAAGGAGTACATTTGCATGCTTCGATTTTTCTCCCTGTACCAGTTTAACATTATATATGGCCTCAACTTTCTTCCCATTGTCCATGCATAAAGCAAACATTTGAACACACTGTCTGTGTTTGGGTAGCACTTCAGTGGTTTCAACTCCAGACTCCCCTCTCCCCCTCAGGTCTGCTTCTTAATCTCTAATGATGATTAATGTGGGCTGTGTGCTTATTGGCAGCACCGTGTTATTGGCATACTGACAGGGTTGTTAAGATGGATAACTATGCAAGAGTGTGTATGTATGTGTGTGAGTGTGTGAGCCCCAGCAGCGGAGCCCCCACTCTTTGCAGCTTAGCCGTGAAATCAATTGATTTGCGTGTCTGGTCGATGGAGAAAATGGATTTGTGGAAGAAGCTGAAAAACAACACCTAAATTAAACTTAGTCTCTGGTTTTCTGTGTTTGTTGAATCTGTTTCAAGGGTGCGGAGAACAATAGAAAGTAAATTGTGATTTATTCACTCGGTCATGCATATAAACAGTGAGTGTTTTGCCTTTGTGTGTGTGCAGGAGATGGTTCGCCGGGGAGAGATCCTCGATGACAGCATGGAGGACGAGTTCTACCTCCGTCGCCTGGACGCCGGACTGTTTGTCCTTCAGTTGATCTGTTATATTATGGTGGAGATCAGCAACTCAGGGATATCACAGGTACACATATGCATACATAATAGAGGTGTGAGTCAGCAGAGGCCCCATGATACGATTTTATCCCGATACTTGAGTCACGATACAATATTACTGCGATTTTAAGCATTTCGCGATATGGTGAGTATTGCAATACAATATATTGTGATTTAACTGTTTAACTGCATTTTGTGTCCTCAAAATTAAATGCAACCAAGAATTATTTTGTCAAATAAGAGAAAGTTCTATTAATCTCACTTCAGTCTTTTTGTTTCTCCACAATGAGGCAAACCCACAGACTGACCAACAAAGTATTCAGTCAAACTGAACTGAACTGATATAAAATATGTATGGACGACAACAACTGCAGCATTTTATCAAACTTTCAAAAACTTAACGCTTCGCTGCTCTGAATTTTTTTGAATGAAAATAAGCCTAACCTTGCAGCATTGATTCCTTAGATCTTCTAGTTTTATATGATACCAGAATCTCCATTATATTGAAAACCAATCAATATAGATTTAACTGTTGAACTGCATTGTGTCCACAAAATTTAATTCAATCAAGAATTGTTTCATCAAATAAGAGAGAATTCTCAGTTCTGAAGTGGGAGCTAGCCATGTATGTGGGAACCCAGAGAGCCTATTTTCATTGAGATAGAATGACTTCAGAGGTCACATGACCGCTTTGAAAATCAACATGAAACCTCAAAAAATAGCTTTGCAACGTTATTTCGAAACTTTCCCAACACATGGTGCCTATAAATTCCTTAGATCTTCTAGTTTCATATGATACCAGTATCTCTACCAGTATATTCCTAAAAGTGAGCCTGCTACAGCCTAAGGAACGGCAAAAACGGCGGCAGTCGGAGTGCTTAATATCGATACTTGGCGGCCATGAATCACTATAATATCGGCATGCAAAATTTCACAATACTATGCTGTATTGATTTTTCCACGACCTTTAATACATAAATGAAGGCGGTCTACAACAGATTAATTAATGTTCGGGCATCTTTTCAGATGAGTTGTAAAAGCAGACAGGAGGCTTATGGTTTGCATGCAAGTTGCTCACTTCAGGGTTCTGGGTTTAAATCAACTCTTCTTTACTGCTTTTGTTGGCTCAGGGTGAACACTTTGTACGTGTTTCTTAACAATCTGCAGTATGTGCCTGCTTACTTCACTTGAGTGGCCCTTTTAATTCCTTTAAAAGCAAGAGTTGATTGACAGCCGGCGGTATTAGTTTACATGCTGTCAACTTCTGGGCTGTGCAGCTGACTGGTACACATCACAGCCCTATATATATATATATATATATATATATATATATATATATACATGTGTGTATTATAAACGATGATAGAGTATGTCTGTCTCTTTCTTTTTAATTAGCCCACAAAACGCATAAACTGCTAGCAATCTGTCCCTTTGGGAGGACCCAACATGTTTGTGTATATTTATTATTTTATTCTGTATTAATTACATAAACAAACGCCAAATATATTTCTTATGTATGTTCCTCATCTCCTTTTTCTCTGCTTTTAGCTGCAGCAGAGGGTCCATCAGATTCTCAACCTGAGAGGAGGCTCTGTCAAAGTAGTGCGACACATCATGAGAGGTAAGTTTTCTTTAATATGTCCATTTCTCAAATATAATCAAGTTTTAATATGAAACAAAGTTATTGTAAAATTGCTTTGAGTATCTTATTTTAAGAGGAAACATTCTTCTCACTGATTAATAATTTAAAGGTCCCATTGTGTAGAGTGAGATTAACATGTCTTTTTTGATTATGAATAAGGTTTTGATGCTACTTAGATACTGTGAGAGTCAACAGAGAAATGCTGTCTGTATTCCGAAACTGTGCCTTTAATCAAGCTGTCAGGACTTCTGCAAAGTTGTGATGTCACAACTAGACTATATATAGGTAGAAAGTGCCGTTACAGTCATTCCCTGGCTGCAATGATGGTGCAGAGTGCAGATGCAGCAGAGACGTGTTTCACACAGAGGGTGAATGCAGGTATATTCAGACAGTATGAGAAACATATTGTGTTTTTGTAACATTAAAGCATGTAAAGATGTTCTAATAGAAACCCAAAATACAAATATGAACCTGAAAATAGCATAAAAGGTCCCCTTTAAATTATCATCTGCTGTTATTGCAGCACTGCAGATATTTCACAGCAAGTGATAATGCCTCTCCACACTGCTCTGGGGGGTTTAATGTGAAACATTATGAGGAAATGAACATGATTTCATACTAAAATATGATAAAATATACTTCTTTAACATAATTAGAAATAAAGGCACATGACAGCCAAATAAAGACCTTTACTCAGTTCACATACTTGCACACATAAATCACCTTATATGTAGTTATTGTCAAAATACATTTTTCCATTTATGTTAAATGAATGAATGGAATTTGCCAACTAAGTTTGACCCCAATAACAAACACAAGTGGTAGTGTCTGAGTAAAACCACGAATCCCTATCAGACCTCAGGTGGCCTGGTACTGAAACAAGAGGATGAAAATAAGAATAATAATGTGCATTCTGGCACATGACAGACACATTGCTTATGGTTGCTGTTCCTTAAGCAATTCACATTACTTTCAGGGAGCGTTTTATTGACAGTTGTTTTTACATCCAGTTTACGAGTGCTGCTCGTCCCTGGCAAGGAAGCAACATTTAAGGGGAACTGTTGGAATAATAACTGCTCTTTGGCTGTGGCTGTTATTTTATAGTGAGCCAACACTGTTTGCATGCCAAAGTGCTTGTATGAATGATATCATTCCTCCTTATTCTTTTAAACAGAAACAAAAAAGTCGCAGGCATACATTAAAACCGTGGTGTCAAAGTGAAAAATGCATGGCTGCAGTCTCCGCGATGTCACCCATAGGTTTCTGAATAGCCATAGTAAAGTTCAGTGGGTTGATCCTGGCAGTGCCTGACTCCAACTGATTCCCATATAATCCAAAAAAAGGTGGAGCTTGATTGAAAAAAGCACCTACATGGTAACATTTCTACCTCTTGACATAGTGACATCAAATCATTGCATTCAAAACTTACTGAATTAAAGTACAAAAGTACCTGCAACAAAATGTACTTAAAGTTTCAAAAGTAAAAGTACTCGTCATGCAGACTGACCCCACTTAGATTGTTATATATTCTCTACATATTGTTTGATTAACTATTTTTGATGCATTTATGTAAGCAGTATTTTACTGTCATCATGTAAGTGCTAATTGTAACTACCTAATATACTTTTATGTGGTTTAATTTATAAAATTGTTTAATCACATGTTTTATGTTAAAATATTGATGTGAAAAGTAACTAAAGCTGGCAGCTAAATGTAGTGGTGTAAAAAATACAATAGTTGCCTTTAAAATGTAGTGAAGTAGAAGTAAAAAGTAACATAAATGAAAATACTCAAGCTAAATAGACATACCTCAAAATTGTACTTGAGTACAGTACTTTTATTACCCTCTCCTACCATTCTGCACCAAAGAGTCTTGAGAAAAAAAAAATGTATTTGGCAGCTGTTGAGATTTGCACTGTACAATTTAGATTTATGGTTGATTTTTATTTTGTTGTACATTTTTTATTCATACAGACTCGAGACACATTTTTCTATATTTTTTTTATTATTTTGTCATATTGCCAAGAATATCATTATTGTCAAAATACCCTGAAATATTGTGATATTCTTTAAGGGCCGTATTGCCCTCCCCTAGTGGCCACACCCTTAATTATACAACCATGGAAAAAATGATTAGACCACCCTTGTTATCTTCAGTTTGTTGTTCATTGTAATGCCTGGTACAGCTAAAAGTACATTTGTTTGGACAAATATGATGAAAACAACAAAAATAGCTCATAAGAGTTTAATTTAAGAGCTGATATCTAGCCATTTTCCATGGTTTTCTTGATGATAACCAAAATCGTTATCTAGAAAACCATGGAAATAAAAACAAAATCATTCTATTTGTCCAAACAAATGTACCTTTAGTTGTACCAGATATCAAAATGAACAAGAAAATGAAGAAAACAATTGTGGTCTAATATTTTCTCCATGACTGTATGTAACTTTAGGCTTCTATATAATATAAATGTGTTGGTTTTAAAAATTGAGCCATTTGTCATGAACAGGGAAATTAGCTATAGAGACCAAAATCTATTTTTTTAACATCCCGTAAACGTATTTATTTCTGCTGTAAATTTGGGTATTTTTAACATGGGTGCTCTATGGGAATTTACTCGTTTTTTGAGCCGGCCCCAAGTGGACAGTGGAGGAACTGCAGTTTCTTGCACTTCCTTGTTGGCTTCATTTTTAAGCGCCAGAGGTTGCAGCATGTTTTGTTTTCCCACATTGTTCAAGACGCAGTTCTGTGTATGCTTCTGTCCGGTACATCCCTCTTTATGTGAGAAGTAGTTAATATAGTAGTTAATATAGTTATATAGTTTTTAGTTAATAATATGACACTCCTGAAGGTAAAACAAAAATACATTTTCAAGTAATGGTAGTGATATATACATGCAGAGTAACTAAAATATCCAGGTACAGGCTAATAAACAAGTGCTAATCATTGTAATCTACACATATTGTCGTTGTGAGTAGAGCAGATACCGCCTGTCATTCACTCTTTATTTCCCCATCCAAAAGATTTCCTGTCCTGTCGTATTTGTTTTCTGTTTGGTGTTCAAAGAGCTAGCAGGTGTGTTTTTTTCTTCTCTGTTGCGACATCCATCCTTCCTGTATCATTGTCGGATAAAGCTTGAGGACGTGTCTCCGTTCACACACCCTCTGGCTCTCGGTGGCATGTAGCTCTGTAGATGGAGCCATTCGTCACGCATGCTGGTGCCAGCCAGCATGGCAATGCTCCAGTCCTCAATGTGTGTCTGTGTGCGTGTGTGTGTGGGAATGTAAGATGTGCTGGTGTGTTAGTTTTGTTTCATCTGTATATTTGCATGCACGTGTGCCAGGCTTGTCCGGGTCGCTTGCACAGGAGTCAAGTAGTTTTGCTTACTTTGCATCATTATTTTGTTTGAGTGTGCACATCATGTTTGCCCAGAGCATGTCTGTATATCATCATTTACATACATGTTCTTGCTTGCTTCTATGCATATGTTTTACATCTTAACATACCTTTTGACAGATAGTATGCATGTTCAGATTTCCTTTGAGGTTCATGTTGCATATTTGATTGGTGTTTGCCCTTGCATGTGCATATTTAAATGCACAAAACACTAATTTGCATGTTGTGTGTACTTGTCCTTGCATGATCTTCATGTGATTAGTTGATTTATTTGTCATATGTTTATTTTATTGTTTTACTGAATAGTTTGAAGCTTCTTTCGTAACAGTGACACTGAATGCTTCGCAGTTTTTGGTGTTTTTTTTGCATGTCTATTCTTTCTATATATTCTGATGGACTGGGCGCTAATATTAGCATTTTAAGATATGTAGAATAAGTTTCTGGTGGTGGCTGAACAGAATAGATGTTTGATCCAAACATTTTCAATAACTCCAGAGCCTTGTAGCGTCCAAAATTCATCAAGAAAAGATTTATGTAATCATTTCCAAAATGTACATGTAACATTCTGCTTCAGTTTGTTTGTTGCTTTTTGTAGCCTTTAAAAAACAACATTTTCAACGCAGTAAAAAAACGATTTAATGGGGCAGTCTTTTAACAATATAACAGCACTATAAATTTGATTTATTTAAAAAATATTTAAATTACCTAAGTCATTACATAAATACAGGATCATATTATGTATTTACATTTCCTTGGTGCTCGTCTTTCCATCAGATTTTTTTGCTTTCTTCCATGCTGATGACATAACAAAACCCCAAACCCTATTGTATTCATTTATACGACATTCACATAAATTACTGTACATATGCACTTTACTGCCTTTTTGCATGTCTGGTTAGATGCTAAACTGCATTTCGTTGTATAAGTGCATGTACTCTGTGCAATGACAATAAAGTTAAATCTAATCTAATCTAAAAAAATCATAAGATATGATGATAGATTTTCAGCTTCTTTAAAAAAACAAAAGAAGCTTTAATGAAAAAAGTACAGCCCTAGTTTATGTATGCATGAGTGTTTTTTTCACAAGGGTGAAATGTGAAGCCAATGCAGAAGTGCCCAAAACTGCAATTCCTCAACTGGCCACTTTAGGCTGGCTCCAAATGTGAGTCAATCCCCATAGACCCCCATGTTAAAAAGCCACACTTTTCAGGACATATAAACATGTTTACAGGCTGGTACAAAACTGCAGTTCCCCCACTTGCCATTAGGGTGCGGCTAAAAAAAATAAAAATGAGTCAATTCCCAAAGAGCCCCCATGTCAAAAGGCCAACTTTTCAGCACATTTAAACATGTTTACAGGCTGGTACAAAAATGATTTTTGTCCCAGTAGCTAATTTCCTCCGTTAATGAGAAGTTTAAGAGGGTCAATTTTTCTGCAACACACCCGTTAAATTTATATTGAAGCTTAAAGTTATGTATAATTAAGGGCATATCCACCTTGAGTAAGTGTATGCAACTGGCAGCGGGAGCCCCTGACTTTGAGTTTCTTTTTGGTCACGTCCATGCCTTACAGTTTAAGGGGTTTTTTTTACAAGCTCTGTGTGCCCTTACGTCACTGTATCTGTACATCTTTATGTGGCCCGTAGCGTACGCCCTCAACATACTGTGGAGCCCTCTCCTATTCCAAGTGCCCCGTCCAGTCAATGTGAAACTGCAGAAATAGTTTAAGCACATGCAGAGTGTGTCGCCAGCTCTGCCGTCTTGACCTTTGTGTCTTTTAGCTGGCTGAATGAGAAGCAGCTATGCAGGAAAGAGGCTGAGCACACTGGAAGGAAGAACATCGATTTCACTAATGTTGTGAAATCCTGCTGTCAGGTCTTCCACTTTAGAAAGTTTAGGTAGATTATATTACTTTTGTTTCATCCGTTGAAGTTTCTGGGGCTGATTGTAAATGACTCTCTGGCCTTTTAGATCATTCTAATGGAAATACAGGACATTCAGGTGATATAAAATCTATGTTCTGGTGGACTTGTTGCAGTCCAGAGCTCTGGGCAAAACTCTCGAACAAGTATGGGGATCTACCCCGGTGATAAGCTAGTTTTCTCCTTTGCTGTAGGGTCAGGTTATGCTCCATCAGAACTAGTTTGTACAGTGTGTTACCTGACCTTGTCTGAAGGAAAATAGTGTTCATAGCTTTTCCGAGCAGCCTCACTGGAAGGCAATGTTAAAATCCAGCAGTCATGGAGAGAAAGTGAGATGTGATATTATTTAAATATCACATATAAAGGCTCACATTTTCAGGCCCTCTCTCCTGGAATACATTCACAGTGTTGCACTCAGTTGTGCACATGAAAAGAAAGCTTGAGAGAGAAGTTCAAAGCCTGGCTCCTTTCTCACCTCCGTGCAGCTGTCCAAGCAGTGCGTGAAGTGGGTTTGAATGTCGGTTTTTGGAAAGTTAGAGAAATTGTTGGACACAGTCTCCCCCTCCTAGTTCCAACATCAGAAGGGTGTGAGGGGGAGGGGGCTCCTGAAGCTTTTCAACTATCCAACGAGCTCTTCTGGGGAAGCATACTGGCCCTTGTACCCTGGTGGGATCCATAATGTGGTGGCAATGAACCTGCACTGGAGTTACTGGATTTATCCTTCAGACACTGTACCAGTGGCATTTCTGACACTGATGTTACATCATAAAGGTCAAATTTTTTTTAATTTTTTTTTTATAACCAGTGAAGTGACTTAAGATAAAGGACAAAAGACAACAAATAGATTTTGTGGCAAAGAACTCTAATGTTGTCAAGACACTATAAAATGCCTGTTTACATGGGGAATGTAATTTGACAAAATTTGCAAAGTCATATTACACAGGTCATGGTCTGAGCATGTGCAGTATGCTACTGCACAACATGGAACTACTCTCCAAAGATCTGCAGATAATAATGTAGTTACAGTTACATGTTACCCCAGGCCTGGGCGATTATATGATCGTGATTAGTGATCACGAGAAATTTCAGGTTGATTTCTGTAATCAGCTGTGAGCATATTTACTGGATCAAACATGTCGGAAATGTGCGTGACAACAGCCAATCAGAGTCATCCTTTTCCTGCTGTTTGTAAGTTGCCAGAGAAGTAAACAAAGACCAAACATGGAGCTAAATGTGGAGCTGAGGTCAGCGAAATAGATGACAGCAATGACTTGTGCAATTAACCAGGGAGGAACAGGTGAATACTGGGAAAGAGCAAAGGAAATCTATCCATCGTTGTATCGAGAGAAAACGAACATTCACAGCACTGCAATTCACATACAGGTATGGTGCATTCAATAGCATCGGAACAGCTATGGTGCGTTCATGAGAGAGGGAGACATATGAGTAAAAAAATGTTTTATATTCTTCTATGTTTATCTTATTTAATTTGCTTTATTTATTTTGTATGTTAATAATATATTGAACTAATCTCTAGTTTATTTAGTTTTCAGTACAGATGCTTTAAAACTGGCAGTTTAAAAACAAAACAAAAATCAAATCTTGATAATAATCGAGATCGGATGATATGAAAAAATATATTGTGATCTTTTTTTTGTATGTTGCCTAATCGCCCAGCCCTACATTACCCAATGTGACAGCAAGTCTTAATATCAGTAGCTGTTGTGTCTTTAAGATGGAGCGTCCTTAAGATGGTCATATTTTACAGATACAATCCACATTCCAAAAAAAGTTGGGACCCGTAATGTAATAAAAATAGAATGCAAGGATTTAATCATTGCAGTCAATCAGTTAATCCTGTGTGTACCCACATTCATTTGAAAACAGTACAAAAGCATTAAACTACAGTTGTCAGATGCAGATGGATTCCACCAAGCGCAGCTGCTACACGTTCTGGCCGTCTCTGGAGCTGATCACTGCCTACTTACTTATGATAGAAGCACAAATATCAAAGAAAAATTACCAGATGAACAAAATCTATGAAGTGTGGTATGAAGCTGTGCAGAATCCAAACTCCACATTTCATCTCCACCACTAAGGAGTCACCAGGATCAGGTTTTCACCTGTCTCTTTCAAAAAAGTCCTCCAGTTTCTTCCTTGCTGTGAGTTCTCCTTTGGATGTTTCTCTATCTGTGTCGTTCCAAGCATGCAAATACGGATTTGGACATCATTTATCTTGGAAAAAATTGAAGCTTGGGAGCATTTGGTTCAGCGGCAATGCATTATTTCCTTCATATCTGCCTGTAGTCTCACAGTGCCAGACGATCAGAGAACTCCGCTCACAAATTGTCTGGGGATTTCAAATATAAGATAGTTACTTGAATGGAACAGCCGCACGAACAGCCGCTAACATACCTACATGCCTTTACATGCCGTCGAGAACACACCTGACCATCAAGGATTTTCTCCTCCCATTCATAATCAAGCTAACTTGAGATATAGCAATTCACTTTGTACAAAGGACAGATCTTTTTAAAACACTGAAAATGGATGTTGGTGTTCAGGCCTTAAATCAGCAGTTGCATGCTGTTCTGCCAGTTGCCATATGATCAGATCCTGCTGTGACGTTACGTCACGTCAGGCTCATCACCTGAACGGTTTTGTGCTGCTGGACTGCTAACGCCAGCATCCTCTGGAGGAACTGGTACCCTCTTGAGCTAATGTCCACTTTTGTCCCCTTAAAAGTTCAGTTTTTCAATTAATCAGATTTTAAAAACTTAATTCTGGATTCTTGTTAGTGCATTCTACCACACATCAGCTTTTGACCATTGTTTAGTTCATTTGATTAGAAGTATAGGTACCATAAAATAGAAAAACTCAAATAAAGTACTCAGAAACTGCATGAAAGAACAGTACTTAAGTAAATGCACTTAGTTACTTTCCTGCATGATAGAGGAGTAAAGAAATAAATGTGGTATGGATTGAAGTGGAGAGCAGCAGCACACAGCAGAGTCAGAAGGCAGGCAGAGCAGTCAGTACGTGAACAGTTTCTTAAGCTGTAAGTTTTCAGTTGAGGTGAGAAGACACACAGTGTGACAGTCGTCCACGTCGGAGTACAGAGGTCACTCCATCATTGGGTATTCTGAGGAGAGCTGGGTGAAGAAAGACCATAAAGTTGGGAGTAAAGTTATGAAAGCCTGGACCTGTGGGAGTGTGGGAGTTATGCAGCTTCTGCAGGAGCCTAGAATGGCAGCAACAGCGATTTGCATTTGATCCACAGAGGTGTGGGATGTAACTGAAGTAAAAAATGGCAGAATTTTAAGGTTGACTGAGAAAAGCAGGTAAGGGGACACGGAGAGAGCGACTCAACAAAAACATGAAAACCTACAGCTTCTTTCATTGTCAGCCTGTCATTGTGTCCGTGTCGAGCGCGGAGTTCGTGTCTCCGTGTCTATAAATGGCGGTGCAGTCAGCCACACAGACAGAAAGGTCAGAGATTGGGTGACTCTTCAACTCTCTGCAGAACCTTTTCTTTGGCATGCTGGTACTCTCTCCTTCTGTCACCACGGCAACGCGGCAGAGGACAATACAGTAGTGAGCATCGCCATTACTCAGGTCAGTGACTGGGACTGATCTGCCATGAGTGCAAGGAGAATCATTTCCAGGAGCACTCTCTGCAGCAGCAGCCGAGGATAGGGACACACTGGAGGACTTATAGTGTGATTACAGCTGCAGCCGGGACACCAAGACTCCTTCAAAACGCTCTTATACCAGTCAAACTGGTCCTATCCAGCTGGCATACATGATCCCATGGTGTGTTAATGTTACCATCATTATGCTCTTATCGAGTGTCACTGAATGGCTGTCATACTGTGTTTTGTTGAGTAAAACCTTGTAGTTTCGTGACCCTGCCAGCTTGCTGGAACTATCTGTTCTACGATCAGAATCATCCAGAACTCCGACACGGGAGCTCGGAAAGTGAGCTAATAGCTTTGCATCCACTACACTACTGGCAACAACTTAATGTCCAAAATCCCGAAGTATCCCTTTAAGGAAAAGGTCTGGGTGCTTCATTCACCATTGCTATCAGGCAAAATTATGGTATAAGGCACGTTTACATAAGGGTAAAAAGTGGCCACAGTTTCAGGCCATGCCCTCTCAAATAGCCGCTCACTCGGCGTGTCTCCATTACAAAAAAAGGCAGAGGGAGCCTTCCCCTCTGGGTAACCCAGAGGGATTTACAAGACTCCGGAAGTGACGTATGGTTTTCGATCGTCACGTCATCATTTAGCGACAGTTTTGTGACGTCACACATACAACGGATTTAACACAGGGGCCAAACGTAAACAATAAGGAAGGAGACGCCGAGATGGAAGGAGCAGAGCTTGCTGTGTTTCTTGACACTGTGTTCATGCACATGGCGGTGATTATTATTGTTGTGACTACGATTATCGATGACTACTCACTACTTTGGCGGCTTTTAAAAATGGCGCGTGTTGTTGTGGCGTTGAGTACTACGTTACATCCTGATTAGCATTCTATCCAATCAGCAACCGTCCCTTTTTCAGGGGAGAAAGATGGCTCTGCTCTTTGAAAGGGCCAAAAAACAGCCGGTCAAACGGCTGCTGGGGCGGCTCACATTCAAATCTATAGCAGAGATATTATCTAAAACAGTTCATGTTTCAGATAATATCTCTGCTATAGTGTAGAGGAATCGGGCTTGTAACAGGAGGGTCGCCGGTTTGAATCCCAGGACTGACAGGTCAATGACTGAAGTGCCACACACACAGCTCCCCGGGCGCAGTGCATGGTGTGTTCACTTGTGTGTAAAAAAAAAAAAAAAAAAAAAAAAGGAAAAAAATAGAAGGGGTTGAATGCAGAGGTTGAATTTCCCCATTGTGGTATTAATAAAAGGATAAGATCTTAATATATGTTTGTGTGTTCTTCAGGCACCAATAAAGACAAATAATACCCTTCTACAAACCTCTGAAGACTCTCATCAGGCCCATTATGTCTGTCACTATCCTTTATGCACTATCTAATAATAATAAAAACATCCCTCCCTCCTCTAAAAACAAAATCTCTGTGGTGTCTTTGACAGTTATGTTCCGTCCTCCTAAACCCTGCGGGCTCTTGTCAGGAAAGCCCCCTTCATTCTCTCCTCTCCGCAGTGTCTCCCAGAGAAAACTCGTCTTTTTCATCTTTCCGTCTCGACATCCCTGGGTTTAACGTGTAATCCCTGCCTCAGAGGCTGGCTGAGAGACAGAGCGAATGCCCGGGCTCCACCGGGGCTGCGGCAGCTGCAGCTTTCTCTCTCTGCACATTAGACTCACAAATCGACTGTCGGACGGTCTCGAAGGCCTTGTGTGGGAGGCAGACGCACAAAATGAAGAAAAACAGTCAAATGCTCAGAAACACACAATGAAGTACGAGCGCTGCACAGCACACCTAGACTGGTTTCTGTCTCCAGCCAGGGGACACAGCAGAGAATTCAGGACAGTTTGAGTCCTGGGACCTCTCAGGACATCTATTGACATGTTTCCAAAGGAGAGATCTTGTATTCGGGCTTTTTGTTACAAAGTGATGGACAGACTGGAGACCATCTAGACTGCAGTGAGAGGCTCTTTAATGCATTGTGGCTCTCAGCTTTGTCATTGAAATACAAAGAACAGCTTAATTTAGCTGTTTTTTCATAACTGAGTACAAGAGATATACTGAAAATGGTTCAGTCCTTCCTGAGGTTCCAACATCTCTTGACTTCTTCTTTCACAGTATTTAGTATTTTTAATGAGGGGAGGAGAGATGAATTTTACAAGTGAGGAACAAGAGAACTGGGAACAGAGTCGTCCTACACTGTGCGACTCTTTAATTTTGGTCATTTAATTTTAAATGAGTTAGTTCAAGGGGACATATAATGCGCATTTTCATGGTCATTCTTGTATTTTTGGGTTTCTGGTAGAACGTTTTCACATCTTTTCAGCCTCTGTAACCCTTTTTCAAACAAAGCAGCTAAGGGCAAGCTCGGAGCCAGAGCCTAATCTTGAACCAGTTCCTCACGTTTCAACAACAAACAAAACGGCTCTCTGCCAGGAAATCTGGTTCCAGAGTGGCACCAACTCTTTGCTGGTCCCGAACCACAAACCACTTACTTCAGGGGCTGGAGGCGAGATTATTGTGACCAACAAGACCAACTAAAACATGTATCATTAGTTTTATTTGATTAAAAGCTTGCAACAAAGGCTAACATTAACATCTTACGTTCAGTGACATATGTGTTGTACCAGTTGTGTTTGGATGACAATGTAGGCTCGCAAAGCCAGGAGCAACATTTGTCGAGAGACGAAGTAGTCCACTATTGTTGTTGTTATGCTTGAAGTTGGCACTGGTGTTTCTGGGAAAGTGGAGACGTATATAGTGATGTAATGACGTGGCTCTCTAGCTGTTGAAAAGCAAACAGGTTCTGAGAAAGTTCACAAGTTGAACCAACTGCGAACCAGAACCAGCCCAGCACTATTACTAGGTTTGCATTGGTTGAATAGGGATATGTCTGAGACACTGTGTCTACAGGTTTTTCCTGCATAGAGCATTATAAGGCGGCTGCTTCTGACAAATTTGGTTTTGCCTCCAGCTCTGGACAAAAGTCCGGCAGGTGTCTTCATGGTAAATGCTATTTTCTAACAAGCATTGCACTTGGTGTTGATGTGTTAGTGCTGTATCATAATCAACACATGGCAGCGGGAAAGGTGCTGCCAAAACTGCAGAAGAGAAAGAAAAGAGTCTTTTTCAACATTCTGCGACAATATGCACAAGCACAAAGAGTCGTTTTCGATGCAAAACTGTGTTGTAGCCACTTGTATTGTGACTACACACTAGTGTGCATCTGTTTACATCTGTGGAATGAAAGGAAATTTTAAAAAAATCATTTGGTTTTAATATTTAATCAACTTTTTTCCATTTGATTGAAAACAAAAGGTTTAAAAAGACATCTGTACAACATGATAATAATAAAAAAAAAAACTATATATCACTTTCCAAAAACATTTCCAAAGTGATTTTCAAAGGCATAAAAACAAAAAGAAAAGCAAACAAGAAGATAATAATTCAAAGTAGAATTGAGGCAATAATAATTACAAGTAAGGTGCGATTAACTAAAGCACAATAAAAAGAAGTACAGTGGAATGAGTAAAGCCATTCAAGAGAAATCAGTTGTGGCAGGTTGTTCCAGAGCCCTGTCTCTTTTAGTTTTTGATTGATCTCAGAATTGCTATTTCTATTATTATTGCTTTTCATTTATTTTTGTTCTCTATCCTTTTTTACTTGTTTATTTTCTTTTAAAAAAAATACACTTTCTGGTACTTTTTAGGTGCATATTTTCTTTTGTTGTTTATTAATTTTAACTGTCATTTTCCATCATTTAGCATTTTTCCAAATTTCTGGCTCCAAGCATGTTGTCTCTAACCTTTGAGTCAAAGGACCACACGTCCGTGCTGTCACGTCAAATAATCCTCTGATTCTGTTTGTCTTCTGCAGAGTACGCAGAGAGCATCGGAGACGGGAAGAGTGACGAGTTCAAAGAGGCCGAGCGCAAGAGGATCATGGACCTTGTTGACAACTTCTAATCTCACTCTCTTTCTCTCTCTCTTTCTCACTCGCGCGTTCTCTCTCTCGCTCTGTCTCTCTCGTTCTCTCTTTCTCATTCTCTTTCTCATTCTCTCTTGCGCTCTCTCTCTCTTTCTCTCTCTTTCTCTCTCTCTCTCTCTCTTTCTCTCTCACACACACACACACACACACACACACACACACACACACACACACACACACACACACAAACAATATATTCTTACACTTGGAAACAGTTGAACCCAGCTGGTCTGATCTGGGACTGATGGTGACCTTGAGCCGGTCTAAGAACTAAAGTGGTCTTCTCTAACAAACTGAAGTCTTTTTGGTCTGTTTACATGCACAGCAATACTGCTAGGAGCTAGACCCCGATTCCAAAAAAAATGGGACATTGTCTTAAATGTAAATAAAATAACAATAATTTGCTAATCATTGTTTATCAATAATAAAAACTGCACAAACACAGTATATTTTATGTTCAAACTGATATTTGATGTATTCTGTTTTTATTTACACAGTGTCCCATCTTTTTTGGAATCGGGTTTGTACATTTATTTTCTTGGTTGAAAGAAATATAATTGTTTTAATCTGGTTTATCTTGCCTGCATCTTTGCCATCTGATGTAGGAGAAAAAAATACATTATTTGTAATGATTTGTATATTTAATTAACTAAATCTAATTGTTTAAAATGAAGTGGTTGCTGTGCATGTAAATCTGCTGTTGCTGAACTGAAACACACAGCAAACATGAGATTACAGCTACAGTAGCTGTTTACTTTCTGTCCCGCGGTGTTAAACACTGCAGAATGATTACGGACAGACGGATCTGCAAACTTAATATCTGTCCCACTTAACCTGCTTTGTTTGTTTTTGGATTTCCGTGTAAAATATTTTCTAATAAAACATTTGGTAATAAAAATCCTGATTGCATGTTTGGTTTATTTGATTAATGTCACGGTTTAGTGAGTGAGACTGGTGCAGCTTGTTGATAACCGTCTTTGAATCTCATTATGCCTTCGCATGGTTACTGTAGCACGGAGGCACAGATGGAGACAACAAACCTATATCTGCAGCTTCCTTTCAACACAGAAAGAGAGAGAATCCTGCTTCTTCTTCTTTATTTGTCTGAACCCGCCCACTGCTGGATCTCAGAAGCCTCCTGGAGCTCTCAGCCCACTGCTGTTTCTCTTTGTGACGCTGCTCACACACATCAGTGTGGAGGTGTATTATGATAGAGCTGTATACACAAACAAACCTACTGTATTATTCTCCCTGTCTGTACACTGCACTGCACTGTATCACCACTGACTTTAAGCTGAGCAGCAAATACATATTCCAAATTTCTTCTGCATTTAGAGAGAGTGTGTGTTCACGAGGGAGACTTGTAGTGAAGGTCTGACCCACTTAAACTCACTGACACACTATTTTTAGTCTGATATGAATCTTCGTCTTGTCCGTAGCATCAAGTAGTTTAGAAAAATGTGTGGGAAACATCTTTCTAATAAATATACATTACATTATTTGTTTTTATTAGAGTGCAGCTCTATAAGGCCCCCTGTGTCGCACCATTCATCCAATTTAACCTAAGAGGGAGCGGACAGGGCTTTCTGTTAAGGCAGTATGAGAATAATACAATAATTTATCCTGCACTAAATTAAAGCTGAGTGCTTAGTTTCTGTTTGCAGCATGGCCAGTAAAAGTCTCTATTTATGGAATGGCCATTGGCAACTATTTTTATCATTATTTTTATTGATTTATTTTTGTTCTTTATGCTTTGTGTTCATTTTCTTCTTATTTTACGCTTTTTCTGGCACTTTTTAGGTGGATATTTTCTTTATTTTGTTGCACATGATTTTCAGTCTTTGGGCACAAAGCTACAATAATAGCAGACACAATGGTGAATAAACGCAGAAATAGCAAAGTAGAACAACAAGCAGAACAAGCTTGCTTCAAAACAAAAGTGAATGTGGGGTTTGCTTTCACTTTGAGCCGGGGAGGGGGGCCAAGTTTACAAACATTAAACGACAATTCCTGCATAGTATGCCTTTAAAGTCTGAGTTTGAGATCGAGGTTGAGCCATGGAGTCATGGGTGATGGATGCTTTCTTTCTTGCCAATAGACTCAGATATAGTCTACTATTTGCCGTTTTCAAGTCAAATATAAGTGTCAAAATGACTGATTTTTGTTTTTCAGACTATTTGGTTGCTCCTAACAATAAGACTTTTGAGTTGATGTTTTACAACAAACCATACATTGTAATTTAACAACGACTTGCAGTTTGTCTTGTGGAGATGAGTTTATTTTCCATTTTTTACATCTAAAAACTAACATGAACACCGTTTTTTTTAACAGGTAGAATCAGAATTACTTTAATAATCCCCAGGGGGAAATTGCATTTGTTACAGAGACAGTGCTCCAGTGCGAAAGTCTAATTTATGAAATAAAATAAAATAAGAATAAAGAGCTAAAATAAATATACAAATTGTATACAAAGTATAAACAATTAACTGTCTCTCATATGAAACCAGATGCAGCATCTATTCGCATTCGTGTCATGTCTATAGTATATCTCTGTGTTATTAATCACTCACTGTACCACGCCCTCTCTGGATCCCTGACTGTAATCCTGGCAGGAAGCAGCAGTGTGGGGAGGGAACCGCGGGGCCGTTCAGACAGCTGCCGTATCTATTGCCTGTACCTAAGTGTCTTTACGAACTCTAATATCGCTCAGTAACAAGATGGGTAGAGCGGCAGGGCGTCGTTTGCATATTGTATTGGCAGAGGAGGCCCGGCCCCATGCATCTCTTATCAGTGATTATGACTGCGGCGTGTTTAACAGCGGTTGTACAGCAATTTCACAGCCGAGGGGAAGGAGAATAATTGTATTTTCCGAATGACTGAGTGCAAACAGTGTGCGCCGCTGTGCTTTTGGGCTCCTCTTTTTTAGTCGGGACTGAGAGGAAAAGGTATTCTGCTATTGAGAGTGAGCGCAGGGATTGATAATGGGTGTGAGACGGGGAAATGCAACTTAAAGCTTTGGTGTATTTAGGCCTCCAGGACCTGAAGCTCTGCATATCAGTCACTGTTGAGCTTCCTATATTCTACACTCTGTGGATTGTCTGAACTGTGTTGACCTCATAGAGATCTGCAATTTGTCAATGCTGATTGTTGATTGTTGCCCTACATTAGTCTGGAGACCAGTGGCAGATCTAAAGGAGGGCCAGAGCCCCAGTAAAAGCTTGGATCCTCCCAGCAATCTTTCAAAGGCTAGTGGGCTCAGTTTGAGAAGATGCTGGTATCATATGAAACTATGAGACCTAAAAAATCCATTGGTGCCAACCAAGGTTATTATAGTTAACGAAACCTAATGAAATTACACAAACTGAAATTGAAAAAACATTTTCTGGTAACGCTTTATATTAAGGTCCTTGTAATAACCATTAATTAACAAGTAATAAGGCCCTTTTAAGTCCTTACAAGATGCTTATTAACATTACCGTGTGTTTATAAGCCTATATAAGTGTTAATAATGGCATTATAATACAGGTTATAGCAGGCTATAAGAGATGTATAATAAGAACATTAATCAAAGCCTCATGAGTATCTTATAATTCTTCATAATAGCATTACAAACACCCATAACCCACCCATTATGTCTTTGCCATGCCTTTATTCATCCTTTGTTTGCTTATCGATATTAAAATATACTTTATTGCTCATCTATTATAAGTTAACTATGCACTTGTTAACAGTTAACTATGCTTTTTGCAGCTAAAGGGATCTAAAGCGAGAACAATGCCTTATTAATTGTTAATTAATGGTTATTACAAGGACCTTAATATAAAGCGTTACCCATTTTCTTTACCTGAAATAAAAATAAATATGAGTTGTTTTTTAAAACGATAACTAACTAAGACTGTATTGTATGGTTACAAACTAACTAAAACAAACTAAAATTATAGTTAGTTGTAGTATAGTAAAATGTTCTTCGTTTTTGTCTTTGTCAACTTTTTAAATTCAGGAACATATTGGTAAATCTGTTTATTGAGACTGGGATGTTAAACGACTATGTGAATCGATTATCTTCAAAAGGTTCAGCACTTCAGTTGAACCAAAATTCAAAAACACCCGGAGCTGCAAGAGTTAATAACCCTGTTGGTGCTAAGATGGATATGGCAGAGGAAATAAAGGCAAAATGTATTGTGACCTTTTTGAATCTCAACAAATACCCCATTACAAAAAAAAACAAAATGAATAAAAACTGAACTAAAACTAAGCATTTTCAAAAAACAAACAAAAAAAAGAATAAAAACTAGTAAACTCACTCTAAAAACTAATTAAAACTAGCTGAATTTGAAAACGTAAATTCACAATAAAAATTAAAACTAAAACAATTGAAAATCCAAAACTATAATAACCTTGGTGCAAACCATGTCATGACATCTTATTGGTTATTAAATAACGCTCATAAGTTGGCAGGGCTATTTTCAAAGGGGTCCCTTGACCTCTCACCTAAAGATTTACACTAATCTGATGCAGTTTTTCTCATACAGTACACAATGTGTTATTTTCAGCTATTTTATTTGAATATTTTTGCACACTGGGGTCCCTAAACAGTCTTGGAATTACATGAATTGGGTATGACTGGAAAGCTGGATTCAATGAGCCCAGTTTTATTAATGCGTGATGATGTTAGTCCTCATAGTAGCAAAAGTTCTTGAAACTGTATAAAATGAGCTGTTGTGACCTCTAGGATAATCACAGCCTCATGAAACTTTAAACTGGAGACCTAGAGCATTCTGAGTTTTTTTTCATAGATATACTGACACTAACGGTTTTCCAGAAGTGCTTGCCATCCAAACGCCGAAATATGCAATTCTTTCAGAAATCTACCATCAAGTGATCACTGTGACTTTTACATGCTGATACAGATAGTAGCAATGTTTAGAACTGAAACTGAATGAGAATTATCCTTTATTTCTCAACTCTGCCTTGCAGGCATACAATTATACAAGTTCACACAAATCAAGATATCATCACTCAAACTCATGGGCTCAAAACTAAGCTTCTAACTGCTGTAGTCCAACTGTCAGGCCAAAGCTCAGCTGCTGGAGAAGTTATTTCCACCAAACTGCCCACTCTCACTCCCTGCACATTACTGGACACTGCAAAAACACATTCATTTCCCATGATGGTTTTATTGGGGCATAGCAAAATATTACTAAGGCACACTCCCCGGTAAATGGGGCCTAATGACACCCTGGAGGTAAACTGACCACCAGTTGGTGATCATCATGAAGGCATCACAGCCCCTAATAGAAACAAAATATCAAGTCCATTTTTCCAGCCTCTGTGTTGTTTCTGTGTACTTGTTCACTGTTATGTAAGATTGTAGGTTTGTGCAAGGCTGTGTCTTAGGCTGCAAAAAGCACATGAACATGTGAAATAATGGTTTTGATTAAAGAGGGTAATTGGAGTCAGGTAATCCAATCAGTGTGTTGACATTCAGATATGGGTTAAAGCTAGGTTCATGTCTCTGTTAAAATACACAATGTTTGGTTTCCTCTTCAAAGCAGAGGCCTAGTGAGGTCAAAGATGCTTCTGTCAAAAGATTTCAGGAGATCAGGCTGTGGTGGTGAAGATACAATACGATTTTATCCCCATACTTGAGTCACAATACAATATTGCGATTATAAGCATTTTGCCATATGGTGAGTATTCGATACATTACAGATGCATCTCAATACATTATAATATGATGAAAAAGTCCATTTCCAGTAGTTCAAGCCAAATAGCCCCAACCAAGTATTGGGTCATATAGATGGACATACTTTACAGAGGCAAACATTTCCATATTAAACATACTTTTTAAAATTGGTCTATTGTAATATTACTTTCTTTTTGAGACACTGAATTTAAGGGCTTCATTAAATGTAAGCCAATATCATTATAATTAGAAAGAACAATGTGTTATTTCCACTTTTTGAATTGAATTACTAACATTAATAAACTTTTCTATGGTATTCTAATTTATTGAGATGCACCTGTACATTGTGATTTAACTGTTTAACTGCATTTCGTGTCCACAAAGTTAAATTCAATCAATAATTGTTTTGTCAAATGAGAGAATAATATTAGTCTATTCATCTTACTTCAGTGTTTTTATTTCTAAAGAGGAGACTTTTGGGAACCCTAATTTTATTGGGATAGCATGACATCTGATATCATGCTATCTCAATGAAAATCACCATGAAACCTCAAAAAATACCCTAACTTTGCAGCGTCACCTCAACACTTTCCCAACACATGGTGCCCATAGATTCCTTAGATCTTCTCGTTTCATATGATACCAGTATATCCAGTATATTCCTTAAAGCGAGCCTGCTATGGCCCCCAGAAAAAACAAAAACGGCGAAAATAATATCGATATAAATATCGATAGTTGGTGGCGATGAATTGATATAATATTGCCATGCAGAATATTGTGATATTATTCTGTATCGATTCTCTTCCCACTCTAGAAATGAGCTATAAGAACTAAAATGTTTTTTGTACCAATATGTAAACAGTTTTTTTCTGTTGCAGAGTTAAGCATTTTAACATGGGAGTCTATGGGGATTGATTCCAGCCTAAAGAGGAACTGCAGTTTTTGAACTCAATTTTTAAGCAACCTGCAGTTGCAGCTCAGTTTGGAAGGAAACAAAACACTAAGATCTAAACCCGGAGGGAGATCCACATAGTCGTTTGAAGAATTTAAATGATTACAAAAAAATACAAATAATAAAAAGTCATATCAGATCTCAAACCTTGATTCAAATGTAACTGTGTGGGACACAAACAAATACATATTACACAACACATCCTTATTTTGGTCTAGTAGCCAAATGGGTATAATTTAATGGTTTGATTCTGCAAACTGTCTTTTTAATTTAGAATTTCCTGTTCCTGTCCTCAAACCTTGATTCAAATGTAACTGTGTGGGACACAAACAAATACATATTACACAACACATCCTTATTTTGGTCTAGTAGTCTAGATAGTCCGGGAACCTGTCCAGGGTGTCCCGCGCCTTTCATATAATATCTGTAACAATATAATATAAAAGATCCTGAATACATTTTTTAAGCTTCAAACTAAAGTACAACCAACATATTGCACAAACCCCCATCAAATTGTTTCTTTATTAAACATAGTCTGAAGCATTAAATACAGAAATCCTGTTAGTAAAGGTAACAAGAAGGCTTTCTCTGAGTTGTTTTGGTGAAATAAATGGGTATATAATATATATATAATAATAATATTATATAATAATATATATTATTATGCCTAACAAGGTGGACAATATCCCCTCTGGTTATGCTGTCCTGTTGTGGAAAAATTGCTTAAGATCAATGAAGATTATACAAGCACTTTCATACTGTTCCATAAAGTCCAATAGCCCATATCATAATGCAGCTTGTCACTGGAAATGTTATCTCCTCCTGTTCAATAAGAGACCAGCACTGAGGCTGCAGTTCAGCACCATGGACAGCAACACAGCAAAGCTGCAGCTATAATCTAGGATTTCAGGCTATAAAGAAGTAACTGCAAACTAGAATGTAGGCTACATTTGGTTGTGGACAGCTGCAGCTCTGTTACACTGATTCTAAATGTGGGTAGTGACAAATAAACATCCTAACAAAAGCTACGAGTGGAAAATCATGATGTGATACAAAAGCAGAGCTAAAGTAGATAAAGGGCATGATGAGAAGGCTATTTTTTCTTAAAAGTTTAACCATGAAAATCATTAAAAGTTTAGCACCCAGTGACAGCAGCAACCCACCATTTCTCTTCAGATTTAGATTAAAATATTGCTAATTCGTGATTGGTGCATAATGTTTTTATGGCCGAGTCTGGTCTTTCACAAAAGAAAAATCTTGAAAGACAACGTAGAACTAATCTATTATCTAATTTTACAGAAGATAGTCTGCTTATTCAAGATCCCAGTGCTCATGTAAAATAACAAAAAAACAACCAACTGATTAACGAAAAGAGGTTTTTTAGGCTCTTTAAGCAAAAATAAATTAATAAATAGTTAATTTTAATGACTGGTATAACTAAAGGTACATTTGTTTGGACTAAAATAATGCTAACAACATAAATAAATCAAGAAAACCATGGAAAATGCCTACATATCAGCTCTTAAATTAAACTATTATGAGCTCTTGTACGCTAAAGCACGTTTTTGCGTTTGTTATTTTGTTAAAATAAAAATAAAATAATAATAATGACAACATGTTTCACCTGCGAGTCTTTTACTGGTGTCTCTCGCTTTTATAAAAACGCGTTTCTTTTGGCGAAAAATAAAACGTGGTAAAGTTTAAGGTCGCTGAACGTGTTTTCTAATATCCCTCCGCTCATAACTGATATTCCCCCACTGCAAGCCGCAGCACTACCCATTTGGGAGAAGTCCTTCCGCCGCATGTAGAGCCGTTACTGAACGGAAGCAGCAGAGCTTCAGTCAGTCTGCTGGCATATACACAGGCTGCAGCGGCTCCGTTTCTTTATTCCTCACAGTTCTCCTCACTCCCTCACTCACAACCAGAATAAGTCACCTGGATTAAAAACAAATAAATAAATAAACAAACAAACAAAGAGAAGAGAAGAGAGAGAGAGAAAACATCTTTTTCGACGTGCACTCCACCCGATGTGAAAAGGACAGAGAGAGGAAAAAGGAGAGCAAGATAAAACAGAAAGAGAAATGGGAGCGTTCAGAGTGCTGCTGGGGAGTTTACATTACATGGGACTCTACATGCAACTTAGTGTCTCCACGAGGCAAGCTGGACACGGCGAGGTGGAGAACCACATCTCTGGGAACGGTAGGTGCCACATGCATTTTCATTTTTATGAGGGGACATCAAAAGGGGCTGTGGAGAGGAGAGGACGGCATAGGTGATGCCATCTGCTCACATGCAGAGCAGCAATTAAACAAAGAGGCAGGCTGAGAGAGATGCTGATTCTGTGCCAACTATTGCAAATGTGTCTTTGATTGTGTGTGCAAAGAGCTTGTGTCTTCTTCATCTCATGCATTCAAATTAAAAAAAATGCAATACCTGTCATGCAGCCAGTGCACGCCAATCCATCCTATTAACAAGGTTTGTAGTTTTATTACAAATGTGGATGTGCAGAGCATTCGGTTGAAGCCCTTTCTAATGAGTGTGAGGCTCTCTGGTATAATTGGTGGTGTGATGTATGGTGAGCCTGCCTGCCTGCGCTCATGACTGTCAGGATTTTGTTTTCAGTGAGAGCTGCAGCTTCTCATCCCCCTCTCTCCTTATCAGTGGGTGATTCATCCAGACAGAGCAGAGGTGATGTAAGCTGATAGATGGAAGTTAATATTCTCTTTTTAGTGTACCCATTAAATCTATACCCAACAACCCTCCCCTCAGATCTGCCTTATTCTCTCTCACTCTTTCACCAGGAGCTTCCCTAAATGGCCTCCAGTGTTTACACTTTGTTACGTCATGCATACTGACACGCATAGTGTCACGGTTTTGTTGTTTTTTTATTAACTTTGGCCCGGTACATCGGTGACCACAGGTGTGGGTTTGCCTGCTGCACGATGTCCGTGTGGGTTGAAAAATGAAGTGAGGGGGAGAGTGGGTGGATGTGATGGCCAGCAGGTCTGAATGCCTCAATGCCCTTGAGGCGCTGAGTCTTGGAGTCAATCCATTTCAAACTTTTCTTACTTCTGCAAAATGTGCTCTATTATCGAGATGCTACCCAGCAGCTTAACCTATACGACCCAGGCAACCTCAAACAGCCATGACTCAGTTCATCCCGCACACTAAGCTGCACCATGTAGAAGACTGAGAAGACATTTTTTGTGTTCCCTTTTAATTGAGATACTGATTTGCACAAATAACATTATCTCATCGCTTACAATCATGTCTGCACCCACGGAAAGTGGTTAGTTGAAACTTGAGAGAGAGTCGAGTTCTTACGAAGTTTATCATCCAGAAAAAGCAGAAATCTGTTGAAAAGAAGGAAAAAAACTGGAAAATACACTCTTTTGCTTTTTTTAGAAACGACAAGTTGCATTTTATCTTAAATGTTACCAGTGGGCAAGATACGATCAAGCTTTTTCACACAGATAACTTTAATAATTGGTTTCCGTAGGATATATAGAGTCCAATACCATAAGTGTTTAAATATGTATGAGGGTTTGGCGTATGACGACATCTACAGTAAATCATTATTATAGACGTTGGTATCGTCTGCATCCAAACTGATCAAATCAGATGGGCACAAAACTAGTGATGGCCAGATGAAGCCTCATCAAGCCTTGAAGCTTTCCATCCAATTGGTTCAAAAAAAGGTTAATTTCTGAGGCTTCATGTGCTCACAAACCCCCCTGCTGGTCAAAACCTTTATTGTCATTTCAACTATTTGTGATGGCCTGTTGGCTGTCTGCAACAGTGTCAGCATGGGAATAATCACTGCCAAGAACAATTTTATGTTGTATGGTTCATTCATTAATTAAATCTGTTTTTGATTAATGTGTGGGTAATGGTAATACAGGTCTATTAATTAAAATAAAACGTGTCAGTATGATTTCAATCCAAGATGTTGAAACTTTTGCAGTATTTTCCAAAGATGGGACAGTGATTGAGCTTATGAATATGAAATTCACCATTATCAATATAAAGGATGTCCGTCATGGCAAAAAGAATTAGTCCATTCAATAAACTGTCTGTTTACTTAATTAGAATTTTATTTTACTTTGGTTTTGTATGAACCTGATTTTGGGGGAAAGTGAAAGCCCTAGTGTCCATCTTGCAAAATGAGTCCGTGCCACGCTGATAAAGCAAAATTTAATCAATGAAAGTCACCACACACACACACACACACACACACACACACACACACACACCTGGTGTTGGATGTGGACAGGGAGGCTTTTAAATCACTGTGTTGGGCTCAGTGGTCGATGACAGTCTGCCATCGGCAACCATTATATGTCTCTGACACATTGAAATAACAGTGTAGTCAGCTGAATCTGCCAAACCTTGTTTTTCACATGCTACCGTGTCCAAATACTGAAGGTCTTGATCCAAAACCATGAAGCTTAATTTATTGATATGATGTGAATAAAAGTTAAAAACTGTGAGAATGCAACTCCTGCCCAGGACAGAACTGACGCAGATATTTCTGAATCAGCTTGGGACATCTTTAGCTCCCAGTCAAAGCCTCGCTAGCTTCAGATTTAATTGACAAATTTGAATGACACTGACCTTCTCTACTCTTGGCAAGAAAGCGAAAAAGTGTATTCTCCAAAAGGTCTTTAAATAAAATTCTTCCTTTAAGTCAAGCTCCACTTAAACCCCTCTTCGACCAAGGCAGTTTGAGGGCCGAACCATCATAATGTTGAACCAGTTCTTTGCGTTTCAACAGTCAAAGAACCGACTCTGGTTCAACAGCGGCACCAACGCTTTGCTTTGGTCTCGAACCACGAACCTCTTACATTAGGGGTTGGCGGCGGGATTATTGTGACCAACAAGACCAACGAAAATGTTGTGACCACCATTTTTAAAAACAGAGCTTCACCTTGGACCGAAGTGAGATCAAAGCAGTGTTGATCTGTGACGATGTAGACAAAAACTTTTCCCTTACCTTGATGAGGGGAAATGAAGTTTCAGCACACTTACAGGGTTCAAAGCACGGTGCCATGTCAGGCTGATCAAAGCTGTAAAAAAAAATGCACGTCATACATTTTTTTTTACTGCTTATCACTGTTTTATTTCCGATTGCTCTTGCACAGGAGTCTTTGGTACCAACCGCACACCAAAAAATTTACATTTCCATTGTTATTGTTATGCTTTGACATTGTCTTGGAAAGTGGAGACCTATAGAGATGTAAACAGTGACATAATGATGTGTCAATGAACTAGCTTCAAGTTGGTCGAAAAGGGGTATTTCTTGCTCTTGCTTCCCCTGGGCTTTAAACAGTGTTTAACAGTCTTCAGTGGTAGATAGAGTTTATTGCAAGTTGCCCTGGAGATGGCTCCATTGTGATTACATAACTAGGAATCGCAGTGGAGAACAAACCAGTTCCAATTTTATGACTCCAAACTTATCAGTGTACTTACATCATTAAAAAAAACCTAGATCAGAACACATGCTGCAAATATTCTCACATTTCATCTCCACCACTGTCTTCAGACTCAGAGATTATTGTGTTGACGGTGAGCCTTTGTTTTTTTCCACACAGGAAATCGATCAGAAATTAACAAGGGAATTAATAGGAATTGGTCCAATTAACAGAATCTATAATGTCATTGCTTTCAAATCGTATAAAGTCCGATCCCCAAGTGAGATCTTGTGTGTCATCTTGGTCTCAGCTGGTCATATATGGTGTTGGTGATGGTTTCTTTTTTTGTAATTCAAGTTTTTATTTCTTTTATCCTTGGTCAGTACAACAGTACATTTGACATTGTGAGACATTTTTGTACACATTACCTGTAGCATCAGTAGCATAGTAATACAAGTGTAAACAGAAACATTAGTATGAAGGGGTGCATCAATGACGACATAGCTAGGAAGAATGTCCATACAACAGATATTATATTATATTATTGGAAACATTCAAAGGAGGGTGTTCAGTGTTCATGCCACAGGCTCCTCAGGCAGTGTAATATGAGTCCAGATTGGTGCCTTATTTTTGTTTCTGTTGTTCATCCTGTTGAGCATGAGTTCATACGAGACGGTTTTAATCATGCCGTTGGCCCATTCTTTCAGCTCTGTGTGTTCAGGTGTTTTCCAGTGTTTAAGTATTGTCCTTGCAGCTGTTGCGTGGCGATGGTTTCTACCTTGATCTTCCTCCTGCTCTCATCTGACTCCCGGCTGATTGATCTCTGAGTCCTTCCCAGTTGATCCTCTGACCAGTTTTAGTCCGGTGATGTTTCCAGTGTTCATTCATTCAGTCTCTTCACTGTTTTTCATCCATGATGTGTTCCTCCCAGCTGTCTTGTGTGATGAGTACAGCTGCTCTCTCCGGAGGGGGGGGGGGGGTCATGTCCCACTGGGATATTTCTGGTGGTTAATGTTGATCTGGCAGCGTCTCTCCTGGTCTTGGGATTCCATCATATCATTGTCGATCCTTTAAATCTTTTGTCTCTTTGCTTAAGAGTGGTCAGATTCGGACACATCAGCATGACATGTACTGCATAAAGGATATTTTTTACTTCTCCTTTTCTTGCCTTTCAGAACAATATGAGTAATTTCTTATGGCAGGTTGGCGCATCCATAACACAACACATCAGAATCATCTCAATCTGAATAATGTGCTTGTGGGAAGAGATATTTTCTAACAGTGGGTGTGTGGGATTTTTATGGAAATGAGTGCAGATACACTTGTTTTTTTTTGTTTTGTCCCAAGGGCGGAATGAAAGAAAAGAGGAGGGCAAATTCATGTACTGTGATTCCGAGCTGAAATATGAAGTGGCCCTGCAATGTAGTAATTACAAAAATTATTCAGAACAGATTCAGTACAGAGTTGTATCTAATAGGATTGTCTGATAAATTGCAGGTGTGTGTGATGATTTGCAGGGTGGGAGAGATGAGATGTTAAGGGATGAAGATGAAGATAAAGCCACCTGAACTCACTTTAACATCTCTTAAATTTGCAAAAAAAACTTTTTTCGAATGACATCCATAGTTATGAGGTAATATCAAATAAAAAGGAAAGAGAGACGGGGTCAACGGAGCGAGCGCTTTCATTTGGCTTTCTGAGAATATACTCTAAGTTTGGCTTGTATTGGTGCTTTCTGAGCCCTGTGGGGGTCATAATTTATCTTCCTTTTCCTTCACTGGCTCTCCACCAGCTGGAACAGAGAACGGTGAAAGAAAAAGAAAAAGGGAAAAGAAAGAAAAACAGTTTGGAAATCTTTGCTCGATTTTCATAATGTTCCGGTCTACATCTGCTTAGACTCTGCTTCAGTCATTGATACTCTTCAATTAACTCCTAATTAGGGCATGGTTATCCAGCGAAGCGATTATTCCAGCCAATCAATTGCCTTAATGAATCAGTGAAGGGTAAATGAGCCGTTGGGCCAATAAGATGCTTAAACTTTACAAAGGAAAAGCGATTGTAATGAGACAACAGGAGAAATGCTAACAGACATTTGGAGAACCTGTTGACTGAAAACACCAGATGTTTATATTTTAGGGCAATATGGCCGAAATCTTCTATCCAGATATAGGTAATTTCATACCTGGATAAAGATACATGTTTTCTGATAATTCTGATACATAGTCTATATGGAAAGGCCCAGTTTTGTACACTCAGGTCTGAGTGTCCTGAGTGTTTTCTCATGAAATTAAGACATTCAATGCTGTTAAAGTGAAAAAAATAGATTTGTATTTCCAGCTGTTTACATGCATGCACACAAATACAGAGTAATTAGATTGAGACAATCATTTGATTTAACTACTAGAATTAGAGTTGAACAATAACAATGAATAGATGGCTGGATGAATTTAATCCTGCACACTGCTGTTGGATAAAATAGTTGGATAAAAATTGTGAGCAGTGTTTTACAACGTTTGGGTTCCAACCATGTCCTGAGCTATATGCACTGTTGCATTCTGTGTAATGGAGTTTGAAGGCTGGAGAAGCTTGTCTTTGGAAGGTTGCCAATTGGAGTCCAGTTTGTTGATCACATTGACCTCAGTGGTAATTTACAACCAAAGTCTGTATATAAATAATGGTTAGCCAAAAACAAAATGTACGTTTTTTACCTGAAAAAAGGAACAGCAACTCCTTGGAATGTCTATTAATACAACCAAACTGACCAAAAAGACATTTTAAATGAACAAAATGTTCAAATAAACTAAATTTCATTAAGTGAAAAGGGTCATAGTTCTGAGACGAAACTGACCGAAAACACAGACAACGACAAACAAGTTCACGGCTGTTTAAAGTCAACGTTGCCATGGATACGCATTGTTCTGCTTCTCTTCTGATGACCGCTCACCTTGTTAGCCAAAGTAGTCACGCCCCAAAACACATGACTCTTTATCACCTTTTTCTTCTAAATTCAACCTTTATTTACACAATTACCATCATATTATCATGAAGAAGATTTTTTTTTACCAGCGATTGAGACCATAGTGTTGTCATGATCATTTTTCTGAGGTAATTAATCAGGTGAGACTCATTTTGTATTGCGATAGATAGGACCCAAATGCTCCTGCAACCGCCGCCAGCGCCCCCTGTTGGAATTTTTTTATTGAAATGCAGGATGAAGACACCTCAGGGTTTGCCTCACCCGGAGGTTGAGAACCATGTCCTGAGCTATATGCACTGTTGTGTTCTGGGTAATGGAGTTTAAAGGTTGGAGAAGCTTGTGATTAGAACGTTGCCAATTGGTGTCCAGTTTGTTAATCACATTGACCTCAGTGGTAATGTACAACCCCAATTCCTTAAAAGTGTAAATCCTAAATAAAAAAAAGAATCATTCAAACTCAGGATTCAGAGTGTATATTTACAAAAGCATTGATGATTGAATGATTCCATTTTGCTTAATTTTGGAGTTATCTGGGTTATAAATTGTGATGGTCAGCATGTGCTTGTTCTTGTCAATTTAGACAACATAATTGCACAGGTGCATCTCAATAAATTAGAAAATCATAGAAAATGTATTTATGTCAGTAATTCAATTCAAAAAGTTGAAATATCACATTAGATACATTACACACAGAATGAAACATTTCATGTCTTAATTTATTAAATTTCTTTTAATTATAATAATTATAGCTTACATTTAATGAAGACCTAAAATTCAGTGTCTCAAAAACAATTATATTACGAAAAATCAATTTTAAAAAGTATGTTTAATATGGAAATGTTAATATACATCTATATGCATTCAATACTTGGTTGGGGCTATTTGACTTGAACTACTGAAAACTAACTTTTCCATGATGTTCTAATGTATTGAGATGCACCTGTATATCACAATAACATTTCATCATGATACGATTCCATCAAATACGATAAATTATCACATTGAATTACTGCCCAGCCCTGCTTCCATCCCAGCCCCCCAAACCACCACCTCACAACTTTAAGAATGTATTTTTCAGCTTCACTGACTGGACTACAGAAGATAACCGTGCCTGTGAGCCTTCACTTAGGGGCCAGCGTTATATCTTCACCCTGTTCTGACCTCCATCACCAGAGAAACCAGCCCCATTCTGACATCCATTATTAGATTGGATTTGAACCATTCTTTTCAATTCAACAGGTGAATCATTTACCATTCAGCGCAGACAAAGTCCTTTATGGCTGCTGCACCGCCCTGAAAGGCTTCAGGCATGACTGCTCCTCCACTATGACAGTATTTGAGCGGAATATAGTGGATGGATGTGTGAGTATAAACCCAGGTCTGGCACAGATGCAATCACAGCCTGCGATGGTTAAGCCTCCTTTACAACCCGGGCTTTGCCACCTCTAATGCCTTTTCTAATGATGTGTGTGTTGTATAATAAATGTAGTGAGGGGAAAATAGGTCTTCCACTAAAAGCAAACTGGAGCACTGAGGCAATGACATCACACTACTGTTAGACTATTAAAGATTTAACAGTGGCCAATGCAGTATCACTGGCAAACATTCAGCAGCAGCTTGTGGGGTTTACTCGAGTCTTCTGCAGAATTAGACACCAAATGTGCCCGTCTGCTCCTCTCCTCCCACTCGCTCACACTTCACTTCTGATGGTGCTGTATTGACATGATAGTTGGGCTCCAGACATCGTCACAGCAGTGGCTATAGAGGAATTCTGTCTACTCAAAATCAGTTGATAATTAGTTTTTTCATTAAGTATGTGGTAGAGGTGTGAATCAGCAGAGGCCCCATGATACGATTTTTATCCTGACACTTGAGTCACGATACAATATTATTGCGATTTTAAGTATTTTGCGATACAATATATTGCGATTTTAATTGTTTTTGTGTCCACAAAAATTAAAATTCAATCAAGAATTGTTTTGTCCAATAAGAGAAAATTCTCAGTCTATTCATCTCACTAGAGTCTTTTTATTTTTCCACAATGAGAGTCAAACCCACAGACTGACCAACAAAGCATTCAGTCAAACTGAACTGAACTGATATCAAACATGTATGGACGACAACAACTGCAGCGTTTTCTCAAATTTTCCTCAACTTTAAGCTTCACTGCTCTGATTTTTTTTTTTTTTTTTTTAGAACATGGTGCCTATAGATTCCTTAGATCTTTTAGTTTCATATGATACCAGTATCTCCAGTATATTCCTAAAAGTGAGCCCACCACAGCCTCCGAAAAAAAAAAAAAAGGTTAAAATACTGACAGCCGTCAAAACTCTAAATATCGATACTTGGCGGTCATGAATCAATATAATATTCCCACGCAAAATATTGTGATACTAACTGGTAACTGGTAATTATTTTGGTATCAAGGTTCCAAGCAAGCTGAGCTGTTACTAGCAGGTGGACTTAGAACACTCCAGAGATAATCGTTTAGGGCAAAAAAACATTCTGGTTAGGCGTTATAAAAGACAGTTTAGAAAGTAACTAAATGTACATAAAATGCTGTGAACCCTGCGGTGTGGAGGACAGTCTAAAATGTAAATATGAGTCATATTTTGCTGCCTGTATAAACGCCCTATATTGTCGCTTTTGAGGGGAATTTTTTAATTTACCCGTCCTAGATTTTAAAAAATGCAAGCCCTCAGAATACCTACACTACGTACACTACACTTTACAGTTGACAAAGTGCAGATGCTCCTCTGTTTGGTTTCTGATGAACGAAGTGTCGTGTTGAAGATGATGTCACAGCAGTTACATATGGAGGCCATACGGCAATCAGCTACAAGAGGGAACTATCTGCAGTGGAAAACTAAATAGAAAATAAGAAGTGGTACCAAAAGTTAGTAGAGTCACGTTGAGCAGAGGAAACACGGCATAAATTGTCTTAACAAACTGCTGCCGTCTGTAAACACAAACATACAGTAGTAGAAGGAGTGAAGTGTCAGAACAAACAGGAGGGATGGCTCAGGAGCCGAGGAGACGGCGACAGAATGACAGTTTTAAAGCTTGTTGGCGCTCAGCAGTAGGTAGAGCCGATGTATTTAGGTCCTGACCTCGGTATATACTCCTCACTGAGAAGACAAGCGCTGCAGGGCAGCCTGGGATTAACTACAGAGACGAGAGAAATTATTACTGTAGCTGCAGCATACCTCCGCACAGTTGTCTCAGGACTTTAAAATCAATCTTGTACACGTCTCCTGGCTTTGTCTGCATATCCTTTCACCAGCAAAGTGTACTCAAAGTAATAATCCATGACATTTTCATATTAGTAGGTGTTGATTTAGCTGCTCTCCGTTGTTCACTCATGCAGTTTAGCAGTGAGTCAGGTAGCTGTATCTACTTGATGGTAGTGTCTATATTTTAAGGATAACTACATGACAACAGGTAATAGGTTTTGGATATTGAAAGAAAAATTGACCTGGAGTCAAGAGATTCCAGAAAGAAAGAAAATGTATATTTAATACATTAGTCCGAAAAGGATTTAATTCAGAAGCTGTAAACAGCAGTGTTCTTGCAACCCAATAGTGTACTACTAATCATACAACTTTACACAGCTTACCAAAAAAGACCTGTGCTCAGGTTAACTTTAGCACAAGGTCACCAAGCTAAACGTTCCACTAGGAATGATGCAGGTGTAAGTTGTCCTGCCTTAACAGGTGCAGCCGGAGCATGGGGTAGATGTCAATCAAACACAGTACGGGCACGCCCACAGAGCCCTGGTGAGGGGTCTAGTTCAAGGATTCAAGGATTCAGGGAACTTTATTGTCATACCAGGCACATGTTCACAAATGGGATGGAAACGAAAACACGGTACCTGAGGACCAAGCACTTAAAGCAGCAATGAACATAAAAAAATGAAATGTTTAAATGAAATGAAGAGTTCAATTCATAAATGTGCAAAGGACATACTGTATATATGCAACACAGTAGCAAAGTCGCATTGCAACTAACCTGAAAAATGCAAATTAATATGTGTATGTATGTATAATGCAAACGTTGGACTCAGTCTGTTATTGTCCGAGAGATGGGTGATAATATTTTACAATCTACAATGTCATTTAGCAAACGCCTTTTACGGAGGACAGGTAGTGTTGCAGGGCTACACCAGAGTTCAACTGTCTCACAGCCTCTGGAAAAAAGCTCAAAACCAAGTGGGTGGACTGTGAGCAGGTTATGTGTGTTTAAAATATTTAAAGTAGGTGGTCAAATGAAGACACAGATACATTTCAGGTTTTTTTTTGTTTTTTTTTTTAATTTTTGTTTCTTAAAATCCAGTAATGCCCAAATGTTAAATACTGGAAGAGCAATGAGCTCCAGCACAGAGCCTCGGCCTTGGCCAGGGAATTCCAGCGGCGTCACAAATAGGTTTCTGAAGATCCAAAGTGTATGATTATAGAGTTATATTTACAAAAAAACACAGTTGTCATGGACATTTAAATTAGCTAAAGCTTTTTTTTTGGACCAGGCTGTAAACATTTAATTTCTGCTGTATAGTTGGGCTTTTTAACATGGTTATCCCATTACCCCTTTTGAAACCAAGCCAGTTCCAGAGCTGGTTCGGAGCCGTTTCCTTATCTTGAACCAGTTCCTTGCTTTTTGGCTGCCAAAGAACCGGCTCTTAGCCAGGGAAACTACTTACAGAGTGCCACCAACTCTTTGCTAGTCTTGAACCATGAACCACTTACGTCAGGGGCTGGAGGTGGGATTATCCTGACCAACAAGACCTACTAAAAGGTATATCAGCTTATAACAGTCTAACATTAACATTTTTACGTTCAGTGTTAGGGGTGTGATGATACTCTCAGCTGACGAGACGAGACACGATATTGAACGAGACGAGACGAGACTTTAGAAAACTACAATGACACAATATATGACTGGACCAACAGACTTTTATTTAACCGAGTTGCATATGCATTTTGAAATGTTTTATTACAACTCTTTACATGCATGATGTAAGCATGAGCTTTTAATAAACTTCTTCTTCCACAAATTGAAACTAAAACTAAAATTATAAAAGTTAAGTTAAGTTTTGATCGGCGCGTAATCGATTCGCGACAGTTTTGACCGTGATCCGTGATCATATACACGACAGATTAAACATGGGAGATGCAACTGTGGCCGCCGTTGCTAACTGCACAACATCAGCAGCTGATCAAAACAAAGCAGCATGGCTAATTATCATAAACATAGGGATCTTGAATTACTAACTGTGCACAGAGTGTCCGGTGCTTGTTGTAAACGAACAGAGCTCGCTTAGTGAACACCTCCTGCAGCAGCAGCACATACACACTGTACTGTTACAGAGCTAACTGTTAGCCTATTAGCAATTTGCAGACTCTGGCTCTGCAGCTGGGAGAGACTGCTGCAGGAGGACTGTGCTGCTTCGATTCTTTCTTACTCTTCTTAATGAGCCGTCGGCCCCTGTAACTTCATCCATGGCTGCTTACTGCTTCCCCTCCTTCTCCTCTTCTTCTTCTTTTCATTTCACTGGCCCCACAGATCACAAATAGAAGTTTGGATAACTCACAAATCTCGCGAGACTGATTTTTAGCGGAAATGTTGCCGAGTTTAATCTCGTCACACCCGTATTCAATGTTAATAAGAGCGTAATCACCGCCCATAGCGATCAAGACAAGAACAAATGTCTTGTACATGTCGTGTTTGGATGCCAGTGTAGGCTCACAAAGCCAGGAGCAACATTTGTAAAGAGACAATTTAGTCTGCCGCTGTTCTTATTGTAGTTGCAGAGTGGAGACATTTCCAGACGTATACGGTGACATATTGACGTGGCTCTAGAGCCTGTGGAAAAGCAAACAGGTTCTGAGACGGTTTGCAAGTTGAACCAACTGCGAACCAGCATCAGCAAAAGAACTAGGTTTGCGTTGGTTGAGAAGGGGTGTATGGGGTCTGACTCATTTTTGCTGAGGAACTGCAGTTTTTGACAAAAAAACTAAAATTAAACTAGGATTTTAATACAGAACACAGGTAGAAAAATACGCCAGGAAGTCTGAATTTTTTTTTTAAAAAGGGATGTTTGGTACTCACTGGTGGCAGTTAAAGGACTAGATGTGGAAATTATATGTTAGAATTTGTGACTGTCCTCATCTGGTCAGCTCAAACTTAAAATATAACTTATATGCACATTGTGAGAGCACATGGTTCACTGAATGCTAAAGTGGAGGAGAACAGCACCCGCCCAGGAGCCGCTTCATTGAGTAGTGCTGCGACAAGAATGGAAACAAGGAAGAATTATCTACGGAGGGCAGAAAATGTTCTTCAAGTCTACACATACATAGAAACTGTTGTTGGATGTAATTAAAAGGCTGAAGGGAAAGAATGTCAAGGCCCGTCTCCGTACTCTGCCCGGCTCAAACTATTGTTGGGGTAAAGCATGAAAACAGTCAACACGCTGACAGACGCTACGGCGCCTGTTCTCAAGGAGACAGGGATTCACATTCAAGAGAGCGAGATAGAAACTTCAGACAGCCCTGATACAAGGCAACTGGAGCATTGTGATGGGGAGGAGAGACAAGAGAGGGCTGCCAAACATGACAGACACACACTCTCTCATCCAAGTGAATTCATCCAAATAAACTGCATGGCTAGCATCTCAATATGGACTCTGAAATAAATAAGGTGCCTGGTGACGAATACATAATAGATTGTGGGTAATCTGCTAGTTCATACTTCTTTCCTCTAGTCTTATTTTGTTTTCATACATGTGGTTTACATGTGGTTCTTTATTGTTTGGATGTAATAAATATGCTATGTTTTACAAAGAATTCACAGTTTATTTGAGGTAAAGGCCTTTCAGTTGGAGCCACAGTGGGAGTAATGGATACATTACAGTAACCTTTATCCTTGCACAGCAGCTGGAATCTTGCAGTATCATGAGATCAAGCAAGACTTGCGGGAATCACGAGTTAAAAGGAAAATCCATAACCAGTCTACTGGATCAATTAATGTCCTGTAAGAAGCTACCGGCAGCTTGGGGTGTGCTCCTAAAGAGGTCACGGAAGATGCTTCACGAACATCAGCTAGTATTAGTATTTCTGCTATTACTACTATTATTAGGTAACTTTCACATATAAAGTCTGGTGGACTCGCTGCGTGAAGTTGCAACATGGTTTGCTTCCACACTGAACTTTATCAAGCGCACCAAGCTTTGTAAACAAATGTGCTTCGTCTCTTGGAGAGAATATATTGAGGGAAAGAGCGGACACCTTTTGGAAGCTACTTGTGGACTGTAATGTATTGTAGGCTGAGTTTTTTTTACATATATATGCAGCATTGATCCACTGTGTGATTTGAACACCTACACACGTAATCTACACAGATGGTATATATACAGGTGCATCTCAATAAATTAGATATCATAGAAACGTTTATTTTTGTATAATTCCATTCAAAAAGTGGAAATAACACATTGTGTTGATCCATTACACTCAGAATGAAACATTTCATGTCTTCATTTTTCTAATTATAATGATTATGGCTTACATTTAATGAAGACCTAAAATTCATTGTTTTAAAAAATGTTAATATCACAAAAGACCAATTTTGAAAAGTATGTTTAATATGGAAATATGTCCATCTATATGACTCAATACTTGGTATGGGCTATTTGACTTGAACTACTGGAAATTGACTTTTCCATCATATTCTAATGTATTGAGATGCACCTGTTTGTATATGTATACAATGTATACATGTATGCAACATTGTAGTGATTGAATCCATCAGCCACCATTCTGTCGCTAAATAATTTGAAGATTTCGTTGTTTGTGTGTGTCGCAACACACTGTCATGTGATTGTCTGACCCTATTTCCATAAGGGCCTTTACTTCATCATTAGACCACATCTGCCCACGAGACATTTAGACTTAGACTAAGACAGACTTTATTGCCATTCAGTTATACATAAAAATATGCACATTGGACCAAATTCTGTTGCATTGGCTCACAGTGATTGTAGTCTGGAATGTCAGATAAATAAAGTTTAAATATAAATATAATACTGTAAAAATAGAATATTTATATTGCACAGAAGTATAGCAGCAGTAGTAAATTTCAAGCGAACCAAACAGCTCAGGGGTGAACGCCTCCTAAGTAATAGTAAAGTATTTCTTCACTGCGGGCTTTTCTCAACGGAAAATATGTTTTCACTCTTCTTCCAACCGCCTTCAGCAAGTTTGATTGACAGGTGGTTCATTCAGTCACATGCAACCACAGTATTTTTTTAAATATTGCAATTAACCTGCAATTCACTGTAAAAAAAAAAAAAAAAAAACAACCAACCAAACCTTCTTTTGTATTTTTGAATTGAAATCGCATTTTATGCACTTCTAGTTGTCACGCTAACACCGTGCACGTCTTATTTCCATACAGAAACGCCACGATTCAGCAGCTCCCCAGAATTTATATTTCATTAGGCTGGAAAAGATAAATTCTTGCAGGGTTTGCAGCTCAGATGAGACATCCTTTTAAATATTAAAGCAACTCTGCAGTACAATAGATCTGTAAATGAATAATGAATTTATAGAGAAATAACAGAACAATGTAAAGCTTGAATAGAATATGAAGCCTGGAGCATAAACTTCACTCTAGTTTACGGTCGTATAGTGAAGCTGTGGAGGCTGAATGTGATGCATCTGATGCTAGCAGCCCATTTATCAATCTAACCCTTAAGAAACAGCTGCAGTTCAGCTACTCATTGCTTGACGATGTGGACTCAGACCTTCGGTGTCCTCTATCATTCTTACCTCCTCCCCAACCTGTCACTGTGTTGTGTGTAAAATTAACTCTCCTCTTTCTTCCCCTTCGATCAGAACGCTCTGTTCAAAATCGGCACAAACAAGCTGCGGGGTCAGCCGGCAGTCAAGGACTCTCCCTCTGTCTTTCTCTATAAGTGCCTTCTGCTGCACTCGTCCTTCAGTCTCTTGCAAAGCACTTCACTGTTGTTGCCTGAGTGTGTGTGTGTGTGTGTGTGGGGGGGGGGGGGGGAGGTACTCTGGAGGAGAAATGATTGCGGGCAGCTTTGAGCATGGCGATCCAAAGCTACACTTTCTCTGAGGTGTGCCTCCATGACTAAAACTCATCTCTGGGACTCATCATCCAACTCGCCACGGCTCTGTGTGTGTGTATTGGCACGTTGCTCTGCAGACTTTGGGTGCGAGATGATAAACGCAGCTTTGAGACAGATGATCCAAACCGTCACTCTCTCTCGTGTGTGTGTGTGTGTGTGTGTGTGTGTGCAGGAAGAGATGGAGAGTATTCCCTCTATTGCACTCAGCGTGGTGTTGGGGGGGAAGTGCTTGGCTGTGAAGACTTGTCTGAGAGAGTGTTGCTTATCTTCCATTAGACACATTACTGCCAACGTTGCCATCAAAGTGGAAAGGCACGCACACACACGACTCTCAGATTTAGAGAGACACACAAACACTTCTCCTGGGGAGGCACTTGGCAGGATTCATCTGTTGGCAGTCTCACTGAGGGAGGAAAGAGGAGGAGGAGGAAGGCAGGCGAAGAGGGGAACGTGATGTATCCGTGGTCCAGGATCAGTCATTTGCAGCCTGAAAGAGCTCCTCAGCCTCCAGCAGGCCGCCACATAATTTAGTGAAGTATCATTGTTCCTGTGGAGAGTCTCTCTCTAATTTGCGGTCGACTCTTCTCCAGACTGTGCACTGCATCTTAACTTAAAGTTTGTTGCTCTGACAAAGATTATTCTTCTGTTCTTCTGCCGCTACAGTTATCTGCATTTATTTGACTCATATTCAGAAAATAGAAACTGTTCCAGTCTGCAGGATTCTGCTATATATAGTCCTGCTGTGACATCACTCAGCGTCTCAGCCGGCGCTCCACAGAGAGTCAGAGAAATGTAAATTAATCTTGTGCATATTTGTGCATATTTGTTGCATTTTAAAAAAGAATAAAGCCCACGCTGCAGAAAGCTGCCTTTTTAATCACATTTAATGCAGCAATGCAATTGCAAGGCTCCCTCGTCAGTCCGTTGCAGGTCATTTATTATTCACATACTGCTGAAAATAATGAATAAAGTCTCTCGTGAGCACAGTAACAAACACGTCACTGTTTCCCCGTCAGTGGTGCTGTGTTTGTGAGTTCTACTATGTGCCGCCGGAATATATTTAGCATGTCCGCTGACGAGAACGGCTTCAGACACATGTTTCTAGAAAGTTGTAGATATCAACAAACCCTTAGAAAACACACCAGTACTTAAGGAACATGTGGAATGTAAACGGAATATATACATCTGGACAGTATACATACTATGCATTGTGGACACACTACATACTCATTTTTCATCACACTTAGTATGAATAGTATGTGATTTTGTCTTTGTTGAACTTTGTTCTAATACTGACTTGTAAGATGGCTTTTAAATTACTACAACGAGATATAATTATTAAAAGGTTAATAAAAGATAGGTTATTTATTTTTATTTGCTGCATGATTGGTTTTTTTCTGTCAGAAGGAAACTGACGTGAAACCAAACTTGCACAATAGCAAACCAGCATGCACATTATGACACTAAAACACAGCGACATAGTCTTTTTCTGTTAGAGGTAGGGGAAAATCAATACAGCATAGTATCGCAATATTTAGCATGGCAATATTATATCGATTCATGGCCGCCAAGTATCGATATTTAGTGTTCGGTATTTTCGCCGTTGCTTTTGTTTTTTGCGGAGGCCATAGCAGGCTCACTTTTAGGAATATACTGGAGACTGGAGAAGATCTAAGGAATCTATAGGTACCAGGATATCTTGTTGTGAAGTTTTTGAAATAATACTGCAAAATTAGGCTAATTACTTATAAGTAATGTTTCCCTGTTTCTACCAGGCTACCTATAGGCTGTTAAAGAATAGCTAAAATGGGAACAAAAGTCAAAATGGGACAGAAACAGAGACAAAACACGCAAAAAAAACATTGAATGACACTCTGTTAATAATACAAATTGTTTCTGCATTGTTGCCAATCATTTTGGAAATGTTAATGTGTACATTTTGATCTTGAGCACAGTTCTTTGAAGCTGTAGTTTTGTGTTGAATACATTATTGTGAGCTGGGTTTATGGTGCCGACTATTTCAAATCTTTAGATCTTTTGTTAGTTTTAAGATGTAATTTTGTGAGACAAAAACGTGGCATTTTAAAATCAGTTATTGTAGCTGTATCTGCCTTTGTATACATGATTCATTCATTTCTATTTCCAAATGATCCTGCATCTCTTCCATTAGTTTGGTAACCCCGCCCTCTCTTCTAACCTCCCAGTCATCTCTCATGGACTTGATGCTCTGATGATGAAACCCTGTTATTCTATGCAGTGATATCGTGGCTCTGTGTCAGCCCTTTGAAATCAATCCATCACATAATCAGCAGGCAGCATCCCATGACTTCAAGCATATGGGGGAAACTGACTTTGAAGATTGCTTTAATGTGTTTGCTTCTCACACAGCCTTTCATGTGGCTGATATGGAAGCAAACAGTCAGGCCACCAACAAACCTGGCCCCACACAACTTTACTCACACACCTGTGCACCCTGCCATCTCACAAACTGTTCTTATAAAAATAAAGAAACATTTTTGTGTATATTTGAGATTATGAAGATAGTTTGGAGCATACACTAATAGTGGATTTAGGAAGAAAGACAGTCAGTCATCAACTCTGGATGACACATGATGTCAATGGTAAGGCACTCTGCACTAGGAATATTGGGAGCTAGCATTGGCAAATGGTAGAGGTGGTGGAAAAAATCGATACAGCAAAGTATTGCGAGGCAATATAATATTGATTCATGGCCACCAAGTATCAATATTTATTGTTCATATGGCCGACGGTCCGTCACTATTTTTGCCGGAGATACTGGTATCATATGAAACCAGATCTAAGGAATCTATAGGCACTGTGTGCGTCAGGATATTGTATTGTGAATTTGAAATAATGCTACAAAGTTAGACTTTTTTATGTTTCATTTAAAAAAAAAATTCAGAGCAGTGAAGCTTAAAGTTGAGGAAAGTTTGATAAAATGCTGCAGATCAGTTTGACTGAATACTTTGTTGGTCAGTCTGTGGGTTTGACTCTCACTGTGGAGAAAAAAAAAGACTGAAGTGAGATGAAGAGACTGAGAATGTTCTCTTAAAACAATTCTTGATTAAATTTAACTTTATGGACACAAAATGCAATTCAACAGTTAAATCGCAATATATCGTATCGCAATACTCACCATATCGCAAAATGCTTAAAGGCAGGAATACATTGGCCAGACAGTCGGGCGTCGGGGACAGTCGGGGACAGTCGGGATTAGTCGGACGACTTCGGGCCTGGTCGGGCCGGTTCGACATGCTCAGTCGGGGATCGACGGCTGTCAGGACAGTAGACTCGTCGGGTCCTCTGATTGGCTGTCTGCTAGCTATGGGCAAATCTGATTGGCGGTGCTCTAGCGAATCAGTGCGGTGTGTGGGAGGGGCGGATACTATTAATTAATTGCTATCTTCGGGCAAGAACGAGTCCGAGAGCAGACAATGCGACCATCAGCTCAGCCGGAGCGACCATTTCGCAGTGAAGCTTTGTTGTCCAAAACGTCTTCTCAAAACTAATAACAGGGGGTGCCCCGTTGGCACACCTGGTAGAGCGCGTACCATAGAGGCACTGTCCTCGTGAGCGGGCGGCCCGGGTTCGAATCTGAGCCCTTTCCCGCATGTCTTCCCCTCTGTCTCCCCCTTTCACTGTTTCTCACTATCAATAAAGCCTTGAAAATGGCCAAAAAAATATCTTAAAAAAAAAAAAAAAACTAATAACAAGCTTAATGCTGTGTGCACTTTGTTTTTAATCTCCATGGTTACTTCTATCTACTTCTTCTATGGTTTCTCCGTTACGCCATTTCCTGTTTTCATGTTTTGGAGTACAGTCACAAGACTAGCGCCACCCGTTGTTAGGGAGACTTATTGCATCTTGCGCAAGCGCAGAACGTACAGGCTGCTGTTTAGCCGGCAGTCGTTGTGGCGGTGTGTTTCACTGCTTTTTTCCACTCGACTGTGTTCGATGAGAGGCGACAGAATCGTCGGACAATAGCTCGTCAGCGTCGGGTCCCGTCGGGGCGGTGTGTGGGGGCCTTTAAAATGGCAGTAATATTGTATTGTGACGCAAGTATCAGGATAAAATCGTACCTCTAACGTCTATGGTAAGGTGCTCTGCACTAGGAATATTGGGAGCTAGCATTATAGTTGTTATTATAGCATATAGTGTTTGGTTAGTGATCATGGATATATAAAAGTGGCGTAATTGAAACGATGCTTTGAATCAGAAGAAAGATAAGTTGTGTTAGGAGGATGGAGTGAAATCACTATAGAAGGCCAAGTTTACCCGAGCTCTGTGGCTGGAGTCCCATCCATCAGTTTGTTGATTGGGTTAGCTGCCATTGGACCACAACTTCATTTACATACTGGCTGAAAGTTTTTTTTTTTTAGAGGTCACAGTGGTGGTCTAACTCTGGCTTGTGAGTTATTTTTTGGGTGGATTTATTTTGGTGGATTTAATCAGTTTTTCTTCAACAATATCCTCGCTATTGTTCATTAAGTTTGCCATAGAAAATGCTGCACTGTGATTAGCTCTGAGGCATCATTTTATATGGAATCGTCATATATGGAAATGGTATTTTAACCATGTTTCCAGCCGTGATTAAAGTCCTGACCCCCTGTGAAGACTGAATGTCCTCCACTAAATTTGTTCTGGCTACGGAGCTGCTTAAACCAGCATTTACCATTCAGTATTCTTACAAAATGAGCTGTTTATAGCATAATTCTTTTTAATATTAAATGCCCAGTGTCACAATGCACACAAACAGATGAAATAGATGCCATATTCTGCCTTATTTACAGCATGTGTCAGTCTGCTATAGTCTCTTATGCCCAAAGAAAATGAAATCTTGTTTGATAAATCTCCAAACCTTGAGGAGATTTTTCTCATGTTTGTATATTTTTCCCTTCGTGGTGCCGGGCAAAAGAGTCATTAATAATCCATGCCAACTGCATGGAAGTAATTATGAATATCCATGATGCTTTACATACTTTATATGAGCAAATAGGAATTACATCAGTGATCCAACTTAATGTGGTGTGATTCTATCCTGTGGGAATTCGCTTTGTTATAAATTATGAAGTTGATAAGAAATTATATTAAGGGATTAACAAATGGAGGTAAAACAGCAAAATTACTGATGCAACCTTTTTAACTCGTTGCTGTTCACCAACACTGCTCCCTCCAGCATGTTATGTTCCTAATATTAGAGCAACATTATAATTAATGTCATGTCTGAATAGGGTTGCAACATTCCTGAAATATTCAAGGTGAATTTATTGAAGACAGGAATATAATGGAAATGTGGGGATTATTTGCTCTTTCTAACATGTCATATGCAGATATATATTTTATTATCATAAGCAGGACATGCTTACACATTGTTCCTCCCATACATGTAAAAAAAAAAACAACACATTTAAACTTTAATTTATGGAATTGAGTCATTTAACACTGTATTAACCTTTCAATGAACAACAACCAAAACAATTCCCTATAACTCACCTACAAAAAAAAACTTCTCAGGCCTTCATATTATTTCTGTGAACTTTTATTTTATTTCAGTTATGCATAAACACAATGTCTGAATAAAGCCGTAATAAAAATGTACATATTGGACACTTTTGTCTGGATGACCAAAAAGACCCAACAAAATTACTTTAACAGATGTCTGAAAACGTATTTTTGGCAAAGGGTAAGTCGGATAATTTTTCAACTTGGAGGTTGGGTCTGGGCCGGTGTAAAACATTTTTTTCTTTTCTTTTAAATGCAG